>NC_090807.1:27048000-27367687 GCF_036512215.1 Solanum lycopersicum | reverse complement strand
AAAAATCATTGAAAACTTAACAAGCCTTTCTGCAGCGAAAAAAAATATATATAGTTGAACACTACTAATAGAGATTCAATTAAAACCTTAGCCCCCAAAAGATGGATCTATGGTTTCTATTACTAAATCCCAAAGAATTGAAGAAGCAAATTGAGAAGAGTTGATCGAATCACTAAGTTGTTGGATGCTCTGATTATTCAGATTTTCTCCCTTTTGCCAACAAAAGATGCCTTCACAATCTTTATTCTCTCCAAAAGGTGGTTGTAGAGAATAGTAGAAGAAAAGTATAATCAGGAAACCTTATACTAGCCCAAGACCGTTAACTAAGATCAGAAGATTCAACTAAAGGAGAGGAAGCTAGAAAGGAGAAATTATTTATGGAAGAAGACTCTTTTATTTAGATTTTTCTTAGGTTATTTACAATCATACAATACCATCCCCCTGTTAATACTTACCAATGGATGGCTCTCGATACCAAAAACATTTAGACTATTCCATAATTCTCTACAGAATGTTAATTTCTCTAGAACATCTACAAGAAATATCTAATAAAATTATCTTCAACTCTAGAATATATACATATTTCTACAAGATACTTAGAAAATTGAGGGAATGTGACTAAAAAGAGTTCAAATTAAGATTGGTGACAAGTTTGACTGATTAAAGCGATAATTGGGTCGAAAATATAATTACTTATAAACTTTTAAAAGATATAAAATAAACCTAATTCCCAATATCCTTCCTCTTTCTCTCAAAAATATGTATCTTTGCGAGTACAGCTCTTCGGTGTGTCTCATTGACCATTGTTGCGACTCCCCAACCTCCTGTCAAGTTGCGATAACTTCAATTTGTCATATTCTTTGTTGTTGTCTTCATCTCCCGTTCAAGGTAACACTCTTTTCTTATCTTTCATAGTTAGGGTTTTGATATTGTAAAGGTTTACGATCGACCGGGTAGTTTTTGTATATAAATTTTTGTATTATTTTTTAATTATAATATTTTTCTTCCATGGTAACTCCTCTTATCAATCAATCATAAAAACTCAAGCTAACGGCTGAAGCAAAGAATAAAAAAGGTTCATATTATCCATGATTGTCTTCTTGAAAAGTATATTATTAATCAATAAAGCAAAGTATATTGTCAACATAAGAATGTAGGATACCATTCCACATTGTTCTTCATCTTATAAGTGAATTTACTATGTTTTTTAGGATAGAAATGAGGCAAAGTACAAATAATTAAAGTCTCATTTTCGGACTAAAAAGGAGTGTGAAGAGAAGACAAATGGAATTTCGGTAATCACATCAATTTAGCAACTGTAATAAATTTTGACATTTGTTTAACATAAATATACTCTTTCTTTTACACTTGAAATATTTCACTATTTCCATTTTTTCCTTACTTTTTGTGATACTTTACAGTAGATGTTAAGTATATTAGAAGCATCTAAGCAACGAAAATGTCCATCATCATATGTTTTTCCAACTCTTCGAAAATGTTATCTGGTTGCATGTCTGTTCATCAGCATTTATGTTTCACTGAAAATATGTATTATTTACTTTTTTTGTTTACATTCTTTTTACTTGATAAGATCATAGAAAGAGTTCATAGAAAGATGATGTATGTATTTACAACAAAGGTTGTGATTATCACAACAAGTCTTGTGATTATTATAGCAATTATTGTGATTATTACAACAAGTGTTGTGATTATTACATAGCATGATGTGATATAATTTTGTAAAACAATAGTTGTTACATTTGTTATAATTTACCTTATTTCTTGCTGTAGTTTTGAATTAAATTTTAAATTATCAAAATGGATATTGAATGTATTTTTGCATTATTACATTTTGATTTCATTATTTTAAAATCACGACTTTAAGGAAAAAGCAAACAATTCCTAATAAAAAGTAACAAAGGAGAATCAATACACAAAGACAAAGTGAACAAAAAGAAGTAGAAAACACAAGTTTTAAAGAATTTGTAGAAGAAGAAGAATGAGAACATGAAATTGATGTTTCTGCTACAAATGTAGAAGGGATGTTATACCAGATTACGAGGAATAAGATGATATACTCATTTTTTAAAAAAAGAATTGGTGTCCGAAGATAAAGCATAGTAAAGGAAAATTATATTGTAATCATCTCTCAAAATTTTTTTGTGTGTTATATATTTCATTTTTAGACGTGAAATTCATTTCTTTTAAATTTCACAGATGAAGTGGGTTGATTTGAATTCAAAAAGATTTGAATGTGTGATGAAGATGGGTTCCTTGTGAATATGCATTTTGCTTCTATTTTGCTACACTTTGATGCACTTTTGTTGTACTTCTGTGAATATGATATTTTGAAATTGATGAATTGATATTTTTGCTTTCTTTTAGTTGACCTTGATATTCATGAGTTTTTGAATAGTAGTTGCATTGATTGCGTTGTTGAGATTATCGGGAAAAAATAGTTATTTTGTTAGTGAACTAGTTGAAGGAGAGGATTTGACACATTTGCTTTATTTTAAAGTAACTGCTGAAATTCAGTACAACATATATGAAATTACTAAATTTTTCATAGTACTTACTGAAAAGTTGTTGCACTTGTTATTGTGGAATTCATCCCATATTTTTTGGTCAACTTTTGCTACTCAATTGTTACAAGTAAATGTTAAAAAGGAAAAGTGAGAAGAGTTGAAAATAAAGATTTGATAGTTGACAAATTGGAAAGATTTGCAAACTTTTTTTTTACTTTGCTACATTTACCTGTCATTAGTAACATAGACATGATTTTCTCCTTTTATAATAGAGCATTCTTGCGCATTTGTAGAACACATCAAGTTAGAGAGAGAAAACTCTTTTTAACAAAGTGAGTTATTACATAGACTATACAAGAAAAATAGTGTGTGAAGAAAAATAGAGTGTGATAGATACTTTAGTAAGGTGGACACCAAAAGAGTATTGTTCATTTTGAGTGTGTAGTAGTCACTTTGAGTATTGTATTCATGACTACATAGTGTAAAATTTTTTAGTATAGTGATATAAGTTGCTCCTCTTGGCCCATGGTTATTCCCTTATTTAGAAGGGTTTCTATATAAAATTCTTGGTGTCATTAATTTCCCGTTTTATTTCCATTACTTTTACTATATATATTTTTGTTCTTGTCTGCGTTTTTCCAATAAACTGGTATCAGTGCCAAGGTTTTATATGAGTATGTTGTGTGGTTGCAGCACATTCTTAACTTCAATATAAAAAAAGTTTTACTTTGATTTGCGATAACTATTTTTTGGGAAAAATAATTGAAGTCAACACAAGTATAATGGTTACTTTGAACAATGATAGTTATGTCATTTGGAAGGGGAAGATAAAAGATATGCTTTATGTCAACAAATTTTGCAAACCATTGTTTACCACTTTAAAGCCTAATAATAAAACGTATGAAGAGTGAAACTTATTGCACAGAAAGGTTTGAAGAATCATTAGGCAATGGGTCGATGATATTGTGTTGAACCATATTTTTGGAGATGCACATGCTCGAACCCTATAGGAGCATCTTGAAATTTTGTATGCTCAAAATACTTTAAATAACAAAATGTTCTTTATAAAACAGATGTTGAGTTTAAAGTATCATGATGGTTCTACGATGACAAAACATCTAAATAATTTCATAGGGGATCATGAACAAATTATCAGCTCAAATTTGATGAAGAAATTCAAGGCTTGCTTGTACTTGGTTCCCTACTAGACTCTTGGGAAACATTTAGAACTTTATTGACAAATTATGCTTCGGATGGTGTGATCTCTGTGTATTCCTCCAAGAGTAGTGTCTTGAATGAAGAGATAAGAAGAAAAATTAAAGGTTCTTATTCGTCGGATGTCCTGATAACTGGCCCCATGGGAGGCACAGAACTAATGGATCTTAGTATAGAGAACAAAATTGGAGCTATTCTAGAGGCATACTTAATGATATTGAGTGATATCATTGTGTTATGAAAGGGCACACAAAGAAGTTCTATAGGAAGTTGAAGAGGGAAAATAAAAACAAAGTGGAAACTAAAGAAGATGGCAATGAAAATTTCCTAGGCACCGTCACCACCGAAGATCTTGTACTGTCCTTGATGCGGATATAATAAACATTGTCTGTGATGAGTCAAGTTGGGTTGTGGACACTGGTGCCTCCTATCATATGATATCCAGGAAGGATTTTTTCTATTCCTATACTGCTGGTGATTTTGGAACATTGAGTATGGGTAGTGAGAGTGTTCTAGAGTGGTTGGTATTGGTACAATTTGGTTGGAAACTAGTGTTGCAACTAAACTAGTTTTGAACAATGTGAAACGTGCTCCTAATGTTCGTGTCCACCTAATTTCTATTGATGTTTTGAATGATGAAGGATATGTTAGTACCAACGCTGATGGAAAATTAAAGCTCATTAAGGATTCTTTGGTTGTGAATCGTGGTAACAAACGGTGTGGTCTATACTGCACTAAGGCCTCTGCTTGTGGCGATATGATGAATGCAGTTGAGATTGATATCTCTTCAACGTTATGGCACAAAAGGCTTAGCCACATCAGCGATAAAGGATTTAACGTTCTAATCAAGAAGAAATTATTGTCAAATTTTGAAAAAGCTAAATTAGAAAAGTATTAGAACTGCTTGGCTGGTAAACAAAATAAAGTTTCCTTTATATCCACTTCAAGAAAGTCAAAGTTGCTTGAATTGGTACGCTTTGATTTATCTGGTCCAATGAAGACAAAGAGATTGGGTGGTTCACTCTATTTTGTCACTTTTATTGATGATATCTCGAGAAAACTTTGAGTCTATGTCTTGAATACTAAAGACCAAGTGTTAGATGTCTTCAAGTAGTTTCAGGCTTCAGTTGAAAGAGAAACTGGAAAGAAACTGAAATGTATTTATGGTGATGAATATTGTGGACCATTTGACGAATACTGCAAACATCAAGGTATTAGACACCAGAAGACTCCTCCTAAGACTCCTCAGCTTAATGATTTGACTGAGTGGATAAACGGGACCTTGAAGAAAAGTTGCCGAACTCATTTTAGGGTGAGGCTTTATTAACCGTTGCACATGTGCCGAAAGATGAGTGGTCAAAGTTATATGCCAAGACAAGGCATTGCATCTTAATTGGATATGACCTTGATGAATTTGATATATAATCCAATTGAAAAGAAACTTGTGAGAAGCCGTGATATTATTTTATTGGAATATCAAACAATTGAAGATATTGGCAAAAGCAGAGAAGCTTTTGATAGTATAGTTCATAATGATGAAGTTCCTCACACAAGTGTGCATGATATTGTTGGTCTTGATAATCATGGTCACGCCCAAAATCATGTATTGAATCTACATGTTGATGTCTATGATAACAATGACATTGTTATTGATGTTCTCCTGCTCATGAAGTTGTGGACGAATCAAATATTCCGTTTTTACAATTATTAAGGATATGACCATTTCTTTAGAGTCGCCATTTGAAATTGGGGTTTCTAGGTGTTCCAAGTCATATGATTCCTAATTTAAAAATTAAGGAAAATAAAACTCTTTATTATTAGTCTACGAAAACACAGATTGAGTAAGAAATTCTATTGACTGGAGGGAAGGTATGAGGTTCCCCCGAGTCTCGTGGTTCTAGCACTGTCGCTTTATTAAATTATATTTGGCTAAAAATATTTTTTTTGAATAAAAACGTAAATTTGTATTAGTTACTATTCTTTTTTTTAAAAAAAAAAAGAAAAGAAATTGATTGGCCTATGAATATAAAAGCACACAAGACCCTTTTTTAGAAAAAGAATACACATCAAGGACCGTAACCTAACATATGATGATGTTTATTTTTTTTAAATGATAATTAATTAATCAATTTTTTTAAAATAATGATAAAACATGAATATGTTTCAACATATAGACAAGAAAATGATTCTTTTTTTTTTTTGCAAATTGCTTATTAATTTTTTTTAATCTGAAGAAACAAATAGACATTTAAGTATTACAACTTGAAAACGACAAAAACAAAAGAAAAAAAAATGAAACCTCCTTTTAAAACAAGTAATGATATATTACTTTTAAAACAAGTAGTGATATACCGGCAGAAGAGCTATTCTGGCTTAACTGGTGGTCCAATCCCGCCTAACATGCGTGACAAGCTAGAATTAGGACCGTAACCGCACACTAACTCTTCCTAGACATAAGTCCAATAGAGCGTATTCGCACACACAGTGTGTAACAAAAATCTCAGAGATTAGGGGGTAGTGCGAGAGAGACAATTTATATATAATGCATAATATCAAAACAATGAATAAATAAAATAGCCAAAAAGCACAAATTTTATTCAGATAATCAAAATAGCCAAATACAGTCAATTTACAAAGCTCGAATTTTAAAAAAGGGTCCCAAGTAGAGTCTTCAGATCGTCCCACCTCTTCCATTTATTTATTTTACAATTGTTAAAGATATGACATGTTTGTTTTAGAATCGCCACTTGAAATTGGGATATTTTAGGTGTTCCAAGTTATCTGATAAATCCTTATTTAATATTAAGAAAAAACTCTTTTATTTTTTAGTCTACGAAAACAAAGATTGTGTAAGAAATTTTATTGACCAGAGGGAAGGTATGAGGCATCCCGAGTCCAGTGGTTCTAGCACAGTCACTTTTTTGACTTATATTTGGCTAAAAATAATTTTTTGGATAAAAAATTAAATTTATATTAATTACTATGTTTTTAGGGATAATGCACAAGTACCCCTCAACATATGTCCGAAATCTCAAAGACACACTTATACTATACTAAGATTCTATTACCCTTCTGAACTTATTTTATTGATCATTTTCTACCCCTTTTCGGCCTACATGATACTATCTTGTGGGCCCAATACTGGTTGACTTTTTTTTCAAGTTAGTATCACGTAGGCCGAAAAAGGGTAGAAAATTACTTCTAAAATAAGTTCAAGGGGGCAATATGACCTTAGTATAGTATAAGTGTGTCTCTGAAATTTCTGGCATATGTTGAGGGGGGGGGGGGGGTAATTGTTCATTTCCTTTTTTAAAAAAAAAATTGATTGGCATACGAGAGTAACCGCCCACAAGACCCCTTTTTTAGAAAAGAATACACACCAAGGATCGTAACCAAACATATGATGATATTATTTTTTTTAAAAAAAACTGATAATTAATTACTCATTTTTTAAAAAAAATCATGATAAAACATGAATAAATGAATGTGTTGCAACATATTGACAAGAAAATGATTTTTTTTTGCAAATTGCTTATCAATATTTTTTTAATTCAAAAACAATAGACATTTAAGTTTTACTACATGATGATAACAACAACAAAAAAACCTCCTTTTAAAATAAATAGTGATATACTAGTTTTAATTTCTTTCTTTTTTAATATATTATTAAAATTCCAGAATGATCATTTACTTAAAAATTTTGTTTTATACAAATGGCCACATTGATCTCTTTGAATGAAGATTGTAAAATAGTCAATTTTATCTAATAGTTAGATTACTAAGCCAATTTAGCTGATTTTGTATGTTTTTTTTAATAGTCATTTTATATATTTATTTAACACAAAAAGAAAAGAATTTATGAAAAAACCCATATTTACACACTTTTTTTTGCAAAAATGACAAGATTTACATTTGTTGCAAAAATGACCAGATTTATATTTAAAAAAAAACGACCAGATTTACATTTTTTGGGAGAACGATCAGATTTACATTTGTTTGCAAAAATGACCAGATATATCTTTTTTTGTAAAACGACCAGTTTTACATTCTTCGCAAAAAAAACCTCATTTTATTTCTTTTTTAAAGTTACCAGAAACTAAAAAAAGACTGGTGGTTGTTACTTTTTTTAGCAAATACATGAGTCTAATTACTAATAACAAAGTAAAATTAAACCAAACACCAATTATAATAAACATATATGTACATAATAATAAACATAACAACATAAAAATCACAATAGACTTAACTAAATAAAACAAATTTAATACAAACAACTTAACAAAAAAAACATAAACAATAATTTAAGATTAAATTGTGAAATGCAGAAAGAAATACCTAAAGTTGATGGAAGCAAGTTTAATTGAATTCTCAAGACCACCAAAGATGGTTTTTTTAAGAAGACTTTTTTTTTCTTATGGTTTTCTCTCGTCCAATTTTGTTCTTCTCTTTTCTTTTCTCTCTCTTTCTTAAAAAAAATAAAAATAAAAGAAGAATTGGTGTTTAAATATGTGTTTAATTTCCTAAAGTGCCACCCAAGATGACTAATGAAATCCCCCCCCCTTTTTTCCAGATTAATTAAAAGATTGTTTTGCCCTTTTAGATGACCCATTTCTTTTATTCATAAATTTAATAATAGCTATATGGATCATCAGGAAATTTGAAATAGGCCCAAATAACATTTTAGATGACCCATATCTTTTATTCATTGAGTGAATAATAACTAATGGGCTATCTGAAAATTCTGAAATGGCCCAAAATGTCGACTCATTTCATCAAGGCCCAAAAATCAAAATAAAATCAGCCCACTAACATAAAATCTAAACGCCTAAACTATTTTGAAGATCAAACACAATAAATTAAGGCAGAAAAATAAAAATAAGAATAAAAAATAATAATAAAACAAAAATCTAGCAACAACACCAACATGATAAACTTAAAGAACATTAACAAAACAATAAAAAATTCGACACCAAAATGACTTATATGGTTAAAAGAAAATGATAATGATGAATTTGGGTAGAGGTTGAGAGGGAGAAAAGATTAACATAAATTTTCGGGTAAATGAAGGTCGCCGGAAAATTTTTTGACGGATTTTGGACCTAAAATTTATATCAGATTATAGCCCTTGAAGATCTCTACACATTTATGCAAACGGTTTAGGATGGCAATGACCGAAACTTCGTAATTAAAAAAAAGTAAAGATTCGTATTTGTATTTTCTTAGATATACGGAGTTTGACTATAGAAAAGGAGGAATGGTTTATGGATTTGTGTAGAGGAGGGTGAAAATTGATTGGACCACCAAAAATTGATCTAAATCAGCTCAATTAAAAAAAAGGGTCATTTGGGCCAATAAAAATGATAATAAAAACAACCCAAAAATATATATAAAAGAATACATTACTATATATTATAGAGGTAAAATAAACACGTCAAAAGTTAGGTGTTCACAGTATGCCCTTCTTTGCTTGGAAACATGAAGAATTGTCAAGCAAAGAAAGTGAACGAAGTGGCTAATTGTAAACTGTTTCAAACTCCGAAGAAGACATTTTGAAAAGATGACCGAACCTTGCTTCAAAGGTTATCTACATATCCTTGATGAAAAGGAAATGTGATCAGGGTAGTTCGAGAAACATTGATAGCTGAAACTATCAGAAAATTGTGGTAAAAAGATTGCTTCATATTGCTTGTCATCATCTACTTCCTATAGTTACAAATAAAATAGCTAGAATACTATGTCTCTCTACATTATAGGAGTTACAAGATCCCTATTTGATTTTTTTTCTTAGGGTATCCTCTTGATCTTTGACTTGCTTTGTCCATTATCTCTGAGATTTATCTTCATTCTCTCTTGGCGGCTTGTTGATCATTCTCAGGTGCATGTTTTAACTTGAGTTTGCGGTTGAAACTCAAAACTCAAGATCACAAAATGAAAAATCCAAAAGGATGTGTTTCTTGTAGCGAAGAAGAAAAAATAAGAATCTTGAACTAGGACATATTGCCCCAGAAAGAAAAGAAGGAATGAGTGTATTGCCCCGAGAGTTTCAAATAAGACGTATTGTCTTTGTGGATTAAAATAAGATTGGGTGCATCATCCAAATGTAAATATGGTGTGTATAACCCATGATTGTTGTTGCGTATTACCCATGAATAGAAAATCGATGCATATTGCATGTGAATAAGGATTGGTGCACATTGCACATAAATCAAAGACAACTACATATTTTCACGAAATTCAATTTGGTGTGTATTTCACAAATTACTAGTGTGTATTGCACACGAATAAAGGACATGTGCGTATTACACGAAATTTAGATTGGTGCGTATTGAACCTAATTTAGTCTTGTGTGTATTGCATAGAATTCAAACTGGTGTGTATTGCATATAAAAAAAGGATGATGCGTGTTGCACATGAATAATGCCATGTGAGTTTTGCATGGAATTAAGATTGGTGCATATTGCCCGAAGATCTCGAATTAAGAGGCAAGAATGTGAATAGCATGAGATGAAACAACAAACATGTGAAGACTTTGGAGAACTTCCTTTTGTGATGTTTCATTTTTGACTTGTAATCTTGCATTTTCTTTTATTCCTATGTTGAGCAAAAGAAAAAGGAAAAGAAAATTTTTAGTTTAAATTGGTGGTTGGTTTGTGGCCTTGATGCTCTGATGACTTGACCATACTCCTTACTAATTTCTCGGATAAGACTCCAAATTCTTGGTTGAACAACCTTTGAAGCTTCCTCTTGTGAATTCAAGGGCATTGATCTTTGGTATTACCAAATATCGTGGTGCTACTGATATCCCAAAGAATGAATTTTATTTTTATTTTTTTCATGACCTAAGAGACTATATCGTGTTCCTTCACAAGTTTTCAGTGAAGATCTTAGGCATTTTTAGTCCTTGCTCAATGGAATGTCAACTCAGATACTCAACTTTACCTTTTGAAATCCCTCAATAAGCTTTGCAATCTTTTACCTTATTTTATCAAAGGATTATGCTGAAAAGACTAGAAAAATATCAGACTTAAGAGTATGAAAGATTGGATCAAAAAAGACTATGAACTTAAGGAATAACATTCCATTTTAAATAAAAATGAAAAAGAGAACTAATTTGGCCATGACATGTACTTTGGACTTGACCCTTGATCCGTTTGAGTTCCTTAGTTCTCAAAATCTGAGTCATCGTCAATTAATTTATGTGTCCTTCATGCAAAGGTGTCGAGAAATGATCATCTTTGAAGATTTCTTCCAATGATGTTCTCTCCCTTTATCTTGAGGTGACCGCAGGATTTTTACCGATATGATCTCCTCTTTTGTCGTCTTATGGTTCCTATGAAGGTTCTCACCAATAAGACTCTCATTTATTTTTTTTACTTTTGGTGCCTCAAGGGTTTTCACTCATAACTTTTTTTTACCCAACAATGTTGCCTTTGATGATCAATAGTGTGTGCAAGACACATTAAATCTATTATTCTGAGAGTTGATCAAAATGTCGGTTGCTAGAATATAATCATAAACAGAGTTATAATCTTACATATTCTATTAGAAATAAAATAAAAAAATGTCCGAGTTTTTTATAAATAGTGGAAGACCAATTTATTTTTGGCATGAAGGGTTGCCTACGTATCTTTTCGGAGTCAAGTCAAACGTAGTTCAAAACATCAAAGAGAAGATTTGTTTTTATTCTTTTTTGGAAGATATTCTCTTGTTCTTCAAACCCTAATATTATCTTAGTACCTTAGAACGCATTATATGATTGCATCCGCATCAACAATTATGCCTGTGATTTTTCTCTCCGCATTAGTAGGGTGCAGGGCTCCTTTGGACAATACTTCCTTGATAAGATATGGATCTTGCCAATTTGGGGAAAAATCTCTTGGCTTCTTCTTGGTGCGGGAGAATGCACTTTAAGACTAGTTGACTACTTTTAAGTGTCTTAGGTGCATCTTTTTGTTGTGTGCACGAGCCATCATTTGCTAATAAAGCTGACCAAAACAAACGACCATCAATTGTTTCTCATCTATTAATGTGAGTTGCTCTAGTCGGGTTTTGAACCATTCAATATCTTCAATTTCAGCATCGAGAATAATTCTAAGAGATGAAATTTTGACTTCTGCTGGAATCACAACCTCAGTCCCATACACCAGCGAATAAGGAGTTGTACCAATCGAGGTGCACACTGTTGTGCGATATCCTAAAAGTGCAAAAGGCAGCTTTGCATGCCATTGTCTGATGCCTTGAACCATTTTACAGAGAATCTTTTTGATATTATTGCTTGGTGCCTCCACATCTCCATTGGACTTTAGTCGGTATGGTGTAGAATTGTGGTGCACAATTTTGAAGTACTCACATACCTCCTTCATCAGATTGATATTAAGGTTTGCAACATTATCTATGATGATATATCTTGGGATACCAAATCGACAAAAGGATGTTTGAATGGAAAAAATCCATGACCGCCTTCTTAGTGACTTCTTTGAAAGTGATCGCCTCTACCCATTTATTAAAGTAATCAATTGCGAGCAAACTGAATTGATGTCGATTAGAAGCTCTTGGCTCAATTAGTCCGATGACATCCATTCACCCTGCAACAAAGGGCCAAGGAGCGGCCATGGAGTGAAACTCTGAAGGAGGTGAATTAATGAGATCACCATGAATTTGACATATATGACATTTTCTTCACAAACCAAAAGCAATCAGGTTCCAGAGTAAGCCAATAATACCCCGTACATAGTATCATTCTTTCAAGGACATATTCATTCCTGTGTGGTCTAGATACCCCAAAATGTACTTCATTCATGATCTTCTCGGCTTCTTTAGCATCCACACACCTCAAAAAGTTCAGATCTGGAGTTCGTTTATATAAAACATCCTCGCTCAAAAGGAAACCATTAGCCAGACGGTTAATAGTTCTTTTTTGGCTTCTACTGGCATGTTTGGCGTATCTATGTGTCTTCAAAAAACTCTTGATGTCTAAGTACCATGGCTCACCATCTGTAACTACTTCTACTTTATTACAATAGCCATGTTGGTCCCGAGCTTAAATATCCAATGGAGTGATGTAAGTGTTTCTAGGTTATGAAAGCATTAAGGCCAAAGTAGACAAGGCATCTACCAATTCATTTTGTTAAGATAATCCACACATTGTCTTTATGGAAGAAGCTTAAGGGGTCGAGTTTTCCATTCGCCTTGAGCCTGTTGAATAAGCAAATTCGAATCTCCAAACAGAATCAAGTCTTGCACACCCAAATATATTGCCATATTTAGACTCATGAAGCAAGCTTCATACTGAGTCGTGTTATTTGTATAGAAGAAACGAAGTCAAGTTGTTGCAAGGGTAATGCTGCCTTGTAGGCAAATTAGAATTACCCAAATCCCTGTGCATTTTGTGTGGATTTGTCACGTCCCGAACCTACACCCTAGACGTGGCCGGAACTTGGATACCATTGTTGGCCCCAAGCGAACCCTTGGCATGGCTTACTTACTCAGCGGAAGACTTAACTCATAATATACAAGAGATATGAAAAGACTAAAGAAACTAATTCTATATGTCTATGAAGCCTCTAAATTAAATATGGATGTTGGTGCAAGACCCCTAATCATTCTAACAATTGAAAACTGAAAGAAGATAACTGAACGGTAAAGATGTCCTCCGGAATGAAGGAAGGCTCACCAACTAACTATGAGATGCTCATTAGATTTACGGTGCGCTGTAATGTCGATCCAAGTTACCTGTGTTTGCATCATAATATGATTCAGGCCAACTCGCATCAGTACATTGAATGTACGAGTATGCGAGTTGGAATGCTAAAACAACATAATCTTGAAATAGAGTAAGAAAGAACACTTACCTTGGCTCTGCTCTGCTCATGAATAACTAACTCATTAGAACTAATAATCTCATTATATAGCAGTTTAAAGACATGTGATATATAAAAAAAGTTGTTTAAAATATGGTTTTCAACTCTTTATATGCAAAGAAACCATTAACTCTAAAATATACGTAAAAATACATAATAATCTGATGTAAACTCATAGTATTAATAATAAAGAAAATATATCATGCTTCCTCTCAAATTCAACTTGTGAAATGCATAAGTAAAGTCTCATACGCCAATTCATACAAAGTAGAACCTCTTGAGGAACCATGCAACTATTGTGTGGGAGCTTTTTTAATCGACAACTATCACATAATAATTATAGTGATGATAAAATGTTTTACCTCACGCTGCCAAGGACCATCCTAAACCTTCCAGAGTATAGGACTTGAACTGCCTAATGGATGCACTAGTAAACTGTGAAATGAATTCATCTAAAAAGTATGACCCATTTCTATTCATGATGGCTAATGGTTTTCATGGAGACTTGAGTTAATCTGAAACTCACACCCCCACATCGGTGCTCAATACTACTAAAAAAAATAGCTATTATATTTTAAAACGTACTGATTCTGTAGTTTGAGATTAGTGCTCACAACTTAGCTTTAAAAACCCTCTTGGAAATCATAGTTTCCCAGCTTGCTTCATTTTGTAAAGCTATAACTCTTTTCTGAAAACTAGCCTGAAGGATCTTTGGGAAACATAGCTTCCTTACTTGTTTAAATGTGAAAACATTTCAAAATCCCTTTGGGGATATTTATTCCCCCTTATACTTTTGAAGAAAACAACTTCAACTTAACTCTTTACTCTTTACTTAAGTTTGAAACAAATCGTCGGATAATACTTAGTTCCCTCATATATCTTTAAAGGATGAACTTCAACCCTTAGCTTAACTTGTAACTTCATCCTTAAAAACTCTCTTTGACTTGCTTCTTAACTTTTCGACTTGACTCTTAACTTCGTTGAGTTTGATCTTAAATTTCCTTGAAATAGATTATGGATTCAAGGTTCATGATCTCATGTTTTTGGATGATTTCATGATGTTTAGACGTACCTTATAGTGTTGAAATCAACTAGGAAATGTGGGTACATCACTTAGGAACTAGTATGAAAAAATGGGGAATGAATGGCGTAACCTGGTGTCCTTGGCGCTCTGAGAGGCATGGGGCGCGCCGCCCCAAGGCCCTACAGACAGAGACTTTCCTGTGGGGCTAAGGGAGGTGAGGGCCCAAAGTCCCTACGGACGCATGTTTTGACTTTTCTTCTCCACTTTTCATCTCTAAACCTTCTAAACTTCCATGGATCTTTTCACCAAACACTTAGAATCACTAATAACCTCAATACCCAAAATATTAAACCCCAAAAAAACCGGATACACGAATCCAATCAAGTAGAACATGGTACAACTCAACCAACAAGAATTTAATAATTGTTCATCACGAACTTCAATATTTATCAACCAATCTATTCAATATTCGCTGAATTAAACATGTTGCTGTGTGTGTGAATGAATACAATGCAAAAAGATCTTACTTACCTTAGACAAATTCGTGAAGTCTTTTCCTTTGTTGATTTAATATTAATAAAAGGTTGGGAAGAGTTCCCCTATGTTGGCTATGCTGTTATTTTGTTTACTGCCTAAGAAATACTAAGTTAAGTATTTCGATAATTAGCCAAATTCGTGAGAGTTAAGGCTGAAGTTTCCAAGAGTTTATAGAATTCCTGGGAGTGGTGTTAGATAAAAAAAAATCGACCCTCTTTCAATTAGTATTAGAGTGCGGTTGAATGATGGTGATGAACACAGAATTTTGGGAAATAGTACGCAGGGTTGAAGCATTCGTTGGGATAACTGATGAAATAATGGATGACCCAACATTGGTGGATCTTTTGACGCAATTTGAGACTGGACTCTAACAAAATTCGAGGGGACGTTGGTGTGTTTTAGAGATATATTGATGAACACGTGGCTGAAACTTTAAATTATTTTGAGGCTACGAAGGTACAATTGGAAGGACTACAGAAGGATAATGAAAACCTTCGCGGAGAGATTGTTGTAATATGTCAGGCTGTGGCAGCGCTAAGTTATCATGGGGAATAGTGTAAGGTTAAAATTCTAGAATCTAAAGCCTTTGGTGGCGCAAGGAGTGCTAAAGAACTAGAAAATTTCATTTGGGATATGGATTAATATTTTATTGCTGCAAGGGTGCCTGAAACAGACAAGTTGAACATTACCACAATATATTTCACGGGTGATGTTAAACTTTGGTGGAGGACTCAAAATACAGATGATGTAAGTGTTGGATGACTAATACATGGGATAAGTTAATGAAAGAAATGTGTGATCAATTTCTTCCTAGCAATGCCTCTTAGCTTGCAAGAGATAAGTTAAAGAGACTGAGGCAGACAGGTTCAATGCAGGATTATATTAAGAAATTTACCACTTTTATCTCAAAACACTTATGATGAGGACAAATTACATAAAAATTTCGGGTATGCAAGGCTGGGCTCAAAACAAACTTTGGAGGCAGAATGTCAAAGATTTGCTAGGGGAAATTGCTGCTTCTGATACATTAGTAGATTTCCGGACGACTCAACCTACTACTGATGTTCCTTCTACTTAGAAATCCAACAAAAAAGGTGAGAATAAAAGGGGACTGGAAAAGGGAGAATCGTAAAGACTATGTCAATGATGAGGGGAAGGCACCAATGAAGGAAGAACATAAATAAAAAACAATTCAAAGAACAAGGATAGAAATTCAAAAGGCTGTTAGACTTGTGGTGATCCTCATTTGTCTAAGTCTTCTCTGAACAGGGAAAGAGTGAATATTTTGCTTGCTGGAAAATGGAATCGAGATAAAGAAGTAGAGGAAGTCGTCGCTGAAATCCATTAGGTGTATATTTTAATCATAATATGTTGGTTAATAATGTTGAAGGAATGTCTAAGACTTCAAATCCATATGGTTCATTGATTCATATACAAGTGAAGATAAAATAAAAATGTGTGATGGCCATGGTTGATATGGGCGCTACTCATATATTTATTGATGTTAATAGTACTAAAAAATTGGGGCTAAAGTTAACTAAAAGTTCTTCCTACGTCAAAACAATGAATGCTAAGGCACAAGCCATTATGGGAATGGCTTATGGGGTGTCTGTGTCAACTGGAAATTGGGTGGGAAAACATAACTTGATGGTGGTGCCGTTAGGTGATTTTGAGATGATACTCGATATTGGTTTCTGAGGAAATTCCTGTTTATTCCTTTTTTACATTTAGATGGGATCATGATTATAACTGAGGTCAATGATGAATTTGTGAAAGGTGTTCATCCTTTTGGGAAAGTCAGTTACATTGCAAAGAAGAATGACAGAGGAATTTTGTTGTATATTATGTCGATTGACAAAGGGCTGAATAAGGGTGATGAAACTTTACTTGCTGCCTTAGTCAAATTGAAGCCTGATGTTACAGTAGAGGTACTTGATTGTGTGACAGAGATGCTAAAACAGTTTGCTAATGTGATGCCATCTGAAATTCCAAAGACTTTGCTGCCAAGAAGGGATATTGATCATAAAATTTAGTTGCTGCCAGGTACGGTTGCTCCTGCACAGGCTCCTTATCGTATGGCTCCTAAGGAGTTAATTGAATGCGTAAGCAGTTGAATGAATTGTTACATGCTGGTATGATTCAACCATATAAGGCTCCATATGGTGCTCTTGTTTTGTTCCAAAAGAAACAAGATGGGACGATGTCAATGTATGTAGACTATAGGGTGCTGAACAAGGCAACTGAGAAGAATAAATATATGGTTCTATTGGTGCAGGATTTGATAAAGAGGTTCAGCAAGACATGCTGATTCACAAAACATGATCTTAGAGTAGGATACGGGCAAGTTAGAATACCAGAAGGTGATGAACCTAAGACTACGTGTATAACTAGATATGGTTCTTATGAATTATTGTCATGCTGTTTGGTCCAACTAATGCCCCGACTACTTTTGCAACTTGATGAACAATGTGTTGTTTGACTATCTTGATATTTTTTAGCCGTCTATCTTGATGATATTGTTATCTATAGTAAAAAATATGGATGAATATATCAACCACTAGAGTATGGTATTGTCTCAGTTGAGGAAATATACACTTTATGTTAAGATGGAAAAGTGTGATTTTTTTCAAGAAGAGATAAAATTTCTGGGGCATCTTATTAGTAAAAACCAAGTTCGAATGGATCCTCAGAAAGTGGAGGATATTGTATATTGGCAAGCAACACGTAATGTTAAAGATATGCGGTTGTTTCTTGGGTTTGCTAACTATTACAGAAAGTTTATTGATGGTTATTCAAAAAGGGCAACAACTTTGACTTATTTGTTGAAGACTGATGTTAAACGGATATGGGTTGATGATGTGAATAAGATTTTCAAATTTGAAAGAAGCTATTGCGTCTGAACCCATACTTGAAGTTGCCTGATTTTGAATTACTATTTGAGGTGCACACATTCATCTGATAAAGCAATTGGAGGTGTATTAGTGCAGAAAGGTCATCCTGTGGCCTCTGAAAGTCGAAAGCTGAATTATGTTGATAAAAGAAATTTGATGCATGAGAAAGAAATTATTGTTGTTTACATTGCCTGCAGGTTTGGAGAGTCTACTTGCTAGGAACTCGATTTGTAGTATAGACTGACAATGTCTCTAATACATTTTTCAAGACGCAAAAAAAGTTGAGTCCTAAATAGGCACGGTGGCAGGAATTTCCGGTTGAGTATGACTTCGTACGGGAGCACAAGCCAGGGAAACACAATCAAATGGTGGATGCATTGATTCGAAAGGAGGTATTTGTTGTTGTATATTAAATTTCAAAACTTGAAACTGATTTCTTTGATAGAATCAGATTGTGTGCTGCAAATGATTCACTGTATGTTAAGTGGATGGGTCAAGTTCAAGATGGCACAATGAGACGGTATTGGATCGAGGGCGATCTGCACAAATACTTGATCAAGGAAGCGCATGATTGTACTTGGGCTGGATATCCAGGTGTTAAAAGGAAGTAGTCTCTACTGTCTCGTGTTTATTTATGGCTAAAGATGGACGATGAGATATAGATGTACGTAAAGGCTTGTCATGTTCGTCAAGTAGACAAGAATGAACGTAAGAACGAAACGGGTTTATTATAGACTTTACCTATTCCTAAAAGGACTTGGTTGTCCGTAAGCATGGATTTCATTTTGGGTTTTCCTAAGGTAGATGGCAAAGTATCAATAATGGTGGTGGTAGACAGGTTTTTAAAATATTCTATTTTCATTGATGTACCTGAATTATGTTCATGTTAGATTTCTGCTAATTTGTTCTTTAAGTATGTGATTAAATACTTTGGTGTCCCGCCTGACATTGTGAGTGATAGGGATACAAGGTCCACAGGCAGGTTTTGGAAAACTTTGTGCAACATGATGGATAGTGAATTAAAATTCTCAACTGCAAATTATCCACAAGCAGACGGACAAATGGAAAGGATTAATCACTTTTTGGGAGAATACTTGAGGCACTATGTGATAGAAATTCAACCGAACTGGGTTGAATTGTTAGACACTGCACAATTTTGTTAAAATCTTCATAAGTCGTCTATAGCAGATTTGAGCCTTTTTAAAATCGTTTTAGTCAAGAAGCCTATGACATCATCAGATGTTTCTAAGTCTAAGAATCAGGGGAAGTGTCGAGCAGTGTACTTGATATGTTGTCTGAGGCACAAGACAGATTGCACAAGGCTCAGCGACGCATGAAGAAGTATGTTGATCAACATCATCTCTCAGTAGAGTTTAATGTGGGTGACAAGGTGTTGCTAAAACTTACTCCACAAATTTGGAAATAGATTGCAAGTAAGACTAGACATCGGGGTTTGATTCCTAAGTATGATGGTCCATTTGAAGTGGTGAAACGAGTGGGAGAAGTTGCATATAGATTGAAATTGTCAGAAAGGTTAAAGATTCATCGCACTTTCCATGTGAGTTTCTTGAAACCTTACTTTGCAGATGCAGATGATCCGGACAAAAACAGGTCAAAGAGGCCTCCTTTATCGATACCTAAATAGTTTGATGCTAAAACTGAGAAGAGCCTTGATCACCGGGTTATAGGGACAAGTAAGAAGAATACAAATAAAGATTTTTTGATTGACTGGAAAGATAAGAGTGAAGTTGATGTAGTTTGGAAGAAAGAGAAGGACCTTTGGCAATTTAATGATCAAACAGATGACTATCTTAAAACAGTCATGATGAGGACATCGAGTTCAAGTGGTATGGGTGGTTTCTTATATGTTAGACTCTTAGACTACGTGAACCAAGTGCAAGCTTGACAAGGATTTGGTCATTGGTCTTTGCATGTAAGTGGGATAAACAACGCAAAAAAGATTCAAGGCAGAAGTCGTCGGCAAGACAAGGCAGTGTGTTGGCTTGACAAATGTAATACCTCTAAAACGACTTAGGTTAAACTAGAGACTAACACTTGTTTATTGATGCTTTGAACTTCTAAAATGGGTTATAATGAGGCCAGGAGGCAGCGGTTAAAGTTTCATTAAGTTTGGAGGTCAAACGCCAAGAGTGTCCATGATGTTAGAAAGGTTTTCCTTGAAATGACCTTGTGTGTCTTATTGTGTTTCATTGAGTTTTACGAGTTTATTTTGGATGAAATTGATGTGGGAGGTCCTAAACTCGTAATAAACATATTTCGGTAGGAAATGTCCGGGAAAAAGTCCCCAAGGACCAACCAAGTGTCCTTGATGAAGGACCCATCTTGGTGACCGAAACTGCCTAAGGCAGTTCCACTCACGGAGGCAATCGACACCCAGTAGGCTGGTTGATGCCCCATAGGTGGAGGGCGTCGATCAGGACATAGGAATGGGAGGATGTCCTTCCAAAGACCAGCCTCTGACCCAAACCACCTAACCAATAGGATAGTCTATTGGTTGGGTAATGGGGCGTCGATGGTGGTCTGTAGCCTCCACACTTCACTATTACGTGAAGGGGTGAATTGGTAAATTCACTTCACATTCAAATAAATGTTTGGGCCGTTTCCTAGGGGTGTTTTGGTTATTTCAAGTGGGTTTATAAGTCTAAAACACTTAGATGAATTCATTATTCTAAATCAAAACCCAAATTCTCTAAGAAACTCTGTAGAATTCCATTAGAGCCAAAACTCAAGATAGAGCTTGATTGAAGATTTCATTGGTGATTCTTCATCAATTCTTCACCTTATTCGTGGTCTAGCATCAATTAAGGTATGACCTTCATCCTTGAATCTATTTTCTTCAAGGAGCCAAACGTCAAAGTGACTTCTAAAGTCTTTGAAAAATGAACTTGTCCAATTTTGTAATCTATCCATAATTTCTTGCATTAAATGTTTTGAATCATTGTATATTGATTGAATTGTTGTTAATTAGATGATTTTAATTAAAAAACTCTACGAACCCATGTAATTCATGTAACCCTAGATTTGACTACTTTGTGGGTGAATTGATTATCTCTTAGTGCTATTGAATTAATGTGTAGTTTGATTAGAGCTATTGTATTATGACTGAATCATGATAGGAGTTTTAGTTAGATGTCCTAATTTTATAAATTCGTGTTATATTATCATTGATTCATATGTATTGTAATTGTTTGGTTGAATCGATTATCATGGCCATTGGTATATTGTGTTGGATGAATTGACTATGGATTGAAGTTGTGAGGTTTGATTTATGGTATGTTGAGCTAACTTTATCTATATTGTAGTATCGTTGTTAAATAGTAATGATGTTTGGTATGGTCCACTTATGGTAATGGTGCTTATGTGCTATACTTGTGACTAATGTGGCCTTGTCAGCATTACTTTATGAATTGTGAATGATGTGGCCTCATCGGCATTACTTCAAGTATTATGGATTTATCATGTTATAACTTGATTATGTTGATATTATGAATGTCTTGATGGCTTATGTGTTTATGTGGAGTCAAATCATGAGTTCTTCTAGTTGATGATGTGTGTTTCTAGTAGAACATAGTATAGTCATTATGTGGATTACTTGATATTGAAGTATGATGTTCTTGATAGATTATATGATAATTCTGATACCTAGATTGATGATACTATAGTAGTGAGTAGTGTCACATCTCAAAACCACACCCTAGAAGTTAGGGGAAATCTCGGATTGCAACCAGCGTACTTGACCTCTCGGAGGTCTTGTACAAGCCCTTACATATCATTCATCTCATAAACATAGTGAAAAGTAGTGCGGAATTAAACTTTTCACAAAACACAACATAGTCTTTAAAAATCTCTTTCATATAAAATAATAGGAAATACTAAGTCTCAATATCATCATCTTAAGACAAAAGAATACTTCGGACACGACCCATACTTCAAAATACGAATATAGAAATACTTAGTCTATTACAATGCTTTGAATGAAAACATAAAAGATATATATGCCCTCGAGTCAAATGAGGACATACTTCAAATTCTTTTGAACGATGCTACGGTCCAAGTCTTCCTTCCCAAAAGTTCTCACCTACCAAGATCTATATAGATAGATAAAAGTATGGAGTTAGTACAACCACCTGTACTAAGTATGACATTATGCATAAAAATCATGAAAATGATTTTTTATTGGATATATGAAACTTTTCTTTTAAAAATCATATTATAATCACATGAATGACATTTTACATCTTAGAAATACATAAGATAACATTTAAATAAATTAATGCATTTTAAGGATCATTTAACAGTGAGTCGATTCACTGTTACAATGAAGTCTCTTCACTTTACAGTGAAGTACTTAACCTTCACTTTAGAAACCCTTTCGCATATAATTATCCCACTAAAAGTTATCCTAAGATTTACTTAAGTCATACAAAGAGAGACCACGCATACACCCTTTTTGGATGTGCCTAAACGACCTTTAATATTACTTATAATGAGTCACATACACACTTACAAGCACCATAAACATCAGGGTAAGATTCTTCTACCAAAGGTGACTCTAAGTCTCACTTGAGTGAGTTGTGAAGCGACCGCCTAGACAATCCCTTACATACAAACTTAATAGATATTATAGACTCCAATCATTCTCACTTAACACATCAACACACAAATGATATGACATTCTCCTTCCAAAGTCTATCAAAAGACCTACTTAAGTAAATCAAGAATATAACGTCCATGATTGACCTCTTCAAGATTACCTAAATAGTCCTTAAGACTACCTAAGGCTTAGATCATGTCCAAAACACCAACCAACTTCCCTAAGTAGAGTCATCCTCAAGACTTCCAAATATAAGACATGAAGAGATCATTTTTGATGCACTCTTCACACTTTAGCTAAGGAATACTTAAGTCACTTTTTATTAGGTACTTATTCATTTACATACTTCATAACCTTAGTCATTAGTTCATTAAGAGACTCATACATCACATAAAGGACATTCAAGTAATGATATTAGACAAGACCTAGAAACTCCAATAACATCTTCAAAGTCTATTGTGCAATGCCTAGATAGAGTTCCATAACACCACCCAAACCTCATTAACTTATATAATTTTAATAGGTATTCCATATGATGAGAATAAACAATAACCGACACAGACCATGATAGCAAGACATGGAATCTGGTGTTCTATCCTATTTCGATGAGGTTGTTCTTCTTGCGTAGGGTAGAACTTAGACACATCCCATGTAGGCACACGGTTAAGAAATATGAAGAGCATACTTTGTAATATAGTCTCACTCTTTAACTAGAGCTACTTCCCCTTACCATACTCACTCCGTGCTAGCCTTCTTTCTCATAGAGTAATTCACACATTAGGTTAACATAAAAGGGTTCCATAATAAGGTCAAAACCCAATCACATTTACCCTACCAAATAAAGGTCCATCAGGGCTACCTCACAATGGAGACAAGAAGCTCATGATGACTTCTATAAGGATTAATATGATTCCGTTTGAGTCAATTAACCTTAAGTCTATTATTACTTTACTTTGAAGGATACCATTACGGCTTACGCCTTTAACAATCTTAATATTACCACTAAGTGAAGGTTTTCACATAAAAGACTCTCTTAAGTTTATTTAAGGTCACATGTTATTCATACATTCAAGACTAAGATTTCTAACACCTTAAATTAATACATCACATATTCATAATCATATATACATCAAGCAAGGGACCCAAGTCAACCAAGACAAGACACCATATACTTCACCTTTAGCTCATAATGCAAGTCCTTTCTAGAATCACATAGGAAAAATCCTAACATCTTCAAGTCATACTATATACTATCATAACATCATCAATGTAACCAATATAAATTCATATAGTCAAGTAGGAATAACCAAGACTCAACCCTAACACTATACACATAATGTCAAAGTCATAGTCTAACATGATCACCTAAGGCAACATGAATAGAAGAACACATATATGACTTTACATGTAGATAGATATGGTCATGACTCACCTAATCAACTACACAAATGCCACATTTCTTCAAGTAGTTGCCGACAATCCCATGATCATCATATCATCATAAAATATAGTATCAACATATATTTATAGCCTATATTTTATGATGATATCTTTTTTTCTTATGACTTTTGATATTTTCTCTTATGATTATGGTATATGTCTTATGTTGACTAACCCTATGGTGATCTTATCTTGATGATTTATTATAGCCCTCACATTTAGTACTTAAATGTACTAACACATACTTTTGCTTACATTATTATCAAATGTAGGATCCAACAATCTTAACTTCGAGCTCTTGGCTAGGTTTATAGTAGATCAAGAACAGAAATTTTGGTGAGTCCTCATAGCGTGAGGACTTGATCACCTTTCCTTTTTATGTGTTTATTTTATATTTGGAATTTTTTATGGTCTTTGTCCCTCACTCTTTACATGTATTATATTGTCAGAGACAAGTATAAAACTTCAACTTTGTTTTTATGAAACCTTATTATTATTGAAAATATCTGAACCATTTTCTATAATATTCTTGCATAAATGCATTCTTTTTTAGAAAGTCTTTAATATCACATCCAAAAAATGGTTTACTAGAATTCTTACTAAAGCAAACTTCTGCAATGAATAGAAATTTGGTTGCTTGTATTATAAATTTATGATCCACTATTTCATAAACCAGTTCCCCAAATGGGATTATCATAATAATGTATATCATCTCTCTTGAACATTTTATCTGTAGAAATATTCCAATCTTTATTACCTACCTTCCTTATCTTGAAGAATCTTCAGCATCTAAACTATCGTGAGAAAGAGTGAAAGCTACATCTTGTCCGACTCGCTCTCTCTCTTACTTCTACCTTTTCCATCAGTCTCTTCACTAGCACTGCTTATACTGAAGTCTTTCCCCATAAATTTTGAAACCTTTGGCTTCTTTTCTTTAATACGACTTTTATCACATGTCTCTTCTATTATATCTTTAAGGGAAGTTGTTTCTTAGGATTCTGGCGTTCACTCAATTTCCTCTTAATTAAGGGTGTCTTCAATATTACATTGAATGAATGACTTTATGGATTTTTTTTTGCTAAAGTAAAATTATTGAATGAATTAACGTTTGGTTCTTGTTACCTCTTATAATCTAGTGTGTAAAAACCTTAAATTTTTATCAATACCAAGCAACCTATCCAAACATTATTTCATTTTCTTGGAGTCGTTTATTTTATTCAACTTGAATTCCTTCACCTCCAACATATTCTTTCTGAAGATAATTCAAAATTACTTTATGTGATGAGAGAAATATAATTCTCTTTAAAATAGTTGTTGAGACATCAAAAAACAAAGTTTCTTATGTTTTGGACTTCATAGATTTTATTTTCCATGTGACTGTTGATTAGTGCTATGGTTGAATTATTTTGTCACAGATTAATTTCACAATCCTCTTCCATGTCGTCTTTTTTAAATATCAAGGGTCTCAATGTAATTTTCTATCATTACAACTCCTAAATTATAATTTTTATTGCTAAAAACAGCATGAGTCATTCATGAAAATATTTATTGACATCCATCGCTTCACTCAAAGGTTCGCTAAAATAACTCTAGATCCCACCGTATCAATTTTTGAAATAAAATAAATACAAGAAAATAACAATGAAAGAAGATTTGAATGATAAATTATATATTTCACTATGGAAATTTATATTATTTATGTCTAATAAATGACATGTATTTACAGATAAAAAAACCAAACTGAAATCAAAATCAACTCAAAAATACAAGGTTTCTAGCTTAATAAGATTATTGTAACAAGAATATATGTAGTTCTGAAACAAAGATTAAACATAGACACAAGATTTGAAGGCCTTCAATCTTGAATGTCACATGTAAATCTCTACAGCTTCTATATTATTGTCTTGAAGATACATCGAGAATTCTTAAAGATTATTCATATTAACTTTGTGGTGATTTTGAGTAAACTCAAGACGAGCAGGACCTCTGAAGTTAGGCTACAGTTGAGGGTTGTTGTAGTCCACCGATTTAGACAGTGTACTCTCCACCTTTTCTTTGTCAAGAAAAATAAAGAAAGAAAGTGTTTTGATGTATTCATTGTACTTCAATAATTTCAGTTTAATCCATAAAATTTCAAAAACACCAAATTTTCCCATTGTTGTTAGACAAAAAGTGATGAAATCCTTGGCATCTCTTGTAGACTCTTATCTTACCCGCATCAACAAATGGTTCAAAAATAGACACAAATCAGGTGAATGGACACATTATAGTTGTCGAAGACTCAGATCTTCCCAGACCCTTTCATAGTCTCCTTTCTTTTTGAATTTTGACCTAATTTTATCAATTTGTGGCCTGAATTTCAAAATTTACCCCACCAAGGTATACTTGTAGTCTTCTTCTATAATGTTGTAGAAATCTTTTGCTTTTAAGATTAAAGTTGGTATACTGTTATGAGTAGATTGTCCTGTGATGATCCTTTCCTTCTCATGTCTGGTATGGTTCTGTTTTGATTAAGAGGGATTCATAATAGTAGAGGCATAAGAGGTTTTACCTTCAATTCCATGTTGGAGGTTCCTCTCCACTGATTGTAGAGTGTTATCACAATTATGATGTGCCAGAATCACCCCTCGTGGTGGAGTGTGGGAGAGACTAGCAATCTGAGATAAAAACGTTAGAAATTCGTTGAGAGAAGTAGAGAGAAATATCAGACGATGCACACACCATTTTGTGCTTCATTTGTTTACCTTTGAGTCATATAAGAATGTCTTATTATATCTCTTTGTTTGATTCAATTGAAATATCTATACTTCGGGCGGGATTTACGTGTCTAAGACAATGATGAATGATGAGGGGTTTCTAAAATTACTGTAACATGTTGTGAGAAATAGTTTCTATTTTTCCTTTTTTTTTAAATAGATCTTATGTTCTGGATTTGTTGGATGAGATATTATTGAACAATGTGAAGAGTTTAAAAAATTGATTTGAGGTATTGGAGTCTAAGTATATTCATACTAAGCTTAATTAGTATAAATTTCTTTGTTCTCTTCATGCATGCTTAGTTTTCAACCTAAGTAGCCAACTTCAAAGTGTGTGTCGTTGTTTGCTTTTTGTCCGATTGATCTGATATTTGGATTCCTTGCAACTTAATCATTGATTGGAAATTGACAGAGGTGTATTAGGAGTCATGTAGCTCCAGATTTTATCTCGTGAATAGTAGCTGCATTTTGGTGATTTGTGTACTATCTTGTAGTTATTGTTGCTCGTTATTTAGCACTTCTTTGGTGGACATTTTGGGAACATATTATAACTCTTGTTAATTATAGTGGCTCTTTGGTCCCGTGGTTTTTACTCTTCACTCAAAAAGAGGTTATTTGTGTAAATCTTGGTGTCTCGTATGGTTGATTTAACTCTGTATTGTCATATTTGTTTTGCTGATATACTTGCTGCCCAAAACAGTGTTTGTGCTTGAATTTGATTCTCCCCTTGGTACAAAAATAGATGGAAAATTTTAGACTTGGGTATTCTTCCGCTGCTACCTTGTTGTGCTTCTTTGTTAGTGCTTGTCTTTCCCAACAGTTGGTACTACACTATCTGCATGACCTGAACTAGTTTCATACTCCAAGCTTGATAGTCTATTGTTGAACCATGAGTTTTTCATGGCTCGTCCATGTCCACCTTAGATGTTACTAACTATAGGCGAGACACATGTGTCTAATATTTTTCAATGTTCGTTTCAAGGTGATATATAAACAAAACCCTGCCAGATGAATAAAAACTCTCCAAGAGGCCATGGTCATACAGTGGTCGAGGTGGCCACAATTAGTATCACCACAAATAATGACACTACTAGATCTTTTTTTCATTCATGTCTAAATTGAAAGATCCCTCCAATAGATTTTTTATTACTACCTCAGAATCCACTGTTTGATAATTACACACAAAAATAACTGTATTTATTTCATCCAATGAAGTGACACATAAATTTTAAATAAGAGTCCCAGAAAATAATTAGTAAATGAATGATCTAGGAGGAAGCATGGGATGAATTTTTATCGCGGACATGTCGTTAAGGGGCTTAAGGAATTTTGAGTAGTGTTGAAATGTTTTGTTGAATAACTGTTAGTTTTAGTTTTGATGATTTTGACAAACCAGGTACCTGATCCTTGTGAAAATTTACGCATGATTGCCAGGCTGGAAAAAGTACAATTGTTTGGTGCACAGTCTCCAACTGTGGAACAAATATCGACTAATGAATGGCCTTGAAAGTTGCGACTATTCTTTATAAAGATTATGTCCAATAGTGACAACCTTAGTTTTTCCAACTTGAAAAATCTCAAGAACTCTTGCAAACGCTAATACTCAAGTGAAGAATTATCCTCAAGACCAACAGTACCTGATAGAGCTGCAATCTTATGTTGTCTTAGGATTACCTCTTTTGCACTAACATTGTAAATCCATTCGTAATCTATAAAGGATTTAGATCTTGTGTTTGTTTGTAAAAGTCTGAATCATTTAAGGGTAACTGATTTTGTGAGAAGCAGACTTTGCTACTTAGTCAAAATTCTAAGTCTTTTAGGTGCTAGTTGATTTAGTAGGCAGTGTTGTAACTACTTAGTCTAATTCTAAGTTGTCGGGCATTGATAGCTTAGTGGGTAGTGTGATACCTACTTAGGTTTGTTAAGTAATTGAGTTATTACTTAGTTGTGAGATTAATAACTTTTTCTTACTTGGTTGTAACTGAGTTTCACTTTTGCTTGAAGAGATTAGTGGAAGCAACTGAAATTCCTATGAGCCCTAGAGCAAGGAGGATTGCACGTAAACTGTTGTGTTGTATTCTTGCTGTTATTTACTCTTCATTATTATTCTTGTTGAGTCAAGAAACCTGGTCCTTTAGCTGATAGTGGATGCACA
Source organism: Solanum lycopersicum (assembly GCF_036512215.1). Taxonomy (NCBI): domain Eukaryota; kingdom Viridiplantae; phylum Streptophyta; class Magnoliopsida; order Solanales; family Solanaceae; genus Solanum; species Solanum lycopersicum. The sequence goes on along the minus strand of NC_090807.1, from coordinate 27,338,669 downwards.
CATTTTATCAATTGGTATCAGAGCATGTGTTCTCTAGCTGGTTAACACCAAGAGGGATACTTTTGTAAAAGAATGGCTGCTCATCAACAATACCACCTCGCTTTAATGGTCAGTTTATAGCTGATGGAAAATAAGGATGCATGACTATCTAATGGCTAAAGATAGTGAGTTACATTGTGGGACATTATGCTGGATGGACCCTTCATCCCAACAACAGAGGTGAAGGATAGAGAAATTACACAATTTGTTCTGAAGACATGCCAACAGTATAACAGGGAAGGCATAAAGAAGATCGAAAAAAGCTGTAAAGCTAAGAAGTTGCTAGTGTGCGTTATTAAAACTGAACAACCAATCGTATCTTTGCTTGCGGATCGACAAAAGAAAGTGTTAATTATTTAAAAACAACTCATGAGGGCACAAATAGGTGAAGTAATCGAGGGTGGCTATGCTGACCATCCAATGTGAAAACTTCACAATGAAGGAAGGGAACTATTCATGACATGCATATAAGATTTTTCTCCATAACCAACGAGCTACGAAGCTTGAGAGAACCCATCAACTCCATTAATCAAGTCAGGTAGATTCTTTAAATTCTTCCCAATTCATGGGCAAGCAAATTAAATGCTATCGTTGAAGCAGAGCACCTAGAGGTTCTGATGATGGATTCTCTTGTTGAAATCTTAAAACTCATGAAATGAACAAAATTAAAGACACTTCAAAGAAGGAAGCTAAGAAAGACAAGTCTCTAGTACTCAAGATCTCATTGGGTGAAGTATCCACCGATGAAGATGACATAGTTTATCTAACCAAGAGATTTCAAAAAGTTGTGAGAAAAAATAGAGGTTTTTTAAAGGGAGGGAATCATCCTCGCATTGCAACTGCAAGTGACCTATGTCACAAGTGTAGAAAGGAAAGACACTTTATAAAAGATTATCCGATGCTCAAAGCTTAAAATAGAGAGTATCAAAGGCTTGAAGGTGAAAAAGACACGAGTAGGATCCTGGTTCTTAAGAAAAATGCAAGAAAAGTTGTACATGACTATGTTGTGAAAAATACTCCTACTTCTGGGGAGACTCTTTAAGTGAGTCAAGAGATTCATAATTTCCTAATGATGCATCCATGTTCGTCGTCCAAGATGATTCTAAATTATTTGATGGCCTATTTGCACCTAGGAAAAATCAGGTGATGAAGACGATGAAGAAAAGGTAAGAAAAGAACTTATTTGATGGCCTATTTGCACCTAAATGTCATTGGAAGGAAGAATAGAACTCTGGTTGATATTGCTAGGACAATGCTTATCGAGTCAAAACTTCCTCAAAAAATCTGGGCAGATGTTGTGGACACTTTATGTTATGTCACTAATAGGTTCTTGACCAAAACCCTAATAAATAAAAACCATATTAATTTCTCAACAAGAAAAATCCCAAGTTAAGTTAGTTACGGGTCTTTGATTGCAAGTGTTTTGTGCTCAACAATGGGAAGGATGATATGGGAAAGTTTGACCCCAAAAGTGATGAAGGTGTTCTCATAGGGTACTTTCCCTCCAGCAAAGCGGACAGAGTATTCAATAATAGAACACTATGAATTGAGGAAAGTGTTCATGTAATTTATGACAAAGACGATGATTTGAAGAACTTGGAGACAAAGGATAATGATGATCATGAAGAGCTCTTCAAGATTCAAAGTAATGAAGCTAATAGTCCAGAAGTTGAAGTAAGTTAAGGACCTTATGATACTAGTATTGGTCCATTATGGAAGATTAATTAAGTTGACCAGTCTACCAAGGGACCTGGTTCACCCTACAATGCAATGCAGATCAAGAGGAATCCCCTCACCCTTAGAATGATTACTCTTAAGATGGAGAAGAATAGATGGATACATCCTAACCCCTAAGATATATATCAGGATAGAAACATAAATCATCTCACCCCCTTGAGAATCATATTTCCCCATTGAACTGTGGAATACAAACAAGATCAAAGACTAGAAATCTGGTTGCATTATCAGCTTTCATATCAGCCATTTATCCTAAAAATGTGAAAGAGGACTTGAAAGATGTTGACTGGTCAATCCAATGCAAGAAAAACTACATCAATTTGTGAAGCAAAGTGTGGTACCTGAGGGCCAGACCTGCAGATAGAACTATTATAGGGACCAATTGGGTATTCAAAAATAAACTTGATGAAAATGGAGTTATCACGAGGAACAATTCTAAACTAGTGTTTCAAGTCTTCAATCAAGAGAAAGGCATCGACTATGATGAAACTTTTGCTCCGGTTGCAAGAATGGAAGCTATTAGAATCCTTATAGCATTTGAAGCCTTCATGGGATTCAAGCTCTTCCAATTGGATGTTAAAAATGCCTTTTTGAATGGAGATCTGAAGGAAGACGTCTCTCTGAAATAGCCACCCAGATTTAAGGATCCTGATTTCCAAAACCATGTGTTCAAACTCAACAAGGCTCTATATGGTCTAAAACAACCTCCTAAGCTAGGTACAAAAAGAGAACATGATCTACTCAACATCCAGCTTTATGTGGATGACATCATTTTGGAGCTACCTCTGAATATCTATGTGAAGAATTTGCTACTCTAATGGGGAATGAATTTGAGATGGGCATGATGGGAGAGTTGCACATATACTTAGGACTATAGATCAAGAAACCTCATGTGGTACCTCAATCTATCAAGAGAAGTACACAAAGGAGTTGCGAAAGAAGTTTCATAAGGTTGACACTAAGCCTATTTCTACCCCTATGGGTACAAACTCAAAGATGGGAGTTGATGAGTTTGATCCATTAGTGAATCAAACTATGTACAAAGGCATTATTGGTTCACTGTTGTATCTCACAGCAAGTAGATCTGACATCGTCTTTGGTGTATAAATGTGTACAATATTTCAAACAAGTCCTGGAGAATCGCATATGAAAGTAGCCAAATGGATCTTGAGGTATATAAAGAATATATGGGACTTGATCCTCTTTTATCCGGCAAGTAATTCATTTGAACTGGTAGGGTATGCGGATGCTAATTTTGCAGGATATAAGGTTGACAAGAAGAGCATTTCTAGAATGGAACACTTTCTTGGATCCTCACTCATATTGTTGGGAACCAAGAAACAAAATTCAATATCTCTCTCAACAGTTGTGGCTGAATATGTAGCTTCTACATTTTGTTGTGCTCAAATACTATGGACCAAGCAACAACTGGAGGATTTTGGAGTTCATGTCCATACTATTCCTTTTATGTGTGACAATATGGGAAAGAATCCAGTTCAGCACAAAATAACATAGCATATTGATGTCAGGCATCACTTTTTGAGAGACAATGTTGAAAAAGGAAACATTAGTATGCAATATTGAAGAATTGAATAACAAATTGCAGATATTTTACAAAGTCACTCAACCAATATTAATTTGAAAGTAACAAGCTAAACCTGAGAAAGATGAACATGCACTAACCTAACCCCATCCAAAGTCACCAACACCTCATTTGGCTATGATCAGGAGGGCAGGTATTCTCATTACTGGTAATGTGTTTTTTAAGTGAAATCAACTATGTACATACTACAAGTATACACTCGTGGAGATTACAGAGTAAGGAATGGTCACTACCATTCACGAATCAAGTTTCGCTTGCAAATTGGACCTGGTCCCCTTCTAAGGTTAGCATTTTTTACATTTTGTTTAAATTGTTGAATGAGAACATTTGAGATCTCCACATGTTAGTAATAGTCCATTCTGACCGTTGTCCCATATCTTTAAGTCCAAGCGGCGCGTCTACTCAGGGCCAACACAATGTTTCACTTCTTTCACATCAGTCTCTTTCACTCCAATTCTTTATATTTTAAATTCCCTCTTTCAAAAGCTCTCCGCCAAAATCTATTTTTCTATTTCTCTCCAGTACCCTTCTTCTACTTTCTCTAACATGTCTCAATCACCATCCTTCTCAAGGAAAATGCTAGAATCCTTGAAAGAAGTGGATCCAGTGGCATCCTATACATTTTCTGATGCTCCCTCTTCAGCAAAAACGTCGACCACCCCTGCACTAAACATTCCTGAAACCAATCCTCTTACTCTTCAATCTCCCATAGATCTCTAACAACCCTAAAACCTTAAATCAACATGGCCCAAACTTTGGCATGTTGACTACTTGTTTGAGGGTGACATTCCCAAGAGCAAATCTTCAGAGTATAGTATTCTTGCAACCAGTTAAAACCTAGTTATTGAGAGTCTAGTTAAAATAAGGGAACTGGTAATGAATGAAGAAGGAGAAAACTTTGTGGATGAAATACTTGGAGGATCTCAACCAAGTTTCAACCAAAATAATGTGATTGGTGCCTATCCATCTTCTGATATTACTGACGCTGATGAGGTTAATGTGCCTCTCAAATGGTCCTTGCAAAAGAGAATGGTTCCAATATCTGGAAAGAGAAAAGATAAGGCTACCGAAGAAACACTTTGAACAAGGACCTTCACCAAAGATGACTCTCAAAAACTCATGGGAGATGCTATGAAATCCAGTGAAAAAATAAAGGCAGAAAAATATAGGAAAAGTAAATCTAGTAAAGCATTCCTTGAGATGCCTGCTGCTGATGTAGTGAAATTCTTCATTGAAGAATCTAAGCATGAATGTGTGAGAGAAGATTCTCCTCTGGATGACTTTACAAAAAAAAAAGAAAACGAGTAAAGAAGACAAATAAAAGAAAACATGAGGAATTTGTGGTCAAGAAGGTTAACCCTACAAAAGAAAAGGGTGGTGACTCACACAAGAAATAAACCATAAAAGAAGAAATAAGAAACCTTTCCAGGAGAAACTTCTCTTGTTATCCAACTAGCCTATGCACAAGGACTTGGTCCCGAGAGGAATAAGTATGACCACACAGTAAGCAAACAATCAATTGTTAACAATCTACATCTATAGAAGGTTCTAGTAGGATGGGTGTTTGACCCTAACATCATTATCAAGCCACGGATGGATACTTAATATGATGTTGTGGAAATTAAGTCTTAGAATCACTTATTCCCGATGAAGTCTAATGTTCTACATTAGGAAGAGGTTCGAGAGTTTTACTATAAGATAGAATTTGCAGAGGACGGTAACATAAACACCAGGGTGGGAGATAAGATTTTGCATGTGGATGAGGACTTGCTAGGACAAATACTAGAAGTACCCACATAAGGGATTGGGTATAAGGGATTGGGTATATAGTCAGAAAAAACTGCACCATAGAATTTGTAAAAGAATGCTCAAAGATCTCTAACACGCGTCTTGTTACGGTTCAGAAGAAACTTCTGAAAGGAGAGCATCAGCTATTCTTTGAATTTTTCAACAAATTACTTCTTCCTCGGACAAAAAAAATGACAACTGCTTCTGCAAATGATGTGTTCATTATGAAATCACTATGCAAATTTGAACCCATAGATCTTCCTTCCCTCTTGATGGAACATATGTACAAGTCACTGATGAACACAAGGGCAGGCATGGCATGGGTTATGGCTATTTTCTAACCAAAGTATTCCACCATCTTAACATTCCAGTGGGAACATGTAAAATTGGAAATGCTAAGCAATCCTTTCTCTGAATACTCTAGTGGAATGTGAGTGTATATAAGTAAAGGTGAATCTGCTGAGCAATGTATCTTAGTTGGTAATGGAACAAGATTAGTTAAAAAACAAGTTGGAGGACATGAATGTGCGTGTTAGCAACAAAGACATTGAGATTGCCTTATTAAAGGGAAACTCAAAATGTAATATGAGGGACCTAGTACTGTAGAGGTCAATTGTATGAGGAAGGAAATTAGTGCGCTCATAGATTAGAATGCTTCTCTACAAGAGAAATCGATCAAGGATAATAATGACGAAAATGCTAGGCTTTCTCCTATCATTAGGTCCCTCTACTATCAGCCTCTATCCTCATAGTCTTATATGTCCCTTCCTGTGTCTTTTGTTTTGTGTGAACATGTCCGAGACTCTCAATTTTAGTTTAAATCTAATGTATTGACAGTTGATTTTTCTTCAATGAAATTGATTCCCCTTTTGTTCCAACTAAAGTTCTGTTTATACATTTTTTAAGATTCATGTCGGTGTTGTGCTTTGCTATGGTCACACTTACCAATCTTACTTGTTTTGCTAGTTTACAACACTAATTTTTTATTATGCCAAAAGAGGGGATAATGTTGGTAGCCTAGGTTAGTGGATGGTCTGATTGACAAAGGGAATGGACAATGAATGCAGTTGTGTGAAGTTTGTCATCATCAATATGGGGGAAAATGTTAATTGTAGTTTTGATGATTTGACAAACCACAGACCTTGTAAAGGGATATGATCCTTGTGCAAATTCACCCATAACGACCAGGCTGAAAAAAGTACAATTGGTTAGTGCACAGTCTCCAACTATGGCAGAAACTTCGGACAATGACATGGCCTCGAAAGGTTCGACTATTCTTCATAAAGATTATGTCCAATAGTAACAACCTTAGTTTTCGCAAATTAAATACTATCAAGAGCTCTTGCAAAGTCTAATACTCAAGTCAAGAATCATACTCAAGAACTACAAGGACCTGATAGATCTGCAAGCTTAAGTTTTCATAGGAATTCTGTGCTGGCATTGTAAATTTGTTCCTTATCTATAAAGTATTCAGATATTGTGTGTTTGAAAATTCTAACTCAAAAGTAATTGATTTAATAGGCAGAAGTTTTTGGTGCTTAGTTAAAATTCTATGTCTCCAGGGTGCTAGTTGATTTAGTGGGCAGTGTGGTAACTACTTAGTCGAATTCTAAGTTGTCTAGTGTTGATAGATTAGTGGGCGGTGTCGTATGTGCTTAGGCTCGTTAAGTAATAGAGTTATTACTTAGTTGTGAGATTAATAACTTCTTTTTCACTTGGTTGTAATTGGGTTTCACTTTTGCTAGAAGAGATTACCGAAAATAGTTGAAAATCTTATGAGACAGGTCATGGTTTTACTCCCTTTAGCAAGGAGGTTTTGACATAAATTGCTTATGTTGTTTTCGTTTTGAGTCAATGGACTTGGTCTATTAAATGATAGTAGACGCACACATTCTATCAAAAACTGATTTATTCAGTAGGATAAGTATGAATTAGTTTAGGAGTTCTTATTGACGTTAGTAAAAGTGACTTAAGCCTCATTTGTTTCCATTAAGATTAAGACGTCTGAATCTGAATAAGAATCTAAATCTAAATACATGCATTAATATCTAGAAAACAAATTAGGTATAATGGATTCTCCTAGCTTAAGAGAAGGCAACTATTGCTATGGAATCTTGATGGTGATATGAAGTTTATTTTTGAGACTTCTAACAAGCAATTCTAGTTTACAATCCTTTTTTTCCAAAAAGATGTTACTAAATAGACATTCAAAACAAAGCTTGTAGATTATCCTTGAATGTTGATCATGTTTGGATTGATTGATGAAATAACTTACAAGCAAATTGTCATCAATTACGGTAACCAAAAGAAATATAGATAAGGAGATTCATACAATACCCTAATGAAATGATTTTCCTTGTATATATAGTCATCATTATTTTTATATGTCTGATTATTTGTGTCACGCCCAAAGCATACACCTTGGACGTGGCCGGCACCCAATGACCGTTGCTAGCCTTTAGTGAACCCTTGGCCTAGCTTACTTAACTCATCATAAGACATAACTCAATGATAAAGCAAGACACATTCTCAAAAATAACTTAAATCAATGTTTTGGCCAAAATGGAAATTAAGTCTCAAAATATTATATATGAAATTAAAGAGACTCAACTGAACTAACTGACTATCCGTCTATGAACCCTTTCAAAATACTATGATGAATGTTGGGAAAAAATCCCACACAACATTCTATAAATGAAAGACTAGAAAGCAATAATAAGGATTCTCCGAAATGCAAAGAGGCTCACCACAGACCCTGGGTGCTCAAACTGGATCAACAAGGTGTTGAATGTTGATCCCGGTTACCTTTGTTTACATCATAAAACGATGCAGACCAACTGGCATCAATACATTGAATCGACGAGTATGCGAGTTGGAATACTAACAACAACTTAAGTTGATAAGAATAAGATGAACTTACCTTGGCTCTACTCAACTCTGGAATACCCAACTCAATGTGTACATATAAAGCAATTTAAAACACATGTGATTACATAAAACTTTGTAAAATCGTAAAATAACATAGTTAACTAAATAAAATGCAATAACAACTCAACTTTTATATATGAAAGTAATATAGTTCTCTGGAAGATTCTCTAACCGACAACCACCACTATGAGCCTAAGTGTTGATACAACATCTTCCCCACGCTGCCACAACTGTTCTATACTTAGTCGTTTAATAGAATTCCTTAACTTAGTGGATCCATAAGCCTAACTTATGTGATCATCTAAAAGCTATGATCCCATTAATACCCATGACGGCTACATGGTTTACATGGAGACTTGAGTTAATATGAACTTTTATTTCCACACTGGTGCATAATAATACTCTTAAAATATACTTTAGCTCATGATTTTTAAAATAACTTCCTTTCTTTTGGGTTGATATAATTTGCTCAACACTTAAGCTGTAAAACACTATTGGGATTGATGTTCCCTTTTCTTGTTCAAAACACTTTTGGGAATCTTACTTTCATTTAACTTAAATGTGAAAACATTTATACACTTTTAGGGAATACATGGTTACCTCATATTACTTTGAAGGAATATCTTTAACTCCTTACTCTTTAGTTGACTTGAAACTTGATCCTTAAAACGAAGTCAAAACTTTTAATAAAGACTCTTAAAACCCCTTAAGAACTTTTTTTTGACTTACTTCTTAACTTTAGACTTTACTCTTAACTTCTCAAGCTTTGATCTAAACCTTCCTTTAATTGGACTATGAATTAAAGGCTTTGATTTGTGTTCAATAATGATTTATAGGTTTTTAGAAATCATTCGGAGTAATTATAATCATTGGAAGGTGTAAATATACCTTAGAAGGACTTAAAAGGGCTAAACAACGCAAATTCAGCAAAAAAACACCGATCCGGTCGTGTTCGAGGCGCGTCGTGCCAGCCTCAACTGATTAAGACCAAATTCCTGGGGTACTGGTGGCACGTCGTGCCAGGCCTCAGTGTCAGAGGCCAGTTTCTAGTGCACTACAGGCGCGACGCGGCTGCCCTCCCTAGTTGCGTCAGATGGATGTTTTAACTCATTTTTCAATTTCTAAACCGTCCAAACCACCCTAGTTCTTCCATCCAACACTTAGGACTATTGGTACCCTCAATACCTACTGAATTTGACTCAAATAAACCCAGAGAAACAAAAATCAACCCACAATAGGCAGCCAACTATTCAATCAACAAGATTTGATATTTTAATTCAAGAACTCCAACCCTTAACATGAAATCAACTCAATGGTTTGCTAAATTGAAGAAATTGGTGTGTGGGTGAACTAACCCAACACAAAAAATCTCACATACCTTAATAAGGATCACCCCCGACGAATTCCACTCGACGATCTTGCTTGATGAATTCTTGAACTTTTCTCCCTTTTTCTTCTTCTCTTCTCTTTTATTCCAAGCCCTAAGCGTGAATACTTTTCTAAAACTGACTTAAGGCTTAGTTTTACCCCTAATAAACCTTTAAAACAAATTAGAAAATAGTTTCCTAAAAAGACCACTTTACCCTTACTAAATTCCAGATTGTGACCTTCCTAAATCCAACAGTCCAACTTTCGATAGGCATATCTCCCTCATACAATATTGAAAATGCGCAAACTCGACGGCGTTGGAAAAATCTTTCCAAGGGATAACCATATTAAGAACTGACTCCAAATAATCTTGAGCTAGAAATTGTTTCCATTTAAAAAGGACCAAACACTCACTTTCTTGACTTAGGAATTTTCCAGATTTTTCCTTTTCATTCCAAAAATGATAAATTTCAGTTTCTTATAGAGTTACGATATTCTACAATGTCTCCCCCTTGGAAACATTCATCCTCGAATTAGATTTCTTTCTCTATGCTAAGGATAGTAATATCAAGTTTAACACTTAACAATCCAAAGCAAATAACAATCATGCTTACTCATACTTCATAAAGAACTAAGAAGAGAATTAGTACCTTGATTTCGATCCTTGCTGTATTCAAAGATATGTGGATATCTCTTCTTCATATTCTCTTCACCTTCCCAAGTCGTTTCTTCAAACAAATTATTTCCTCCAAGCACCTTAACTGACACTACTTCCTTTGTTCTCAACTTGCAAATTTGGCGATCTAAAATCTGAACCAGAATCTCTTCTTAAGACAACCTATCCTTAATCCCAACATTCTCAATAGGTACAATCAATGAAAGATCACCCATGCACTTATTCAACATGGAGATATGAAATACCAGATGAACCTCTGCTAACTCTTGTGGTAGCTCCTACTCATAAGCTATATTGCTAATCCTCTTGGATGCCCTATAAGGTCTAACATACCGGGTACAAAGCTTACCCTTCTTATCAAATCTCATAACACCCTTCAAGTGTGAAACTTTCAGGTATACACAATCATCCACTTCAAACTCCAATGGCCTTCTCCTTACATTTGTGTAGGACTTCCAACAACTCTATGTTGTCTTCAATCTCTCTTAAATCACCTTCACCTTCTCCATGGCTTGGTAAGATATATATGACCCTATCAAACCTGCTTCACCGACTTCTAACCACCCAATAGGAGATCAGTATCTCTTCCTATAAAGATCTTCATATGGAGCTATTTGGATGCTCGAATGGTAGTTGTTCTTCTAAGTGAATTCAATGAGAGGTAGGTAATTATCCCAACTCCCCTTGAAATAGATAAGACAAACTCTCAACATGTCTTCTAAATTCTGGATGGTACGTTCTGCTTGCTGGTCCATTTAAGGATGAAAAATAATGCTTAAGTTAACCTTTGAATCTAAACCTTTTCGGAAAGACTTACATAATTGAGCAGTAAATTATGCACCTCTATCTAAAATAATGGAGATATGAACTCCATGAATTCTTACCATGTCTTAAATGTACAACTTAGCATAATCCTCCGCCGGATGAGTGGTCTTTACTGGTAAGAAGTAAGTTGATTTTCTCATTCTATCGATAATCATCCAAATTGAATTATGTTGTCTGCGAGGCATTGGCAAGCCTATGATGAAGTCCATATTAATAATCTCCCACTTCTATTCTAGAAATTCTATTTTCTGATCCAAATCTCTAGGCCTTTGGTGTTCTACTTTCACTTATTGGCAATTTGGGCATTTGGCAACAAATTCAGCAATGCCCTTCTTAATGTCTTCCCACCAATATATTTCTCTTAAGTTGTGGTACATCTTTGTGGAACCCGGATGAATGGAATATCTGGAGCTATAAGCTTCCTCCATGATCCTCCCTTGGAGTCCATCCACCCTAGGTACACACAACCTACCTTGATACTTCAACACGCCATCTCCCCCTTGTTCACAAGTTGAGACTCTATGCTTATGAATATTCGCCTTTAAATCAAGCAAAATGGGGTCTTGGTCTTTTTTTCTCTTTCACTTCTGACACTAATGATGACTCAGCCCCATTGGTCATCACTATTCCTCCTTTTGTGGAATCCATAATTCTGACTCCCAAGCGTGCAATTCAGTGCACATCTTTGGATAACTCCCTCCTTTCTCCCTCAACATAGGCAGTACTTCCCATGGATAACCTACTTAAAGCATCAACGACCACATTAGCTTTACCTAGGTGGTAGAGAACACTCATGCCATAATTCTTGAGTAACTCCAACCACCTTCTCTATCTGAGATTGAGCTCTTTTTATATAAATACATATTGTAAGCTCTTGTGATTAGTGAATATGTCAACATGAACACCATACAAGTTATGACGCCATAATTTGAAGGCAAAAACTACAACAGCCAACTCTAAGTCATGGGTTGGATAATTCTTCTCATGGACCTTCAACTGTCTGGAGTCATAAGCTATAACCTTGTCATTCTACATTAGCACACAACCTAAACAACTCTTGATGCATCACAATACATCACAAAACCTTGAGTATGCTCTAGTAAAGTAAAAATAGGAGCAGTAGTCAACCTCTTTTTCAACTCCTAAAAGCTTTTCTCACAAGCTGCAGACCATTAAAACTTCATTATTTTCTGAGTCAGCTTGGTCAAAGGAGACAAAATAGCTTAAAATCCCTCAAAAAACCTTCTATAGTAGCCAGCCAAACCCAAGAAACTCCTAATACCAGTTGGAGATGTGGATTTAGGACAACTCTATAATTTTTCTATCTTTTGGGTATTCACTCCAATTCAATTACCGAATACTATATGTCCTAAGAATGCCACCTACTTAAGCCAAAACTCACACTTAGAGAACTTGGCATATAACTCCTTATTTTCAAAGTCTGAAGAACTTCCTGGGGTGACAAGCATGATTTTCTTCATTGCTTGAATAGATTAGTATGTCATCAATGAAAACAATGACAAACATATCTAAATAAGGCTTGAAGACTTTGTTCATCATATCCATGAACATTGCTGGTGCATTGATCAATCCAAAATACATAACCAAAAACTTATAATATTCATATCTGGTTCTAAAGGTTTCCTTTGGAATTTCACATTCCCTAACTATTTATTGATGGTAGCCAGATTTGAGATCAATCTTTGAGAAACAGGTGGCACCCTAATGTTGATCGAAGAGTTCATCTATCCTTGGAAGAGGATACTTATTCTTGATGGTAAACTTATGCAATTGGAGGTAGTTTATACACATCCTAAGGAAACCATCTGTATTCCTTACAAACAATACTGGAGCGCCCCAAGGTAAGACACTTGGTCAAATAAAATCTTTATCTAACTGATCATTCAGCTATTATTTCAACTCTTTTAACTCTATTGGTGACATTCTATATGGAGTAACAGAGATAGGACGAGTATCTGCGATGATATCTATGTCGAAGTCTCTTTCCTTCTCAGGAGGGACCTCGGAACTAATTGAAGGGAAACTATCTTAGCACTTAAGTCATTAAATAGGACTAAGTGATAGATATATCCCTTTGAAACTAACTTTTTCGACTTGAGTTTTGAAATGAAGTGACCCTTAGGCACTATTGAAATACTGCTCCACTCTATGACTGGCTCATTAGGAATGAGAAACTTTACAATGAGTTTTATAGTCTATTGATGCATAACAGGCATGAAGCCAATCCATACCTAGAATGACATCAAAATCTTCTATGTCTAACTCTACTAGATCATCCATGGTGTTCTTGTGATTGATAGAAATAGGACAATCACGATAGATTCTTTCAGCCAGAATAGACTCTCTAACAGGGGTATAAACACAGAAAGGTTCAAAAAGTTTCTCAAGAAGAATCTCAAACTGATTTGCAACATAAGGAGTTACAAAAGATAAACTTTCTCCTGGTCTAACAAAGCATAAAAATTGAAATTAAAGACTTTGATTATAACTGTGACAACATCTGGCGAGTTCTCTTGCTCTTGGCAGCTAGTGATTGCATAAAGGTGAGTTGCCCCTCCGTCAGTACTAGAAGTTCCTCCTCTAGGTGTAGCCTATTTTGTGGAGCTACTGGTGAAGATTGAGCTCTATTGCCCAGATTTCCACTAGCTTGCTTAATCTTAGGGAACTCTCTCATGAAGTAACCCTTTTGACAACACTTGAAACAACCTGTTTGGTCATCACAACATTTACCTAGGTGAATTATACTACACTTAGCACATGTCAGAGCCCAACTACCCCTTTGTGCCACGCTTCCTTGACACTGTGCTAGACTAGCTCTGTAGTTCTGTGAATTTTGGTTATTGTACTCACCTCTGTTTCTAGGCGCAGGTGCACTAGCAGATGATGTTGCATTCCCCTTCGATTTCTGAAATTGTGGCCAATTCGAACCACCTTTTTGCTGCACAGACTTATTCTCTGTCTTTGTTTTCTTTTTTCTATACTCCTCAATGTCTCTCAGCTTCTCCTCTTCAACTTGTTGCACATAAACCATCAATCGGGATATGTCCATGTCCCTGATCAGCATTGTCGTTCTTCCCTTTTTATTAGATGCATGACCCAAGTTAGCTACAAACAAACTCATTACGATCCTCATATCCTTAATTATCTCAAGAGCATAGCGAGACAGTTGGTGAATTTCAACCCATATTCATGATCACTCAAGGAGCCTTATTAAGTAAGGAACTCTCGTACCTTTTCCTTCTTCAGTTCTCGGGGAAAGAACCGCCCGAAGAGAGCCTCTTCAAAACAAGCCCAGCTTGGATGTGGTGCATCCTCATCTCTACCCTCCTTCCACTGGTTGAACCAAGTCCTAGCCACATTCTTCAGTATGCATCTATATCAACCCTTTCAGTACCAACGACATGCATCACCTCAAACACCTTCTTCAACTCTTCCACAAAGTTTTTTGGATCCTCAGTAGTGCTTGAACCAGATTATTATGGGGATTCATTCTCACGAATTCATGTAGCCTCGAGGTGTTAGTCTCTTCCTATCGAGCTCCTCTCTGTTGCCTGACTCTGTTAGTCACTGTTGCCTGACTCTGTTAGTCACTTCTTGGCTTAACATCCGGATAGTCTTATCGAACTCAACATTTGTAACTTCCTCTTGAGGTTGCACATTCGAGCACTAGGTATCTCTGGCTCTTCAAAATTCCTCCTAGATGGATGACCTCTTGCTGCTTTTCGTGAAGTCATGGTTATCTGAAACACGCGCAAGCACGAATCAGAGAGAGACTTTTAGAGATAAACTCTAACGCACGAAAAGGAATATGAAGGAAGTGATAAATTTCTAAATGTTGTAGCCTCTTAATCATATACGTGGCGCACTTCAAATCGATGAATAAGACTCTACAGACACAACTTCATAGACTCCCTAGGACTCTTGAACTATGTACTCTAATACCAAGTTTGTCACATTGCGAGACTACACCATGAACGAGGCACCCAATGACCATTGTTGTCCTTGAGATAACCATTGGTTTGGCTTACTTAACTCAGCGGAAGACTTAGATCAATGATAAAGCAAGACATATTCTCATAAATAACATAAATCAACGTCTTGGCCAAAATAGCATTTAAGTCTCAAAATATAATATTTAAAATGAAAGAGACTCAACTGAACTAACTGTCTATCCGTCAATGAAGCCTCTAAAAATACTACGATGAATGTTGGGAGAAATCCCACAACATTCTATAAATGAAAGACTGGAAAGAAATAAAATGGATCCTCAAAAATTCAAGGAGGCTCACCATTAACATTGGGTGCTCAAACTGGATCCACGAGGTATTGGATGTTAATCACGATTTCCTGCATTTGCATCATAAGATGATACAGGTCAACTAGCATCAGTACATTGAACATACGAGTATGCAAGTTGGAATGTTAACAACAACTTAAGATTGATAAAACCACCACTATAAGCCTAAGTGGTGATACAACATCTTGCCCACGCTGCCAGAACTTTTTTATACTTAGTTGTCGCATAGAACTGCACAACTTGGTGGATCTACTAGCTTAACTTACGTGATTACCTAAAAAGTATGACCCATTAATACACATGATGGCTACATGGTTTCCATGGAGACTTGACTTAATATGAACTCATATCCCCACATCGATGCTCAATACTACTCCCAAAATATACTTTAGCTCATACTTTTTTAAAATAGCTTCCTTTCTTTAGGTTGAGATAATTTGCTCAAAACTTTAGCTTTAAAAATTCTCTTGGGATTGATGTTCCCTTTTATTTTTCAAAACTCTTGTAGGAATCTTAATTTCATTTAACTTAAATGTGAAAACATTTATAAGCTTTTAGGGAATACTTAGTTCACTTATATTACTTTGAAGGAAGATCTTCAACTCTGTACTCTTTACTTGACTTTAAAGTTGAGCCTTGAAACAAAGTCAAAATGTTTAATAAAGACTCTTGAAAACCCTTGAGAACTTTGTTTTGACTAACTTCTTTACTTTAGACATGACTCTTAACTTCATAGATTTTGATCTTAACCTTCCTTTAATTGGATTATGGATTCAAGGTTATGATTTGTGTTCTTTGATCATTCTAAGTGTTTAAAAATCATTTGGAGTACTTATAATCATTGGGATGTGTTAATATACCTTAGAAGAACTTAAAAGGGCTAAACTATGAAAATTAGGCAAAAAAAACCCGAACCAAACGCGTTCTGGCGCGCCGCGCCAGCCTCAATTGACAAAGGTTAATTCTTGGCGCATTGGTGGCGAGTCACACCAGGCCTCAGCGTCAAATACTAGCTTCTGGAACACTGCAGGCGCAACGCACCTGACCTCCCCAGGTGCGTCTAATGAATTTTTCAACTCGTTTTTCAATCCTTAAACCCTCCAAACCTCCCTAGTTCTTCCAACAAACACTTGGGACTATTGATACACTCAATACCTACTAAATTCAACTCAAAAACAACCTAGAGAAACAATAATCAACCCACAATAGGCAGGCAACAATTCAATCATCAAGATTCGATATTTTTCTTCAAGAACTTCAACCTTTAACATGAGATCAACTCTTAAATTTGCTGAATTAAACAAATTGGTGTGTGGATGAACTAAAGCAACACAATTTATCTCACATACCTTAATAGGTATCACCCCCGACGAATTCTACTCGATGATCTTAGGGTTCTTGATGAATTCTTGGATTTTTCTCCCTTTTTTCTTCTTCTCTTTTTATCCCATGACCTAAACGTGAATACTTTTCTAATACTGACTTAAAGCTTAGTTTTACCCCTAATAAACATTTAAAACTAATTATGAAATTGTTGGTGAAAAGACAACTTTACCCTTACTAAAATCCGGATTTGGACCTTTCTAAATCTAACAGCCAACTTCCAATAGGCATATCTCCCTCATACAATATCAAAAAAGTGAAAACTTGACGGTGTTGGAAAGATCTCTCCAAGGGATTTCCAACCATATAAAGAACTCACACTAACTCATCCTGAGCTAGAAATTATGGCTATTTAAAATTACTAAAAACTCCCTTTCTTGACTTAGGAAATTTTTCCATATTTTTCCTATTCTTTCCAAAAATAATAACTTTTAGTTTCTTAGCTTATTCTTGGTGATTTCACCTTTTGATTAATGTCTCACTAATGTGTTTTCAAGGGAAAGTAGTTTTTTTAGTAGATATATTTTCACCCAAAAGAAACTCAATTTATAGGAAAAAAGTTTTTGCAAAAAAAGACTTTAGTTAAATTATATTTATTATAAGTTCATGAATTAAAAATGAAAACACATATTTCAAAAATCTCATAACTTAGAATTAAAAGCCTCTTCCAAAAACCCCATAACGTAGATTTAAAACAAAAATAAATATACAATTTATATTATTATATTTGGTATATTTCAAAAAATTTAATGGATGCATTTGTTTCAGAATTAATTAAAACACTAACTCTTACAATCCCCCACTTGTTTCAAAAAAATTTATCTTTCAAAAATCCAAAAAATATTGTGAGAAATTAACCTAGCAACATGATCAATAATGATGTCTTTTGGACTAGAACCATCAGCTAGTGAAGGCTTTCTAAATCATTGATTACTTAGTGAAGGAATTATGACCTAGGTGGTTCATTGAATAAAATAGAAAAATACTCCACGCATATCACTATTTTCGGTTACTATCGAAATCCTTTGACACCTTAAGGCCATGTGTCGTGAATCCTTTCAGTCAAGTGCAATAAGATTTTCCTCTTAAATCTTATTGAATCTGCCTTCAATTTGCACTTAGTCCGTTGAATTCATCAAGAGTAACTTTGCATACTCCGACCAAATTGTATATGAACTTTATTAAGCGAAATTAATATCATCCTACTTTACAGCAAAGTATCGTTAAATCTATCAAGAGTATTCCTACACAATCCAATCGAAATCAATGTATATACTTATTAAGAGAATATAATCTCATCATTCTCTTTAGTAAGAATAGCGAAAAAAATTATCAAGAGTTCTTTTATTAACTCCAACTGGTATCGGTCTTTAAATTTATCAAGAGAAAAGAATCTCAATCATGCACATCTACTTTTTTTTTTATTTGAAAATGGGAATTCTATTTTGTGCTTCACAATTTGTAACTTTAATTGTTTTTCCCTTTGAACCCAAGATACATCATTAGGTAGGGTTACCATAAAGTACAATCAATTTACAACAAGCTTTATTCCCATCCCATTACAAGTTTTTACCAGTAACTCTTTGCCTAATCCATTAGACAAAAGATCCACTAAATAAAATCTGAACTTTTCATATTGAAGCGATAGCACACCTTCCTCCAATAATCACCTCACATGATTGTGTTTGAGACGAACTTGTCTCGACTTGCCATTGTAGCAATCACTTGAAGCCCGAAACATAGCAGCTTGATTATCACAATAGAGAGTTAAAGGTGATACAGGCTTACTCTGCAAAGGAATATCTATCAGCATAGACTGCATCTAATCATCTTCTTCTCCGGTAGAAGACATAGTTATAAATTCTGAATCTATGTTTAAGTGAGTAATACATGTCTGCTTTCTTGATTTCCAAGAGATCGTTGCTCCATCCAAAGTGAAGATCCAAGAAGTAATAGATTTAGAGTCATTCATATCAAAATTCCAAGTAGCATCACTATAGCCTTCAAGAACAGATAGCAATGTATAATAATGTAGGTCAACATTAAATGTACCCTTTAGGTATCTTAAAACACGAATGAAGTCATTCTAATGTTCAACTTCAAGATTACTAGTAAACTTCCTCAAAGTTCCTACTGTGTAAACCGATATTTGTCCTGGTACAATGCAAGGCATACATAAGACTCCCAACATTTTGAGAATATGTCAGCTGATCAAGAACATCACTAGATTTTAGCATTAATTTGATGCTAATATCAAATGGTGTAGGAGAAGGTTTGTCATCAAAGTGAACAAACCACTTTAGAACTTTCTCAATATAAATTGATTAAGAGTCAGACTATTCACTAATCTCGTGACTTTAATACCCAAATTAAATTAGCTTTTGCAAGATCTTTCATTTCAAATTGAGAAACTAGAAAAGATTTTGTTCTTTGACTCTTTCAATATCAGTTTCAAAGATCAATATATCATCATTATAAAGACATATTATAACACCATATTTGTTTTGAAATTTACTAAATGTGCAAATATCACCACCATTGATTGAGTAGCAATAAGAAATCATTAATTGTCTAAATTTCTCATTCCATTGTTTTGGAACTTGTTTAAATATATAAAGACATTTAAGAAGCTTACAAACTTTGTGTTCTTGACCAGGAATGACAAATCCGTTTGGTTGTTTCACGTAAACTTCTTCATCTAGGTCACCATTTAGAAATGAAGTTTTCACATATATTTGATGTATTACCAGACTATAAATTGCGGCTAAAGTAATCAAGAGTTGAATAGAAGTCATTCAAGCTACAGGTGAAAAGTGTCAAAATAATCAATATCATTCAATTGAGTAAAACCTTTTGCTACCAAGAGAGCTTTGTAATTATCTAAGATACCATCAAATTTTTATTTCTTTCTAAAGATCCATCTACAAGTAATAGACTTACATCCATAAGAGATGTCTTATTAAATCCATGAATTGTTTGACATAATACAGTGCATTTCATCATCAATAGCTTTGCACCATAAAGGAGTATCATGGGAATACATTGCTTCAGCATAACTTTCTGGATCGTTTTCAACTAAATAGACTTGAAATTAGGTCCTAGGTTCAACTCTTTTTATTTTAAGAGGATATATAGAAGAACTTGTATCTTGTTCCAGAGAATCTTTTCTTATGAAATATATGTGTTGGGTCTTAAAAGGTGTGAATGGAAAATTAAGAGTTGCAAATTTTATGAAGAGTTGTGACTTTTATAAAGAGTTGTTACTTTTGTGAAAGGTTGCAACTTTTATGAAAAGTTGTGACTTTTATGAAAGGTTGTGATCTTTCTTAAAGATTGTGACTTTTCTATACATTTTTTTACCTTTCCGGTAAAGCACAATAAGAATCTTTTCACACTACCCTTTGTTTTCTATAAATTGTCATTTTAACAACCAATTTTTGGACTTCTTCTACTACTACTAAATCTTGTATTATAAGTGTACTTTACTATCTTCGAGTGGCTCATTTACACCAGCGTTTTGGGTATCAATACATTGGTGATTGAGGTCATTCTATCTTGGGAGGACATATTCCAAATCAAACCTCGAATATGCGAGGGGAATAATTTCCTTAAAGGGACATTTTGCATTTAATGGGCTTGATCTTCTTTCTATTTTTTCAAATTCTTTTTTTCTAAGTATGTTAGGAATACGAGATGAACAATAATCTTAAAGAAATTATTATACTGTTGGTATTTCTTGTATTTTACTGATTGAGAGAATCTGATCATGGAAGTAGAAGATAAATGCATAAATTCTCCATAATTTTTTACTTTGTTTAGCAAGGCGAAAGTGAGAATGTACAATAAATATTGGTGGTATTCCGGTTAAAGATTACACCAGGAATCCTTCTTATTATTTTATCTAAGGAGGAAAACAATTTCAATGGTTAACAATTCATGTAAAAGTTCAGCAAATTGTATGGTTTTGGAATGAATTTTCATTCGTAAATATTGTTGCCTATAAAAGTCACTAATTTGCAAAACGAGATATGCATATTTTTGTTTGATAAAATAGTATGTCAAAAATGTAATAGTTGGAAGACTACTTAAAAAGAAAAACAATTTTATATGTTAATCTAAGAATATTCTTTATTCTGTTTGGAGAAAAAAAAACTTTTGAAGTTTTGTACTCCTTGTGAATTTAATTATGTCTGATTTTTTCGGACTAAAGCATTTTGTAGTTTTCTACTCTAAATAAATTGGACTATGCAATTGATTTGAAGAATATGAAAACTTCACCTACTAAGTCTATGTTGTACTTTTGATTTTCTATAAAGTTTACTCTTATATAGAAACAAACTAAATACTAAGTGGTATGTCTATTTGTGGTAGAGGAAAAAGACTAGTGACTTAGAATTTGTGAGTTTGTGCCTCTATCGAATGAACTTTGACACTATGTAAACATAAAATTAGACTTGGTGTCTAATTTAATTTTGAAACAAAAAATATGAAATTTAATGATAATTTTGTATTATGTTAGACCCACAAAATTCTTGGAATATACCCAATATTGTGGTTGTTGAGTTTCTTTATTACTAGTATATGGTGTGACCAGTATGAAATTACCAAATTATATATATACTTGTTCAAAATAATTGTGTTCTTTCATGAAAAAGTATCACTTAAAATGTTGTGATTTTTCATGAAAAGATATGTTTGTTATAATAAAAGTATTTGTATAGACATGAATATTGGTGAATAGGCATTTTTTATGTTTTATAAAAGAAACATTTGGACTATGTTGCCTTTATTTAGACTCGATGAAACTTTGTTCATGGGTAGTTCTATAACAATCAAATTGAAAGTTATGAAAAGGCTTGAAAATGACATTTGACAAGGTGATGGCTCTATACAATGTTTGTATTACACAAAATTGTAAAAAATAGAAACAAAGTATTAGTGAGAAAAAAGCTACCTCGTGGAGATCTTTTTGGAATAAATAATTTTATTTGTTCTTACTTTCTTGAGTCAAAGTTTGTGACATGAAAACTTAACGAATGTCACTTACAAAACCTAGTTAGGAAAACTAATCAACTTAGAAATTTGTCTAACTTTGAGTGCGATAAATAAAAATTTCATGTTTGTGTGGAATACTAAGTATTGTGAGCATTCTTATAAATCTATTTATAGGAATTTTGATCCTTTAGAGTTGATTTACACTGACATTTGTGATATGATGTCAATAGTATCTCATGGTGGAAAAAATATCTCATAACTTTCATTGACAATTGTATTAGAAATGACTTTGTCTATTTGTTTAAACGGTAAGGATGACGCAACAGAAATGTCTAGACAATATAATATCGAAAGTTAAATCAATTTGGAAAAACACAAGAAGTGATGAGAATGGAGAGTATAAATCTCCTTGTGTAGAAACATGTTTGGAAAGTGGAATTATCCATCAAACTGCTCCCCTATTAACCTCAATCTAATGAAAAACCAAACTTTGAAAGAAATGATGAATGTATTGTTTATATGTTCGGGTTTACCACAAAACTTATGTAAATGAACAATCCTTACTGCAAAAGGGAACAATAACAATTTGTATTTTCAAAAAAAAAGCAATTTCGTTTGTTCAGGACACAATCTATTCCATATGAGAAATGGAAAGGAAGGAATTCCAACTTGAAATATTTCAAAGTTGGGGGTGTGTATTCAATGTCCAAGTTCATATTCCTAAAATTATTAAAATAGGATCTAAGACCGTGGACTATAAACTTAGACTTGTACTTAATAAAAAAGGATAATGTACTTAATAAAAAGATTCAGAGGCATAGTAAATATAATGTGACATTTACTTCCTTCGAATATGATTTTGTAACATTTTATGTGTCTTTTGTAGACTTATCCTTTTGGAAATATGCTGTCAATAGTGAGATTGATGCAATTGTGAGCAACCATATTGGAAGTTAACTGATCTTCTTCTAGAAAATAAACATTTGGGTTCAAAGTAAAACGTCAGAAGGAAAATGAAAGTCAATATAGAACTATTGACAAATACAAAGCAAAAAATCTTGTCAAAGGTTGTGGACAAAAATAAGGTTTTGATATTGTCGATAGATGTTCGTCAATAGCTAGAATTACATTCATTCGGATGTTGATTGTGTTAGCTGTGGTATATGACCTCCAAATTCAACAAATGAATGTGAAAACAACTCTCTTGAAGTGAGTATTGGAGGAAGAAATGTACATGGAACAGCCTGAGGGTTTTGTGGTTCCTGGTAAAGAAAATAAAGTGTGTGAACTTTTAAGTCGCTTTATGGACTAAAACCAGCACCCAAACAATGAAATAAGAAATTTGATCAAACCATGTTGTCAAATGGATTTAAGAATGGTGGAAGTGATAAATTTGTTCTCGTTAAAATCACAAGGTCATTGTTTGTTTGTATAGTGGTGACATGTTGATCATCAATAGAGACACTAATGATATAAATGCTACTAAATGTATGCTAGAAAGCAAGTTTGGAATAAAATATCTTGGAGTTGTTGATGCGATCTTAGGTATCAGAATCCTTAGAACTCCATAATGTTTAGCATTTTCAGGGTCTCATTACATTGAAAAGGTACTTGACTAGTTGAAATATTTGGATTTCAATCTTGTCAAATCTCCAATAAATGTGAGCTTTGCATTTTTAAAGAGTGAAGGCGAAATGACTCATAATTAGATTGTGCTAGAGTATTGGGAAGTATGATGTATATCATGAAGTGTGTGCAATCAAATATATCATTTTCTATTAATGAACTAAGTAGATTCACGAGTGATCCCAATCGAACTCATTAGATGAAAATAAATAGAGTTTTGGAGTATTTAAAAATACTTAAAACCATGTGTTGCATTATAATAATATCCAATAGTATTGAAAGGATATAGCGATGCAAATTAGATCACCGAATAAATGAAGTAAAATCCACGAGTGGATATGTATTTACTCTTGGTAGAGGAGAAGTCTCTTGGAAATATTTCAAAAGAGACATGTATCGCTAGCTCTAAAATGATCTTTGAGTTAGTTGCTCTAGATAAGGTCGGTGAATAAGTTGAATGACTCCGGAATTTCTTGATAGATATTTTTTTTGGTCCCAAACCCTTGGCATTAATATGAATACATTTTAATAGTCAAGTTGCAAAAGGTAAGGCATGGAGCATGATGTATAATGAAAAGTCTCGTCATATAGGACATAGACATAATACTGTTAGAAAATTACTCTCTGGTGGAATTATCAGAATTGACTATGTTAAGTCAAAGGATAATGTGTCGGATCCACTTTCACAAAAATCCTAACTAGATAGAAAGTTTAAACATCATCTAAAGGAATGGACTTACGACATAGGACACGTCATCATGATGGTAACTCTATCTAGCAGACTAAGAGCCCAAGATCTAGATTTAAGGAGAAAAAAAAGTTATGACTGACGGTTTTGCATTGTCAATGAACTCAATCAATTCTCATGATGAAGACAATGCCCAGGAATAAGGATACAACATTAAGGCTTGCTAATGATTTGCTAAGTTTGGCAGATTTGACCAAATAGTGTAAACGCGATAATATGGTTAGAAATCACCTATCTGAGTGTGAAGTGTAAGTAGCTTCAAAGAGAATTATCATCAAAAGTATATTCTTTATACACTCATGAAACCAAGAGGTGTTCATGGCTAAAACGAACACAACTGTAAGAACTATAAATGGTAAAGGGTTATTGTGTGACATATGATTGTCTAGAAATACACCAAATCTTGACGGTGCAAAGATACCGCATCTATTGATTGATCGAGTATATCCGACATATGTTCACTATGAAAAGTTCAAGGAGAAACCTACTTATACCAATGTAATTAATTCTTGCTTGTAAAGTACACCTACTTGTCAATTTCTTAGTCTTGGATTCAATCCCCATTCATGCGGGGGATTGTTGGGTTTTAAAATGTGTGAATGGAAAATGAAAAGTTGTGACTTTTATGAAGAGTTACGACTTTTGTGAAAGGTTCTGACTTTTATGAATAGGTGCGACTTTATGAATCTTTTGAATTTTATGAAGTTGTGACTTTTATTAAAGGATGTGATATTTCCTAAAGATTGTGACTTTTTCAAAGGTTTGTGACCTTTTCGCTAAGGCACAATAAGATCATTTTCACACTACCCTTTGTTTTCTATAAATTGAAGGATTTTCTCTCATTTTAAGAACCAATTTCTAGACTTCTTCTACTACTACTAAATCTAGTATTCTAAGTGTATTTTACTGTCATTGAGTGGCTCGCTGACACCAGCATTTTGGGTATCAATACATTGGTGCTTGAGACCATTATATCCTGGGAGGACATAATCAAACCTCGTATACTAGAGGGGAATAATTTCCTTAACGGCACATTGTGCACTCAGTGGGCTTGATCTTCTTTCAGTTTTTTCATATTATGTTTTGTTCTAACTATGTTAGTAATACAAGATGAACAAAAATATGCTCCGAAAATTTAGCATGCAACAATTCATTAATTGTGTGAGGGCTTGGAGTATCAATGTTCAAAAATCTATAAGCCTTATTGGTTTGTGAAAAACTAATAAATACACAATTTACTCATCTATAAACAATCTTAGTCAAATGTTGATCTAGTAATTTAACATGAGTCAAACAACCTCATAGTTTAAAATAATTTATATTTGGCTTTCGATTCTTCCAAAGTTCATATGGAGATGAATAATGTTTCTTGCAAGGAATTCTATCCAAAATATGATATGCAGAAAATAAGGTTTTAGTCCACAAATTTTCAGTGATACCAAATCCATAAAGCATAGAGTTAACCATTTTGATGAAAGTTCTATTTTTTCTTTCCCGCTACACCTTTTTATTGTGGTGTATAAGACATAGTCAATTGTTTATCAATGCCTTGTTTTTCACAAAAATCAATAAAATCTAATGTTAAATACTCTCCACCTCTGTCATATCTAATTGATTTAATCTTCAAAACAATTTTCAACTTCCGCTTTATATGTTTTAAAAGTCTCATATGCCTCGTATTTTATTTTTAATGGAAAGAAATATGTATACCGAGTAATCGTCAATGAAAGTGATAAAACATCTCTTTCCATGACGAAATAAACAATCCATCTCACAAATATTAGTAAGGATTAACTCCAAAAGTGTGGATATCCTTTCAACATACATAAAAGATCTCTTCGTTATTTTACATTTACTACAAGTAACACACTTAGCAGTATGATCCTTTCCACAGTCTTAATTAATCCATTTTCACCATAAGTTTAATGGATTTAAAATTCACATGAACAAGACGTTCATTCCATAAATCTAAAGACTCCAACACATAAGCAGAAATATTTTCATTTTCAGTTTTGAGTTTAAACATTCCATTTGTAGCATAACCTTTGCCACCAAACATGCCTTGTTTAGACAAAGTAAATTTAATTGCCTCAAAAACATTTTAAAATCAAGCGTCGAAAGAATCTTACCTGACACCAAGTTCTTTCGAATATTAGGAACATGCAATACGTCTATCAATGTGACCATCTTTTCGGAAGTGATTTTCAGTTGAACAGTTCCTTTTCCGACAACCTTAGCAGAGGATGAGTTTCCCATATGCAAAATTATCACCCCCCCCCACCCACTAATTCATAGGTCATGAAAGAATTTCAATCATATGATATATGACGAGTTGCACCAATGTCTATCCACCATTCCACATGATCTCCTGCCACAAATGCTTTTGTGACCATTGCAACCAGTTCATTTTTTGTTTTTCTATTTGCCTTTTCTTTCTTCTTTTCAACTTTAAGAATTTTACAATCACGTGCATAGTGACCAATTTTATGAAAATGATAACATTCATTCGACTTAGAATTAGAATTAGTACACTTGAAATTTTTACTCTTCTTTGCCTTCAAAAAATTATTATCGGCAGGTTCCTCTTGATCGATTTTTCTTCAACAACATGAGCTTTTATGATGGGTTCCTTCAGGATGTTATTGTCACGATATCGTGTCTCTTGTTCAATTTGCAAGTTCTGCAATAATTGTTCAAGATTCAAATCTTCCTTCTTGTGTAAAAGTTTGTTTCTGTACTCTTTTCAAGATGGAAGAAGTTTTGAAACAATAGAACCAACATAAGAGTTTTTATCGAGATTACTTCTAGATATAGAAATTTTATTATATATAAGTTGAAATTTTTGTAGTTGACTTTTCATCAACTATTAACTCCATATAACTTGAAATGAAAAATTTCTTTGAACTTGTCACTCTGTTAAATGAAAAGCTTTAAGAGTATCACAAATCTCCTTAGCAAATGTGCATTTAATATAATATTGATCATAATATATATTGTACATTCCTCCGAAAGTACAATTCTTGCATAAGTAATCATCATCTAGCCATTTGGCAATTTGTTCTTAAATTAAAGTAGTCTCGTCTGTTGCTACCTCTGAACTAGGAGCCTCAGGACAAGATTTCTCAAGAACATATGCCAACTTTAATCGTCTTAAAAAGAATTCCAACTTTTCACGCCATGTAGGAGAGTCCTTGCCATGAAATATTTCAAAATTAGAATTAGGCAAATTTGGAATACTGTTTGGTATTGATGTGGATGCCATAGAGATAAATATCTTCAAATTGTTATTACAAATGAACAAGATTGATAAAAATACAAGGAATCCAAAACCAAACTTGTTTGTCTTAGAAGCACGTTAATCATTTCTTGAATATAGTTGGTTTCTCTCCCACGAGCAACCGGAATAAGAAATAACATCTCTATCTTTAGGATTCAACTAAGCCACACAACAAGTAGCATTCAAGAATATTGTTCTTGTATCTTGAATTGGTAATTTCACCTTTTGATTAATGTCTCACAAATGTATTTTAAAGGGAAAGTAGTTTCTTTTTAAGTGCATATCTATACAACCAAAGATACTAAACTTATAGGACAAAAGATTTTGCAAGAAAAGACTTTAAGTAAATTGTATTTATTATAGGTTCATGAATTAAAAAGAAAAGCTTATCTTTCAAAAATCTCATTACGTAAAATCAAAAAGCCTCTTCCAAAAAACCCATAATGTAGACTTAAAACAAAAATGAATGTTACAATTTACACTCATGTATTTTGTATATTTCAAAACTCTTAACAGATAAATTTGTTTCAAAAATTATTGAAACTTAACTCTTCCATAAAGAATGTTGAAGTTTTCATAATTTGAAGAAATTTTAAGTGGGTCTTGTTGAGTTCGCACTCAAATGATATTGAGTTTTGGTATCTAGTTCAGAGGAAAATAACTCTAGAAATTTGAGCTAATCTCGGAAAGAATTAAAGAAGTTTGAAATTTGGGATTTGTTAATGATCTAATGTGTTATTGGTGTTATTAAGAAAGAAGAGGCAAAAAGAGTACATTTGATCCAAAAATTCCAATTGAAAAGTGTTAAAAATTGTTTGAGATGTAAAAAATGGTTCTGCAAAACCAGAGTTAAATGACATGGATGAATCTTTTTTTAACAGCAATGGCATACATAACCCATATTTTTAACAAATGACATGATGAATCTTTTTCTAAAGTTCGATGACATATTTGAGTCTTTTCCCTTTAAACAACAAAACAATTTAAGAATTTTCCCTCATTATATATACAAAGACTACTAGTATTAATATAAAACTCTCAAAACTTTTTGCAAACTTCATATCAACTTTTCAAAGTCGTCACATACTTATTCTACCATTCAGATACAATGTTAGATGGTCAGATTTGCCATAACATTATCTATCTACGTAAGATATTTCTTCTTTTTTATTGTTCTTCGTTACTCGATCCTTCGCTTATTTCATTGGGATCACCACATCTGATGCATTTTTGAAGAGAGGTTGCTTCCTAAATTGAAATGCAAATGTCTAATTCTGGATTTGCATATCACGGATTTTATTTCATAAGAGCAACAAACTTGTTCGGAGTCTCACCTCATGCGGAGACACTCAACATAAATATGGAAACTACATCGGTAACTCCATCCAAATTTCGCTCTTTTATTTGCACATTCATTTTAGGAAGTTTTAACATTGCTCCCATCCCAAAATTAACAGTGTTTCAAAGGGATGCAAACAATATTGTACACAAGATTTTTGTAAAGCAGTATCGACAAATGAACAAAGCACTATAACATCTTAATATGAAAAGAAAAAAAGAAAAATTCAAACTACATGATTGAACATATTGAATTACTCCCTCAATTCCTTTTTACTAGTCCAATGTCCAAAATTTTTTTCCTTTTATTTGTTTATTTTAACAAATTGACTGATTCTTTTTTCAATTTTAGGCCTTTATTATTTAATTATTTCCCAAAAAAATTGGAATAAATTACTAAGTAATTTAAGTTAGATTTCAAATCTAAATTAATATATGCAACTGTGTAAAATAAGTACTTCATAAATGATTTTTCAAAAGGAGTACTTAATTTATACTAGAATAGTAAAAGGAAAGAGAGAATACATCATCACAACTCAGCTATTATTTATGTAATCTCAATAGTCTAATTAAAAATGTATATAAATATTTTTTCCTTTATATAAGGCATCAGACAATAACTCGAAAACTCAAAATTAATTTTATTTCCAAGAAATAAGATGTAAGAATAAAAAATCAAAACACATAAAATTTAAACAACATATAATATGTCGATCCCCAAATAGTTCAACTTGCAGTGAATGTAATTTCTGGTACGTAATTTCTTGTACCAGACACTTGTACTGTAAATCATTGTTTTGTAACTTTTGTACATTATAATTTTGATTTGACTATATTCTCTCTCCAGTTGGATCTTGATCAATGCACATTTGAGTTAAGATATTTGGCCAAAGAAACATGATATTTATTTCCTGTCAAGCGTCAGGTTTCCCAACTTCAAGAATGTTAAGATTGTCTACTCTTCTAATATACATTTGAAAGAGCATTATGAATGGGATTACAATGAACTTTTCAAAGTTTCTACTAAAGCATACAAAGATTTTGGAGTCATTTCTAATTATATCAAGGAGAGAAACGTACAAGAGTTGTTCAAAATTTATAGTTTTATTACTAATTAAATTTCTTTCAATGATTTTACAAATAATTTTTTATGAAAAACCTATAATATAAAGAAATTATATTACGATTTTTATTTGAGATAAGTATTGATAATCTACAATAAAGGAAAAAAGTATTATAATTACTATTTGAGAAATACCATTACACCAATAACAATAAAAAAATGAGTATCCAAGTATAAATAATCTAATATCATACTATAAAATTTGACCCCCCAAAACCCTAAAATAAAATAGTCAATAGAATTACAAATATTATAGTATAAACATCACTCTTTCATGAATAAAAATAAAATTACTTTCAAATAGTTAAACAAAATATGATAATTTTGAGACATATGACAAAACCATGAAGACCAATGATAAGTGAAAAAAATAAACTTTCACTACATATTTTTAAAAGAAATTTTACGTAATATATAATTACCTTTATAGAGTTACCAAATAGTAAATATGTGATACTACATTTGTTGTTTGAGTTACTTATTGATTAAAAAGTTACGTATCACTCATTTTATTCAAGAATTATTAGGGTCAACAAAGTTAATTAAAGATTTTAACACATAATTTGTTTAAGATCTATTAGGTGAGTCCCCTGCGTTAGGTGTTAGGCGTGCTTAGGGCGTACAGTCGGGCACTTAGGGCATAAGTCTTGTAGAACTAAGTCTCACACTCGAGTCT
Source organism: Solanum lycopersicum (assembly GCF_036512215.1). Lineage (NCBI taxonomy): Eukaryota > Viridiplantae > Streptophyta > Magnoliopsida > Solanales > Solanaceae > Solanum > Solanum lycopersicum. The sequence continues at coordinate 27,308,221 of NC_090807.1, read as the reverse complement.
CAAGGCGTTTTGCTAGTGCCCCGCCCAGGGCGAGTCCCAGAAGAATTTTTTAAAATACTTCTTCGAAGATAAAGTTTTCCATGACAAGATCGCAGATATTTTTTTTCGTGTACACGAAATGTTATCTTAGACCTTATGACATTCCAAATTTTATAGTTGCTTGGTTTCTGATGAAACATTTCTATAAGTTGAACTTATTTTTCTGAATTTGTACATAGGCTTGTTTCCTAGATCGACAAGCCACACTTTTTGCATGATTATTAGGCTCATTAAATTATGTTTTGTCTACAACAAGAAGGTATTATTAATGGGAGGTGGTACTTGTTGCGTTTAGAAAAATGTGAATGGGAATAGAGAAGAGAAAAAATGAAAAAGTGAGGGAACCAATTTTGGAGGAAAATGAAAAGTCATTTGCAAAGTGCAAATGAAGAGTCATTTCTCTCATATTGGTAGAAGAAAGGAAACTGTTGTCCTTATATTAGGAAATACTTCCTATACTTCTTAAAGGGTTAAGAAGAAGGTGTCCCCTCGCATCGTCTTCGTCGCTCGGCTTCGGATTTGGATGTGATTGATTGATAAATTTTTTTGACAAAATTTGTTTAATCAATTTTTTTAATTGAATAAATCCTATTAATCAATTTCTTTTCTCTTATAAATTAATTCAATGTGTTAATTAAATAAAAGAATTAAGTTTGATGTAACGGAATTTATTTGAAATTCACGTATAACGATAATAAAGATTTGATTTTTGAAAAGTTTTTATTTTCCCAAAAGACACATCTTTTCGAAAAGTCGTTATTTTTCCAAAAAGACAACTTTCTAGAAAAAATGGGTCTGAATAGATTTTTCTGAACAGACACGTTTCTTGCTAAAAATAGCTATAAAATGGAAGTCTTTTTCATTTTTTAAACAGTGAAAATTTTTTCTATATACATATATTTTCTCTCATAAAAAATTGTCGATCTACTAAATATATGTGTGCTGGTTATATTCTTACGTTTGCTGAAGTTATTGAAGTTTGAGGTACCGCTACTTCTTTAACAGGTTAATCTGTTTTATTTTTGGAGAAATTAATTTGTAAACTCGGGTACAGTGAGGAGATTAAATTTCTTAAGGAGACACAGTGGTTTCTGTGGACTCGAATTTTATAGTATTTTGTCTATTTCATCTTCTTTTTGTTTCTGTAATAATTTTTACTAACCTTAATACAGGACATAACAATCTTAAGAAATTTAATAGTTTCTGTATTTGAGGTTTCTGGAGATTAAAACCTTTATGATTTTCTACTCTGCTTGAATTTTTAAAATTCAATCTATTAACGATTAAAAGAACATGAAAACTTTATCATTAAATCAGAAATAGGCTAAGTAAGAATTTTTTTTCTTTACTGTTAGTATTTGACATACTAAATTTTTCTGCCATTTGTGAAAGAAAAATGACTAATTCAAGTCAAGTAAATGTTGAAACAGTGAGTGTTGCAACAGTAAGTGTTGCAACAACATCGGTTGCACGAAATCGTTTAATTGTTGCCCTAACATCGGGTGAGAAACCTACAAAGTTTTCTGGAGTCAATTTCAAGAGATGACAGTAGAAGATGTTCTTTGTTCTAACTATATTAAGTCTGCAAATGTTCATTAATAAGAATGTTCTTGTTATGTCGGATGAAACTCCGCCTGAAGAACGATTCTTGTTAACAAGAGCATGGACACATTCAGGTTTTTTGTGTAAAAATTATATTCTATGTGGCCTGCAAGATGATCTATACAATAGATAGTAAGACCATCGTCACCCAAGTTCAAGAACTGCACGTCATAATTCATGATCTCCTTGATGAAATTTATTAAAAACTATTTTGAAAATATTAAGTTTATTTTTAATACTCACATAATCTTTAAATTAGGATTGATTGTGAATGAGTTTTTCAAGTGACTGCCATTATTGAGAAGTTACCTCCATTGTGGAAGGAATTCAAAAGTTACTTGAAACATAAACACAAGGAGATGACTGTTTTTTTTCTGATAAACGACCCTTGTGGTGGGTCAGGGGCTTAGCAACACCCTCAGGCCTTATCATTAAACAATCAAAAAATTACAAGAAAGGGGACATAAACCTTACCTTCTATCATCTGATAGGTATAGAATTGACTTACCTACTAAGATTAGTGAATTCAACCTTTATACAATAAGATGCAATCTATGAAATTAGATACCTAAAAGAGGACTCCTCTTTTTAATACAAATATCTAGAATGCTTAAATTAGGGAGACTCTCCCTTTACATTTACATGAACAAGTATAATAAAAAGATAAAACCTATCAGCTTGAATATTACATAGCCAATGAATAGGTTTAAGTAAAGTTTGAATGAAAATATAAGTCTTTGCTTTCTTGTTGAAGATCTCATAGTAATGTTGAGGATCGAGAAAGATAACAAAGCTGCAAAAAGAGGTCACGTGGTAATTCAACAATATCTAGAGTAAATATTGTTGAAGAAGATCCCACAAAATTAAAGAAAAGAAAGAAAGCATCTGGTCCGAAAAGCAATCCTCCTAAGAAGAAATACAATGGAAGTTGCTTCAATTGTGGTAAACGTGGTCATAAGGCTATTGAATGTTGAGGTCCCAATAAGGACAAAAAGAAGAAGGATCAAGCAAATTTTGCTGAATCCAAAGGAGAAATGGACGATCTCTGTGCAATGCTTTTAAAATATTACTTGGTTGGAAATACAAGAGAATGGTGGATAGAATTTGGTGCTTCATGTCATGTTTGTGCCAACAAAGTATTTTCATCATATACTCCAACACCTACAGACAAGAAGTTGTTTATGGAAAACTCTATTGAAGCAAAGGTGGAAGGAACTGACAAGGTCATATTAAGGATGACATCAAGCAAAGTGGTGACTTTAAACAGGATCTCATATGTTCCAGAATTGCGCAAGAACTTAGTTTACAGTCCAGTTCTGACTAAGAATGGATACAAATGTGTATTTATTTCTAATAAAGTAGTAGTGAGTAAGAATGAAATGTATGTAGGAAAAGGTTACTGTCACGACCCAAAACGAGCCGCGAGTGGCACCCACACTTATCCTCCTATGTGAGCGAACCAACAAATCTAAACCCCAACATTTACCAGTATATCAATCATGAATAGTAAAAGTAATGTGGAAGATCCAAAACTTATTAACGTAATCAATTAAATAAACTTCTAAAGTTTGATACTTATTATTCCCAAAATCTGGAAGTCATCACATCAAGAACATATATCCTCAAATTTCTAACTCTAAGAGTATTTAAGAAGCTAAAATAAGTAAAAAGATGGTCCATGTCTGAACTTCAAGGACATCAAGACGTAAATGAGAGAATCCAGTCCGAGCTAGGAATAATAGCTCACCCTGAAATCTGATATGTTGGAGACTAACAAGAGTTGAGGACGAGTAGGGGTCAGTACAAGGAACACGTACTGAGTAGGTATCATCGGCCAACCCAAAATGGAAAGAAAAATATACTGAATAATAATATAAAATCAACCATAATACTTAACAGGTGATAATCAACAAGTACAAGAACCATTGTCAACAACACCAAGCACACCTATGAGGACTCAAGCCTCCACACCATACTCATTTGGAAATTAGGTTCTTCGAATTTGAGTATATTAACATAATTCATGATTCCTTCTCTTTATTATTATCGTGTCGGAACGTGACACTCCGATCCAATATTACCGTATCGGAATGTGACACTCCGATCCAAGAATAATGTGTCGGAATGTGACATTCCGATCCATTTATCTCATTATTTTATTTCATCAAGTCTTCTTTACGTCAAGGCATCCTCTTAATAGAGAGGATTTAAGATTCAACAGTCTCATCATTCTAACCCACCACAATTACACAATCAAAACATACAACACACAAACAAGCACATAGAAGACTTTACAATACCACCCAATACAAATCAATCGCTATTTAGAGTTTATCTATCACATAGAAATAAACCATAACCTACCTCCACCGAAGAATCGTGATCAAGAAATATACCTTCCCAATGCCTTTGCTGTCCTCTTCATTCTCGCTCTCTCGCTCGTTCGTTCCCCTTTATGTTCTTTTTATTTTTCTTCTGCAGATTCTTTTTCTTTTACCCTAATTATCATATAATTCATTATGATAAAAGTAACCCACTATTTATTTCCCTATTATCTTCTTTAACCCCCAAGTAAATAAATTATTAAACTTACCCCACTAATTTCATAATTATAATCATGAATAGTCCAAAAAACCCATTTAAATTTTAGCGGAAATATGACCAAGTCGGGGTTACGCAGCTTGTGACAGTCCGTCGTATCTACGACGGTCCGTCCTGCAGGTCCGTCACAAAGTTCAGAGAGTTAAATTTAGTAGTGAGGTTACGCAACTTTTAATGGTCCGTCGTATCTATGAAGGTCCGTCCTGCAGTTCCGTCGTGAAGTTTAGAGAGTCGATCCCAGTACCCAGATTTCAGAGTGTTTTGGAATGAAGACCCATGACGGACCGTTATGCCTATGACGGTTTGTCCTACCTGTCATCGAGGGTAATGAGGAGAGTAGCAAAAGGAATTACACAAGTATGGGACGACGGAGTCCATCACGGTCCGTCGTGACCATGACGGTCCGTCGCGTGATCCGTCGACCCTGTCAGTTTTTATCAAAAATAATTCTACTGCTCGCCTCATTCTCCCAAGTGGACTCCTCAACTGGCCGATTCTTCCACTGAACCTTGATAGATGCAATCTCCTTTGATATCAACTTGCGAACCTTTCTATCTAAAATAGCAACAGGCTCCTCCTCATAAGACAAATTCTCATCAAGAAGAAGTGAATCCCAACGAATAATGTAGTTTCCATCCTCATGGTATCTTTTCAGCATAGACACATGAAATACCGGGTGCACTCCTGAGAGTCCTGGAGGCAATGCCAATTCATAAGACACCTCCCCCACGCGCTTCAGAACTTCAAATGGACCAATATACCTCGGACTAAGCTTACCTCGCTTACCAAACCGCATCACCCCTTTCATGGGTGAAACCTTCAGCAAGACTTGTGCACCCTCCATAAAATCCAAGTCCCTAACCTTTCGATCTGCATATTCTTTATGCCTGTTCTGAGCTGCTAGAAGCTTCTCCTAAATTAATTTTACTTTATCTAACGATTCCCTCAAAAGATCGGTACCCCATGGTCTCACCTCAAATGCATCAAACCAACCAATGGGAGACCTACATCTTTTCCCATATAGTGCCTCAAATGGGGTCATATCAATACTTGAGTGATAGCTATTATTGTTTGAAAACTCTGCAAAGGGTAAGAAGTTATCCCAATGACCATCAAATTCTATCACACATGCACGAAGTATATCCTCCAAAACCTGAATCGTTCGCTCAGACTTACCATCAGTCTGAGGGTAAAATGCAGTACTAAGATCCAACCTAGTACCTAATTCAGCATGTAATGTTCTCCAAAACTTAGAAGTAAATTGCGTACCTCTATTTAATATGATGGAAAGTGGAAGTCCATGCAATCGAACAATTTCTGATATATAGAGTTTGGCTAACTTCTCTGCGTTGCAAGTCACCTTGACCAAAATGAAGTGAGCAGACTTAGTTAATCTGTCAACAATTACCCAAATAGAATCAAACTTACCCAATGTCTTTGGAAGACCAACCACAAAATCCATTGCAATTCTTTCCCATTTCCATTCAAGAATGGGAATTTTCTGAAGTGTTCCTCCGGGCCTCTGGTGTTCATACTTTACCTGCTGACAATTCGGGCATTGGGCAATAAAATCAACAATGTCACGCTTCATTCTACTCCACCAAAAATGTTGATTTAGGTCACGATACATCTTGGTTGCACCAGGATGTATAGAATACCTTGAACTATGAGCCTCTGAAAGAATAGTGTGAATCAAATTATCAACACGGGGCACACATACCATTCCCTTAATTCTCAAAACGTCTTCCTCATCAATTATTGCCTCTTTAGCCTCTCCTCGTAATACCATATCTCGAATTCGGCTCAACTTCTCATCAAAAAACTGTTTTCCCTTAATCTTGTCAAGAAAAGAAGATCTTGCCTCCACAAAGGCCAAAAATCCTCCCTTCTCTAGTACTTCCAGCCTCATAAAGTCATTAGCCAGAGTCTGAACCTCTCTAGCCAATGGGCGTCTATAAACCTGTAAGTAGGCTAGGCTTCTCATGCTCCCTGCTTTTCTACTTAAAGAATTTGCCACAACATTAGCTTTTCCTAGGTGATACAAAATAGTAATATCATAGTCCTTCAGTAGTTCCATCCCCCTCCTCTGCCTCAAATTCAAATCTTTCTGAGCAAAAACATACTGTAAACTACGATGATCTGTATAGACTTCACACTTAACCCCATATAGATACTGTCTCCATTGGTTTAATGCAAACACAACTACAGCCAACTCCAAATCATGGGTCGGATAGTTACGTTCATGCACTTTTAATTGCCTCGAAGCATAAGCAATTACATTCCTCTCCTGCATTAGCACTGCACCCAAACCAGAATAAGATGAATCACAATAAACAATGAAATTCTTACCTTCCACTGGCAAGGTAAGAATGGGTGCAGTAGTCAATAAGGTCTTGAGGTTCTGGAAGCTTTCTTCACATTCGTCCGACCATACAAATGGAACATTCTGCTTAGTCAAATTTGTCAGTTGGGAATCAACAGAAGAAAATCCCTTGACAAATCGATGGTAATAGCTAGCTAAACCAACAAAGCTCCTTACCTCTGTAACATTAGTAGGTCTTACCCAACTCTTCACTGCTTCAATCTTAGAGGGATCCACCATCACTCCATCCTTAGAAATCACGTGCCCCAAGAAGGACACTGAATCTAGCCAAAACTCACACTTGGAGAATTTGGCATAAAGTCTTTTCCCCCTCAACACTTCCAATACAATTCTCAAATGCTCCTCATGTTCTTTCCTGCTCTTTGAGTATATCGGTATATCATCAATAAATACAATAACAAAGAGATCCAGATATCGCTTAAAAATCCCATTCATCAGGCTCATGAAAGCACCAGGGGCATTCGTAAGTCCAAAAGACATTACTAAGAATTCATAATGCCCATACCTGGTTCGAAAAGCAGTCTTTGGCACATCTGCTGCCCGTATTTTCAATTGATGATAACCAGATCTCAAATCAATTTTTGAGAAGGTACAAGCACCTTGTAACTGATCGAACAAACCATCAATGCGAGGAATGGGATACTTGTTCTTAATAGTTACCTTATTTAGTTGCCTGTAGTCTATGCAAATCCGAAAACTTCCATCTTTCTTCTTCACAAATAAAACAGGAGCACCCCAAGGGGATGCACTTGGTCTAATAAAATCTTTACCTAACAACTCCTGAAGTTGGACCTTTAACTCCCTTAAATCAGCTGGAGCCATTCTATAAGGGGGTATGGAAATGGGGCGAGTACCCGGCTCCAGATAATTACAAAAATCAATATCCCTATCCGGTGGCATACCAGGAAGGTCTGCAGGAAACACATCCAGAAACTCATTGACTATCGAGACAGACTCAATCGAAGGTACTTGGGAAGTATCATCCCTAAGATGTGCCAAGAAAGCTAAACAACCCTTACTAACCATTCTCTTAGCATGAAGAAAGGAGATGATATGAACTGGAGTGGAAATATAGTCACCCTCCCACACTAGCGGATCTGTCCCAGGCTTGGCCAATGTCACAGTTTTAGCATTACAATCTAAGATTGCAAAATTTGGAGAAAGACAAGTCATACCCAGAATTACATCGAAATCAACCATCTCTAGAATAATCAAATCTACATGAGTATTGCTCCCCACAAAAGTCACAAGACAAGACCTATACACCTTCTCAACTATCACAGACTCACCCACAGGAGTAGAGACACGAATAGGCATGTCAAGCAAATCACAATATAAATCAAGATCAGTAGCAAAGGAGGAAGATACATATGAAAATGTGGATCCAGGATCAAATAATACAGAAGTCATGCAATCACAGACCAAAAGATTACCTGTGATAACAGCATCAGATGTCTCTACTTCAGACCTCCCGGGGAAAGCATAACAATGGGCCCTATCACCTGTCTGCCCGTTGCCCATACCATGTTGCGCTACAGTAGCTCCAGCTTGCCCGCCACCCCGGCTGATTTGGTGACCACCATTACCTTGGCAACCACATCCTCCAGAATGGCGGACTCTCCCATGACCACCTCTACCTCTAACTATTGGGGGTCTGTAACTCTGTTTTGGACAATATTTCCTAATATGTCCAGTATCTCCACATCCATAACAATTTTTGGAGTCAAGCATAGGTCTCTATGAGAATGATGAAGTCTGGTGATAACCTCCAAACTCAGAGAAATGCTGACTGGTCTGCGATGGACCCCCTACAGCCTGCAGTGAAGACTGAAAAGGTCAGGCTAGGTAACCTCCTGAACTCTGCCTTCTGGAGTAAAAACCACTAAACTCACCTCCCTTACGGAACTTAGATGTCGATGCCAAGGTGAAGTCGTCAGGCTTCACCCCCTCCACCTCTATCACGAAATCAACCACTTCTTGAAAGGATTTTGCTGCAGCAGCTACCTGTAAGGCTGGGATCTGCAAATCTGACCTCAATCCTTTCACAAAATGGCGAATCCTCTCTTGTGGACTGAAGCAAAACTGGGTGGCATACCTGGATAGTGCACGAAATTTAGCACCATAAGCAGTAACAGACATCCTGCCTTGCTCTAGGCTTAGGAACTCATCTCTCCTCTTGTCCCTCAAAGTCCGGGGTATATACTTCTCCATAAACAAGCTAGAGAATGATGCCCAAGTCATGGGTGGTGCCTGTGCTAGTTGACACTCAACATACGACCGCCACCACATTTTGGCATTCCCCTAAAACTGATAGGTCACAAACTCAACACCGAATCGTTCTACTATGTCCATCTTATGTAGCAGCTCATGACAATCAACCAGAAAATCATAGGCATCCTCAGATTCAACACCCATGAAGACTGGAGGTTTCAACTTCATGAATTTAGTGAAAAGTTCATGTTGATCACTCGTCATTATAGACCCTGTAGTCAACCGAGGAAAAGTGCTTAATTCTAATGAGGCATCCATGCGGGGAGCCACAGCATCTGCATGTTGTACTCCCGAAACCTGAGGTGCTGGTGCAGAAAACACTGGAGGTGTCTGGCCCTGATCAGATAACCCGCTAAGATAAGTAAGAACCTGATTAATTATCTCTGGGGTAGGCTAGGGTGGTAATTCCTCGTCTTGAACCTGCTCATTTTCCCCATCCTCACCCTCTTTTACTAGCTCATCAGTCGGTGGAAGAGTCACCTCCCTATTACTAGTCGGACCAGGTGTTTTTCCTCTACCTCTAGAGGGAGTCCTCTTGCGACCTCTACCATGGCCTCTTGCCACTGCTCCTACTCGAGCTACAGCCCCAATGGTTGGCTCAGACGCACCCTGTCTTGCCGGTGTTGGTGTTGGACAGTTGTTGCTCTAGTTCTAACCATCTGCGAAATAGAGTGAGGATGTCAGATACCAATTTGTATCACCAAGATACCAATTGGATCCAAGTAATAGCACGAAAGAAAGAAAGAATGGAGTTTTCCTACAGTCCTTTAGCCTCTCCAAGAAAATTAAGGGTGTCCCCCTACCGTTCCTCAAGACTCTTCTAGACTCGTTCTTGTGTGATGAGACCAACGAACCTAACGCTCTGATACCAAGTTTGTCACGACCCAAAACAAGCCGCGAGTGACACCCACACTTATCCTCCTATGTGAGCGAACCAACAAATCTAAACCCCAACATTTACCAGTATATCAATCATGAATAGTAAAATTAATGCGGAAGATCCAAAACTTATTAACGTAATCAATTAAATAAACTTCTAAAGTTTGATACTTATTATTCCCAAAATCTGGAATTCATCACATCAATAACATCTATCCTCAAATTTCTAACTCTAAGAGTATTTAAGAAGCTAAAATAAGTAAAAAGATGGTCCATGTCCGAACTTTAAGGACATCAAGACGTAAATGAGAGAATCCAGTCCGAGCTAGGAATAATAGCTCAACCTGAAATCTGATATGCTTGAGACTGACTAGAGTTGAGGACGAGTCGAAGCTGATGGCACGCTTGCTGCACTCTACAAATAATAAATAAGAAATTTACAAGTAGGGGTCAGTACAAGGAACACGTACTGAGTAGGTATCATCAGCCAACTCAAAATAGAAAGCAATATATACTAAATAATAATATAAAATCACCCACAATACTTAACAGGTGACAATCAACAAGTACAAGAACCATTGGCAACAACACCAAGCACACCTATGAGGACTCAAGCCTCCACACCATACTCATTTGAAAATTAGGTTCTTCGAATTTGAGTATATTAACATAATTCAAGATTCCTTCTCCTTATTATTATCGTGTCGGAACGTGACACTCCGATCCCATATGCCATGTCGAAACGTGACACTCCGATCCAATATTACCATGTCGGAACGTGACACTCCGATCCATTTATCTCATTATTTTATTTCATCAAGTCTTCTTTACGTCAAGGCATCATCTTAATAGAGAGGATTTAAGATTCAACAGTCTCATCATTCTAACCCACCACAATTACACAATCAAAACATACAACACACAATCAAGCACACAGAAGACTTTACAATACCACCCAATTCATATCGATCGCTATTTAGAGTTTATCTATCACATAGAAATAAATCATAACCTACCTCCACCGAAGAATCGTGATCAAGCAAGCTACCTTCCCAATGCCTTTGTTGTCCTCTTCGTTCTCTCTCTCTCGCTCGTTCGTTCCCCTTTCTGTTCTTTTTATTTTTCTTCTACAGATTCTTTTTCTTTTACCCTAATTATCATATAATCCATTATGATAAAAGTAACCCACTATTTATTTCCCTATTATCTTCTTTAACCCCCAAGTAAATAAATTATTAAACTTACCCCACTAATTTCATAATTATAATCATGAATAGTACAAAACACCCATTTAAATTTTAGTGGAAATCTGACCAAGTCGGGGTTACGCAGCTTGTGACAGTCCGTCGTATTTACGACGGTCCGTCCTGCAGGTCCGTCACAAATTTCAGAGAGTTAAATTCAGTAGTGAGGTTACGCAACTTGTGACGGTCCGTCGTATCTATGACGGTCCGTCCTGCAGTTCCATCGTGATGTTCAGAGAGTCGATCCCAGTACCCAGATTTCAGAGTTGAAGTGTTTTGGAACGAAGACCCTCGACGAACCGTTGTGCCTATGACGGTTTGTCCTACCTGTCGTCGAGGGTAATGAGGAGAGCAGCAGAAGAAATTACACAAGTATGGGACGACGGAGTCCATCACGGTCCGTCGTGACCATGATGGTCCGTCGCGTGATCCGTCGACCCAGTCAGTTTTTATCAAAAATAATTCTACTGCTCGAACGACTAAACAGGTTGTTACAGTTACCTCAGTGATTGTCTTTTCAAACTCAATGTAATTGCAGTTGATATAAATAAAATTTATGTTTCTTATTACTTGCTTGAGTCTAAATGTTATGGCATGAATGATTGGGACACGTTAATAACAAAACCTTGCGAAAACTGATTAACTTAAATGTTTTGCCTAAATTTTAGTGTCATAAGTCAAAATGTCATGTTTACGTTGAATCTAAGTATGGTAAGCATCCTTATAAAATTTTTGAAAGGGATTCAAATCCCTTAGAACTAGTTCACACAAACATTTGTGACAAGAAGTCAACACCATACATGGTGGGCAAAAGTATTTCATAACTTTTATTGTCGATTGTACAAGATATTGTTATGTTTATTTGCTAAATGGTAAGGATGAAGCAATAGATGTGTTTAGACAATATAAAACTAAAGTTGAAAATCAGTTGGATAGAAAAATCATAATGATCAAAAGTGACAGAGGCGGAGAATATGAGTCAGAAATATATTTCGAAAATGGAATAATCCATCAAAATATTGCTCCTTACACTCCTCAATCTAATGGGATTGCAGAAAGGAAAAATCAAACTTCAAAGGAAATGATGAATATCTTACTTATAAGTTCAGGTTTACCACAAACTTATAGGGGAAATCTATCCTTACAGCAAATTGAATACTCAATAGAGTGTCTCACACGAAGACACATGTTATTCCATATGAGAAATGGAAAGGTAGAAAACTCAACTTGAAATATTTTAAAGTGTGGGGTTGTCTAGCCAAAGTCCAGGTTCCTATACCTAAGAGGGTGAAAATAGGGCCTAAGAATGTGGATTGTGTATTCATTGGATATGCAACAAACAGTAAGGCATATAGCTTTTTGGTTCTTAAGTCTGAACATCCAAATATTCATGATAATACGGTAATGGAATTAGATAATCCTGAATTTTTTTAACATATCTATCCGTATAAAACTAGACCTGAGTCTTCTAGTATGGGGTCTAAACAACCCCAAGAAGAACCAAAAGAGAATGAAACCAATGAAGAGAGTCCAAGGCGTGGTAAACTTCAAAGAAAAGCCACTTCACTTGGATCTGATTTTGCAACATTCCTTCTTGAAAGTGAGTCTCAAACATTCAAGAAAGCAATGTTGTCTAGCGACAATCTATTGGAAAGAGGGTGTCAAAAGTGAGGTTGAATCAATCCTAAGCAATCATACTTGAGAGTTGGTTGATCTTCCTCCAGGGAACAAACCCTTGGGTTCAAAATAGATATTTAAAAGGAAGATGAAAGATGATGGAACTATTGACAAATATAAAGCAAGACTTTTTGTCAAAGGCTTAAGACAAAAAGAAGGTCTTGATTATTTTTGATAATGCTTGCCAGTGACTAGGATTACATCAATTTTGATGTTAATTTCCCTAGCTGCAGTATATAATTTTGAAATCTATCAAATGGATGTGAAAACTGTCTTCTTAAATGGAGAGCTGGAGGAAGAAATTTACATGGAACAACCTGAGGGTTTTGTAATTCCTGGTTAAGAAAAGAAAGTGAGCAAACTTATTGCTTCACTTTATAGACTAAAACAAGGACCGAAACAATGGCATGCAAAGTTTGATCAAACCATGTTGTCAAATGGATTTAAGATCAATGAATGTGATAAATGTGTTTACATTAAAGATACTCTGATTCAGGAAGTCATCATACGCCTATATGTGGATGACATGATGATAATGAACAAAGACATTGTCAATATAAAATCTACTAAGTGTATGCTCACTAGTAAGTTTGATATGAATGATCAAGGAGTTGCTGACGTGATATTGGGAATTAAGATTCTCAAAACTCCTAATGGCATAGCATTGTCTCAAACTCATTATATTCAAAAGGTATTTGAAAAATTCAAGTATTTGAATTTTAAAAGGTCAAAGATCCCAATTGATGTGAACCTCCATCTGCCAGAGTGTTGGGAAATTTGATGTATGTCATGAATCGTACACGACTAGACTTAACTTGTGCTATCAGTAAACATATTCGATGCACAAGTAATCCCAATCAAAATCATTGGTTGGAAATAAAGAGAGTTTTTGGATACTTAGATGATACTCATAATTATGTTTTTCATTACAACAAATATCCAGCAGTTCTTGAATGATATAGTGATGCAAATTGGATTACAGGGTCAACTAAAACAAAATCCACAAGTAGATACGTTTTCACAATTGGTGGAAGAGCAATATCTTGGAAATCATCCAAATAAACATATATAGCTCACTCTACAATGGAGTCTGAATTCATTTCCTTAGACAAGAAAGGAGAAGAAGTTGAACAATTCCAGAATTTCTTAGAAAATATTCCATTTTGGCCCAAACCAATGGCCTCTATATGCATACATTGTGATAGTCAAGCTGCAACAGGAAATGTTGGAAACATTATGTTAGACAACTATTATCTAGTAGAATTATCACAATTGACTATGTAAAGTCAAAGGATAATGTGTTGGATCTACTTACAAAAGGCCTAACTAGAGAGGGAGTTCAGAAATCATCAACAGGTATGGGACTATTGCCTAAGCAAGTCATCGTGGCGGTAACTCTACCTAGAAGACTGGAGATCCCAAGATCTAGGTTCAAGGAGATAAATCAAAAACATTGATGACGGTTCAACACTGTCAAAAATTATTTTATGGTTCGTTCTCATGATGAAACAATGTTCAGTAACTAGGATAAATGCATAAGGACTTTCTAACAGTTTCTAAGTTTGATACAAGATATATCAAATAGTGTATCTATGGGATAGCACATTTAGAATCCACATATGTGAGTGTGAAGTGTAAGCCGCTTCAAGGAGAATCCAGTACGCCAGTTCTCTAAGAATTTACTAACCGAGATGTGTTCATGGCTGAAACGAATCAATTAATTAGAATTAAGAACATTTCAAGGGTTGATTGTGTGACTTATGTTTCTAGGTATACACCAAAGATCGACGCTTCAAAGATATCAAATCTATCGATTGACCGAGTATATCCGATATATGTTCACTACAACAATTTTAAAGGGAAACTTACTAATCCAGATGTGATTAACCCTTACATTAAAAAAAACACAAGTTTTTCATTCATATGTTTTAACAATAGGCATTCTTCATTAATGTGGGGGATTATTAGGCTTAGCAAAGTGCTAATAAGAAAAGAGAAAAAAATGGAAAAGTGAGGGAACCAATTTTGGAGAGAAAATGAAAAGTCATTTCTCCCATATTGGTAGAAGAAAGGAAATTGTTGTCCTTGTATTAAAAAAATTCCTATACTTCTTAAAGGTTTAAGAAGAAGGTGCCTACTTGCGCTGTCGTCGTTGCTCGCTCGGCGTCGGCTTCATCTTTGGATTCAGATTCTGCTTCGGTTTGGAATTTGGTAAATGATGTGATTGATTGATAAATTTTTTAGACAAAATTTATTTAATATGTTTTTGTTAATCGAATAAATCATGTTAGTCAATTTCTTTTCTCTTACAAATTAAATCAGAATGTTAGTTAAATCACATAATTCATTTTGGCGCAACGGAATTTATTTGAAATTTGCGTGCAACGGTAATAATGATCTGATTTCTGAGAAGTCGTTATTTTCTCAGAAAAAAAACATATTTCCGAAAAAGTCGTTATTTTTCTCAAAAGGCACAACTTTCTGGAAAAAACAGGTCTGAATAGACATATTCCTTACTAAAAATAACTATAAAAAGGAAGTCTTTTTTGTTTCTCAAACACTGAAAATTTTTCCTATCTACATACATTTTCTCTCATAAACAAATTGTCGATTGGCTGAGTCTGTGTATGCTTGTTAATGTTCTTATGTTCGCTGAAGTTATTGAAGTTTGAGGTACTGAAACTTCTTTAACAGGTTAATCCATTTTATCTAGGGAGAAATTAATCTGCAACCTCGGGTACAGTGAGGAGATTAAATTTCCTAATTAAACACAGTGATTTCTGTAGACTCGAATTTTACCAAACTTAATACAGGTTTAACAATACCTTATAGACATTTTGAGGGGAAAAAGAGGTTTGTATTGTTTGTTTATCTCAAAGAGGTGGTATTCGCTCTTCATTAGAACCCGACTATTATGGATTCGTGCCTCGTAGGGCCCATTCGTGGATAGCGCTATGTCGTATCCAAAATTTTGAGATGATGGGTGCACTATTACGAAAAATGTGGATCTCAGATATAAATTAATTAGTTCAACATTTAGGTTTTTATTACTAAAATTGATTGACTAAACCCATTAATCGTATGTTATACCATCCAGTACTGCTAGTTTTATTATATGCATTTGGTTAAATTATACAAAATATTTCACTGCTAATTAAATTAGGAATTTCCAATGCGACAAACTTGAAAACTTTGAATGCATTAAAGCTAAATACTACTAATTACCACTTATAGACTTGTTATCCAATTTTACAAAATAAAAATAAACAACATAGATATAAGATATAAATTTCCAATCATTATTGCATTATATGATACTTTGAGTGTGGGTTCATACATCTATATATAAATATTTTAAAAGAATACAACACTACTATATATAATTTGTAGAGGGAAGCATGGGTTTCACGTGAACCTAGTGACCACCTCCTGCATACTCCCCTAACGTTAAATACCAAATATTTTTCCATGCATAGGTATTAGAATTTAGACTTATAGTTAAGCTAGGAACAATCTCATCCACTCCAGTACATCTGTTGGTTGTAACTCATCTGCTATTAGAGCATGAGATGTTCAAGCTTATTAAACTATTGTTGAAGTCTTTGATTGTGTGTGTGGATGATAAGAACAAAAAGATTAATGAAATATTACAAAGCCAAATTATATCAAATTCCACATATATGAGAGGAAAAAAATAAAAGTGAAAGGAATTTTGATTTTGGATAATACTCTACTCCCAATAGTTAACTCACTAAGTGAGGATTGTCCAAGACGAAAAAATATTGTTTATTCAGCTAATATATGACAAGGGAAAAATGAGGAAATGTTGATAATAATCATACAAAAATTCAATTTTTACTTGAGCATAGTGATACGGGAGTCCCGTTTGGAAGGGATCTCGCTCGACGAATCAAAAGTACCCCGGAGAGGCGAAATAAAAATCTTCGAGCCTGCAAGCATCAAGTAACAATGGATTTTCTTCCCTGTAGAAAAGGTGCATTGTAGACTCGGCTTAACTTCACTTAAGTTTGGTTTCCCTGGAAATGATGGAATACATTTTTCTTCCTCTTAGCGACTATGAGCTCATAGGGAGTTGGAATGAACTTGGTAACTAGTATTAAGAAGGGATAGGATTAAAAGTGAAATATACGTTTTACCAACTATTGATTGTGAGAAATTCTACTAAGCTATCTCACATAGTTGGTCTCATGTTCAGCATAAAAGAGTAGATTGTGGTGGTTGAGAAAATCAACATAAAAAACTAGTCGTTAACTGTCATTTAGACTGTCATAGTTGGCCCTTTTGTTAGCGTGAGAGCAAAGTGGGAAAATGCATGCTCTTGAGAATTTACACGTTAACTAATGGTCATTTATGGCTAAGTTTGGATTCATCAATACCGTCGGCAAGTAAAAGATTTAAAACTTTTTAGACCATAATTATGTGTGCATCTTTTCTTAGCCAACAAATGGTAATTCTCATATATTTCGACTTTCCCTTAAAATATGCTTTAGTTAATTATTGTTCCATTAATGCCTTTCCAATTGTATGATACTATTCATTTCCCTCCATTTAAAAATGACAAATCATGGCTCCACGCCATTCCAACAGGTTAAATAATGGAGTTGAAGAAACCCTAGACCATATCAATTTGTCGCTTGCCGCACTCTTGGTAAAAATTATCTCACTTTTGTTGACTAAATATGTCATTGCATCATGTCTTCTCTCTATAAGGAGGATTTATATTTAGACTTCAATTAATAATTTCTTTTTTAGTAATAGAAGTTATTCATAATATTAAAATTATTTTCTCATCTTCTTGGATAATAGTTGTATGATGTATTGTGTACTTTTTGCCCCCTTGCATTGTCAATAGCTTCGAGGTCTATGATTGTGTAATGGTTCCAAATTTGGAGATTTTTATGGAAGAAGGAGGTCTACATTGTTTGCTTACTTTTAAGTCATATAAGAATGTATGATTGATCTTTTTGTTTGATTAGCCTGAAATATCTATACATCAGGCAATTTAGATGGCTGAGACAACAACAAACGATGTGGAGTTTAAAAAATTAGTGTAACTTGTCGAGACAAATGGATTCTATTTTGCCTTAATTAGTTTTAATATAGCTTCCATTTTGGATTTTTTTGAATTGGAATAGAAGGAGAAATTGTCCTCCAAAACCTAGAATAGAGACAATTTTCTATATCTAGTGAATTTCATAATACATATGCAGAGTTTGTGCAAAAGCTCACGTGAATCCATAACTTTTAAGCTAAGTCTGAGTCTGCTAATATGTGTGTATATATGAATATACAAACATTTTGTAGCAAATACAGTATATAGTAATTACTTTACTCGTGCTTCATTTTGATGAAAGGTTGAATGTGCAGCTTCTGAAGATGGAAGAACTAAAAGCATTTGGGATACTTTTGTTGATGCTGATTTGTTCTCTTTAATCACTTGGGATTGTGATTGTAATAAAGAAAAGGAAATTTATGAAGATAATTATGATAGAAGTGCAATTGATACTAAATGATACAAGTTTCATCTCTAAATGTTCATTAGGTGGACATGGAGGCGCTACTGCAGATGTATCGTGTGAGGCATATCATAAAATACAAGGTATGGAAGAGGAAACAACATTAATTTAACTTCGAGTTTTCATAATTGGTGATTAATATGATTGCCTTAAAATATTTTCTATTGCAGGAAGATGTAAAACTCATGACTTATGCAGATTTGGAAGGGTATAGATTTTCCATTTAGTGGTTGAGACTTAATCCTGGTAAGCTCTTTTGTTCAGCTACTTAGTACATATAATGTTGTTGTATGCTTTACTATTCTTTCCTATGCTTGATTTTTTCTTTCAATGTAGATGGAAAAGGCCCTGTTAATCCCAAGGGATTGCAGTATTACAATAATCTCATTGATGAGATTGTCTGTCATGGTAAAGATCACATTTCCATATGCACTAGTTCTAATTTTTCTTGAGTTGAGAAATGATCTATCGATTATCTTGTTGACTTCTGTTGCGTTTTTATTTTTTCTTTATTTATAGGAATTCAACCACATGTTACTCTATGTCACAGTGATCTGCCACAAGTACTTGAAGACAAATATGCAGATGGATGAGTCAAAAGATAATGTGTGATGCAGAGTACTTTTAGTTTATTTCATGTTTTGCTACACATTTGGAATGATTTAACATGATTGTTGTTGTTTTTCCTTTTAGCGATGACTTCACTGCCTATGTGGATGTGTGCTTCAAGGAATTTGGTGATAGAGTTTTGCATTGGAATGCCTTTTTGAATGAGGTTAATGTATTCACTCTAGGAGGTTATGATAATGGAATGAGCCCTCCAAATCATTGTTCCCGTCCCTTCGGAATGAGACCCTATGTACCACTGCCCGAAATATGGTCCTCGCCCTTCAGAATGGACGTATCTGTCTACATTGTGTACCAGTGCCAGAATAATGTTAGACCAGTAATTAAGGATAACTATGTTAAGCAGTATGATTTCTGGTTTGAACTAGATCATACTCAATCTAGTAAATTTATCTCACAACTCTCATCTCTTGCATATGCTCCGAGTATCCCACCACATTATCCAGCACTCTAGAGAAGTATAGTCCAAAATTCACATGCAAATAGCAAGATAAAAGAAAATAGATCTTTTAAACCACGATCTTTGAAAAATAAGCCATCCAATTCCATTGTAATCAAAAATTCATTTGCAAATAACGAGAGAGTAGAAAATAGATCTCTCGAACCAAAAGACCTGGAAATTTCACCATCTAGTTCCATTGATTCTCAACCTGTATTGGATGGGGAATATTTTATATACATGAAACTTAAATAAATAGTTGTTGATCGCATACGACCAGTGCTCTCTAGAATGGGCATGCAAAAGAAAACACAAGTTTGTACTTGTTTTTTCAGCGTATTTGCATATTCTTAGAACTAAGGTCAATTCAGTTCTCAGTGGTTAGTAGTAGGGATTACAGCTCCTTCCCTCTGTACTCAGCTATTTTAGACTTCATTCAAGGATTAATGGTCCCAAGGGGGAGATAATGTAACACCCAGTATCCAAAACAAATGAAAAATGCAGATTTTCAGAATTTGCAGGTGCCAACGACAAAGCCAACTACGGACCATCAGTCGAATTACAAGAATTGACTCAAGAGTTAGGGTTTTGGATCTACAATCCTTAACCCCAACTAGATGATAGAGACAACTCTTCGAGATCATCTTTCTGGCCTTAAGGTAAGAAATGAATCGACCCATATGCGTTAAGCTACTACCCTTCCATTCTAAGATTGGTTTGTTTGGAAACTAAAAACGAACAATCCTAGTTCTACAATCAACTGAGGCCTAACAAGAATGTAACCAATTCATGCCTACAATGACATCAAGGTCTACCACTTTTAACTCTACAAGATATTTTAAGGTGACATTCTGAGAGACTGTGACAGGGCAATTTCTATATACCCATCTAGGTGTAACTGGGTCGCTGACTGGAGTAGAGACTAAGAAGAATTCTGAGAGTGTTTCTGGACTAATACTCAATTGGAATTCTATATAAGGAGTTACAAAGGAGAGAGTAGCCCCTGGATCTAACAATGCATTACATCAAGATCAAAGACTCTTAATATACCAGTGACTACATTAGGAGAACCTTCTTAATCCTGGCGAGCTTGAAGAGCATACAACCTGTTCTAGTGTTGACCGCAACCTATACCAGATGATTTACCCTGCTGAGTCAGGCGGCCTGCTAGTGTCGCTGACATTGTAGACTGAGCTCTATCATTACTGCCTCATTGACCATGTCTATAAGGACAATCATTCAACCTGTGACAAAACTGACTGCATCAAAAACATCTTTCCTTTCCTCCAAGGCACTCACACGAATGGTTCTTACCACACTTAGGCCAAGTGGGTAAGTCTTGGTGCTTGAAACATTTACCTGAGACTTAGAGCCCGGTGCCCTAACCTTCTGATCATACCTGTTCTTGGAGGATGGAACACTAGATGGCGAAGGGATGGGTGTAAAAACTTCTGCTGACTCTGTGAGCGATTTCCACCATTTGATTTCTACTGAGAAAAGTCATAGTTACCGATACTAGCCTTCTTATTCTCCTTGGATTGTTCCCTAAGCTTATCACCCTCAACCTGCTGAGCAAGAGTCATTAGCCTCGCAATGTTCACATCTCCTAGTAACATAGCATTTCTGCACTCCATTTTTCACCAAATTTTACACTCCATACAAGAACTTATTCATCTAAGATCTGGAGTCAGCAAACATATGAGGAGCATACCTGGATAGTTGGGTAAACTTGAGCACATACTATTAGACTGTCATGTTACCCTGTCTTAAATTCATGAATCCATGGTCCCTAACTTCTCTCAACTATGTCGGGAAAAAATTGTCCAGAAAAGTCTCACCAAAACATTCCAAGTAATAGGGGTTGCATCTGTACCCATGTTCTCCTTCCACTGAGTGTACCAGATATAAGCCACATCCTTAAGTTGGTAAGATTCTAGCTAAACCCGATCATTCCCACTGACCTGCATCACCTCAAAGATCTTCTAGATATCATCCAAGAAATTTTGAGGCTCCTCACTAGTCTGTGATCCTAAGAACTCGGGCGGATTCATCCTAGCATGACCCTAGATGCGGTTGATCCACCATTAGCATTCAGATGATCTTGAACCCACTGATTGTTATGGTTGGCGACACTCTGAGCCAACATCTGAATGGGATTCCTACATTCAGCATTGGAGACTTCCTTATCTAGGACTAGAGGAGTTGCATTTGCGTTCATAGCATTAGCATTCCTATCGTTAGCTCTATGATAAGGCATGGTCACCAAAATGTAAAACGTCGAGTTAGAATGGAATTTGATCATACCTTACGAACGATAAGAGTAACAAGAAAATGAAAGTTTTAATTAACACCTTGTAGCCTCCTTCTCATTAGATGTGGTGCACTTCACACCCACGAAAGGGACCTACTTAGTGCGGATTTTCAAACATCCTAGTACACTTAAACCTAGTGTTTTCATACCAAGTTTGTCACGCCCGAGCTACCTCCGAGACGCGAACACGGGACCTTGGATCACAAGTGATCCTAAGATAACCCCATTGGCATGATTATGAGCACACTAAAGATAATAAATTAATGCAGAATCTAAATCATAAATAAAATGAAACAATGGGTAATACCTATATGCTATAACAAAAATATATGAAAACTGATGAGTTTAATACAAAGGATATATTAACTCAATACTAAGTTGAAACTAACTATGTCTGAAAAATAGCGTCTCACTGACTAGAGCTGGTGGGACAGTCCCAACTAAGTCTAGAAAAACTGAAATTCATGACTATTGACCTCGGAGAATGAGGACTAACCAGTGATTCTGCTGAACTTGAGATCGAAAATCTATCTAAACTTGATCTGAATGCTGAGAACCTGAACCTACATCATGAGAAGATGTAGTGCACGTATGCATCAGTACTTGAAAGGTACTGAGCATGTAGGATAGAATAAAGTTGTTGTACAAGCACAAAAGTAAGTGTAATATTGTAAACATGATAAACTGAATGCTGAGCAAACTGGATACATTGACCAAATTTATAACATGTTGAGACTAAACACTGACTGAAATGTAAATTGGTCAATGCAATAGAGTACGGTTGAACTGTGGGAGCTACTAATAACAAATAATAAAACCACATGAGTTAAATATGAAGGCCGATGTATACTCCCCATCAAAAGGACCCAATATATCCTTCCAAAGATATAAAGGCATGCTGGCGTGATCACTAAACTGATGACCACATAGGGGACTTACAACATACTTGGCTAGTCATTCTGGAGCTATTTGTGTACACTGAATCCTAGTCAAACTCGGTATTATGCTACTCCAAATGAATTAAGTGACTAACACATTATGACTAAGTTTCTATAATATTGGATAGCTCAAAACTAAACATGCAAACTTAAAATGCAACAACTAATGTGATAATGATACATTAATAACTAAGGCATGTATAACTGAATGACTGATATATTTGACCTAACATGTGTAATTCAATAACTAAAGAAATACACAATAAGGGTTCTGAAATTCATGCAATAAACTTACTAGTAACATGATAATCTGATTTGGAATATATAATTAACTAATTCATGATGATCTGTTATAATTCTAGAAACCCTGGGTCTATTCATAATAAGGAAATCAAGAAACTGACTAAATTTTAGGGATCTAATGGGGAAAAAAACCCACTAATTAAATCCCACATACTTGGGGACGAATTCCACGGAGAATCTTTCAATTTTGGGACTGGAATTGATAGAAACTTGTTGCGTTCTTGACTTGGGTTCTTGACCTTTTTCTCCTCTCGTGCTTCTAATTTTCTATGTTTTGATTAATGATTTGACTTAGATAAGTTCTAGTTATGTTGCTAGACTTTAACTGAATAAAACCTCATGATTTAGAGTCTAAACAACGTAGCTTAGGAGTCCAATAAAATAGAAAAAGACCAAAAGACCCCTAAATTATCTACTATCAAAGTCACCAATGGAGTCGACTGACAGTCTATACTGGTCGACCGTCATTCACGGCTGAGGACTAAAAATTGACTTGCCCATCGACAGAGTCGACTGACGGACTGTAATTCGACTGATGTTCCATACTGGTCGACTGTCATTCATGACAGAGGACTGAAAGTTGATTGGACCATCCACGGAGTCGAATGACGATCCTTGTTACAGTTTTTAGGAATAAAAAGGAGTTTGAAGAGAAGACAGATAGAATTTCGGTAATCACATCAATTTAGCAACTCTAATAGATTTTGACATTTGTTTAACATAAGTATACTCTTTCTTTTTTACTTGAAAGATTTCAACTATTTCCCTTTTTTCCTTACTTCGTTGGATACTTTACATAATATGTTAACTATATTAGAATTGTTTAAACACACGAAAATGTTCATCAAGATCTTTGTTGTATCAACTCTTCAAAAATGTTACTCGTTGCATGTCTGCTCATCAACATATATGTTTGCACTGAAAATTTCTATTGTTTACATTTTTTTTACTTAATAATATCATAGAAAGAGTTCATAGAAAGGCGATGCCTATATTTACAGTAAATGTTGTGATTAATACAACAAGTATTACTATTATTGTAGCAAGTGTTGTGATTATTACAACAAGTGATGTGATTATTACATCAATTGCTATAATATAATTTTGAAAAGCTACAATTGTTACATTTATTATCCTTTACCTTATTTCTAAATGTGGTTTTGAATTAACTTTCAAAATTATCAAATGGATAATAAATATATTTTTGTATTATTACATTTTGATTTTACTATTTTAAATCATAACTTCAAGGAAAAAACGAACAACTCCTACAAAAAAAAATTATAAAAGGAGAATCAATACACAAAGACAAAGAGAAGAAGTAGAAAACACAAGTTTGAAAAAAAATTTAGAAGAAGAAAAATGAGATCATCAAATACATGTTTCTTCTACAAATGTAGAAAGAGATGATAGACTAGTTGAGGAGGAACAATATGATATACTCATTTCAAAAAAGGAAAGTTATTGTCCGAAGATAATGCATGGTAGTAAAGGTTACATTATATTCTCATCATCTTTTGAACATTTTTCTTGTATTACACATTTCATTTTTACACGTAAAATTTATTTTTTAAAAAATATTACATATAAAGTGGGTTGATTCGAATTCAAAAAGGAGTTGAAAGCGTGATGAAGAATGGGTTGCTTGTAAATATACATTTTGTTGCTATGTTGCTACATTTTTAATGCACTTTTTTTTGTACTTCTTGTGAATATGGAATTTTTAAATTGATGAATTGATATTTTTGTATTCTTTTAGTTGACTTTGATATTCATGGGTTTTGAATAGAAGTTGAATTGATTGTGTTGTTGAGATTATCCAAAAAGAATAGTGATTTTGTTGGTGAATTAGCTGAAGGAGAGAATTTGATCCATTTTTTGCTTTCTTATAAAGTAATTGTGGAAATTCAATACAACAAGTATGAATAATTACTTATTTTGTCGTAGTAATTACTGAAAATGTACTTTTTTTTAAGTTGTTGCACTTTATATAGTAGTAGCTGAAAATTTTCTTTAAAAGTAAGCAAATTAATTGATAAATTGATTGTTAATTGGTTGTAACACTCATATTTAATGATAAATAGAGTAGTGTTGACCTAATTTAAAAATAAAATTCACATGAAATAGTGATCTTATATAATGTGATAGTTCTTTGAGATACTAGACAATCAATTTCATAACAATTTCACATATAATCAACTTATAATGAGTAAATGATCGTTTATTGGTTATAACACTCATATGTAATGGGAAATAGAGTACTATTGGTAGGGCTGGGCATAAACACCAGAAAACCGAAACATCATATCGAACCGAATTTTTTTGGTATTTCGGTTTTTCGGTTTTCGATTCGGTATTTGGTATATGTTTTTCTATTTTTTGGTATTTTAATTCGGTTTTCGGTATGTAATTTTGTGTAATTCGGTATTTCGGTTTACCGAAATATATTATTGTAATATATATTTATATTATATTAATTACTAATATTAAATAAAAAATATTATAATTTAAAATAAAAAATTAAAAAGTAAAAGACTTTTTGATATAACTATTTTTAGATCATTAAGCTGAAAATCAAACAAAAAATTTGTAAATTTTTAAAAGCCCAACTAAGCAGGCCCATTAAAAAATCGAAATAACAAAACTAATCCGAAATAATAAAAATCGAGCTGAAATAATAAAAGCCGAATCGAGCCGAAATATTTCGATTTAGTATTCGGTATACAATTTATAAAAACCGAAGAAACCGGAAAAAAAAACTCGAAACCGGAAAGAAAAAATACCGAATGCCCACCCCTAAGTATTGGTCTACCTTATAAATAAAAGGTAGATTTGATAATAATCTTACAGAAAAAGATAGAAATTTAAATGTCAATTAAGTAATTTTACATGTACTTAACATAAATTTATAGACTAATTGTTAATTGGTTATATCAATAATATTTAATAAAAATATGATTTTTGTTAATTTAAAAAGAAAATCTAGAATGGATTGTAATTTTAATTTAATTTACTATGACAATTAAGCAAATTGTTAAATTTTTCATAGTTATTGTTGAAATTCTGTACAACAATTGAACGAGTTATTGTATCTTTTGCAAGAATTAC
The DNA here is from genome assembly GCF_036512215.1 of Solanum lycopersicum. Lineage (NCBI taxonomy): Eukaryota > Viridiplantae > Streptophyta > Magnoliopsida > Solanales > Solanaceae > Solanum > Solanum lycopersicum. The sequence continues at coordinate 27,282,262 of NC_090807.1, read as the reverse complement.
TAAAATTTTCTTCAACAAGTTCAAAACTTATTGTACTTTTCATAGCTATTGCTGACATTTTCTACAACAAATAAGAAAGTTGTTGTACTTTTTATAGCAACTGTTGAAATTTTGATTGTAACACTCATATTTAATGATAAATAGAATATTAATCTAATTTTAAAATAAAATTTACATTTAATAGTGATCTTGTATAATGAGATAGTTCTTTGAGATACTCGACGATCAATTTCATAACAATTTAACATATAATCAACTTATAATGAGTAATTGATCCTTTATTGGTTATAACACTCATATTTATGATAAATAGAATAGGCTTGACTCAACTTTTAAAAAAAAAGTAGATTATTTGATAGTAATATTACACAAAAAGATAGTAATTTGAGATATAAAAGTATCAATTAAGTAACTTCACATGTAATCAAGTTAAATTGTTAAATTGATTGTTGATTAGTTATATAAATTATATTTAATAATAAATATGATGATTTTGGCTAATTTAACAAGAAAATCTAGAATGAATTGTAATTTTAATTGAATTTGTTATGAAAAATTAAATAGGCAAATTGTTGTACTTTTTATGTCAATTGCTGAAATTTTCTATAACAATCAAATTAGTTGCTATATTTTTTATTGCAATTACTAAATTTTCTACGATAAGTACGAAAATTGTTGTATTTTTCATAGCAATTGCTGACATTTTCTATAGCAAGTAAGAAAGTTATTGCACTTTATATAACAATTGCTAAAATTATTTTTAACAAGTATGCAAGTTAATTGATTAATTGACCGGTAATTGATTGTAACACTCATATTTAATGATAAATAGAGTAGTGTTTATCTAATTTAAAAATAAAATTTATATTAGATAGTGATCTTATATAATGAGAAAGTTAGTTGAGATACTAATCGTCAATTCTAAAATAATTTTACATGAAATCAATTTATGATGAGTAAATGACCGTTTGTTGATTATAAAACACACATATGTAATGATAAATAGAGTAGTCTTGGTCCAATTTATGTATAAAATGTATATTTGATAGTAATCTTACGCAAAAAGATAGTAATTTGAGATATTAAACAATCAATTAACTATTTCATATGTAATCAATTTAAATTGAAAAAATGATTGTAATTAGTTATATCAATCATATTTAATAATAAATAAGATTATTTTGGTTGATAAAAAAGAAAATCTAGAATTGATTGTAATTTTATTTAACTTTGCTGCTACAAATAAGCAAATTGTTGTAATTTTTATAGTAATTGTTGAAATTTTGTACAACAATTAAACAAGTTATATTTTTATAGCAATTGTTGAAATTCTCTACGGGAAGCACAAAAGTTGTACTTCTCACCACAACTTAAGTGATGACAATGTCTTTCAACTCACAATTTAATTTATAACAAATAAAATATTCACAAAATCATCATATGTGATATCTCGATGCACAATCACTGCAATTGTCTAGGCTGATATTTTACTCTTCCAACGCCAAATATAGCGATTGTTGGACTCAACTCATTCACCATGACAATCAATCCCTACTGATCTTCTATCTCCTGGAAAAATTTTAACTTAGAACAAAAAATTGATCACAAAAAAATTGTATTAAAATATCACAAGTGTTGTAAGTTATTATGCAGCTACTGAAACATATATGGCAATTGCTGAAATATATTCAACAACAGTATCTATTTCAGCAAATTATTCAGTAATTGTTGTAAATTGCTGAAAATTATTATACATCAGTGACAAAAACAATAATACAAAGATCAAAATTTTAAATGAATAATACACACAAAACAATACTATTCACTTACATAAATGATTGAAGATTACCCGTTAAGTAATTACTAAAGGTTAAACCTTTTCAAATCACAAGTTAATCTAAAATTTGAGATTTTTCCTTCTCAAATTCTCCAAATAAGAAATCTACAATAAATTACAATACCAACAAAAAGAAGAAGAGATAAAGAAGGAGGAAGAAGGGGAAAAACGCTGGAGAAATATGAGAGCTTTGAGTGGGAGGTTTAAAGAAGGGAAAAAGAGACTGATTTGCGCTTTTCTCTTTTAGATTTTAATGTTTTAGTTAAAATTTGGGTGAAAGTGTTAAATAAAAACTTGAAGATTTATGAAGAAAAAGGCAATTATTTTTAAAAGTTGATTACAAGTTTGTCACATTCACATAATAATTAAAACTTGAGTCACTCTTTTTTGTCATCTGTAATTCATTACTCCAGGAAACTAGTCAATAACATAGAATGAAGAGTTTATAAATTTAGTACAAATAAAGAGACCAGTTTTTTTTTCATTACAACTTCCTATAAACAACTATTCATTTCTCTTTTAATTCTTGTATGTATATTTATAGTTATTGATAAGCATAATTGTCCCTAATATACTAGACATTATTTTTTTATTTTTCAATATTTTTAACACAATTAAATGAAAGAAATTGGAAGAAAAGTTTTAAAAAATAATAATAAAATAAAAATACTAACTATTGGGAAGTATCAGATCATATTTTTGATTCTGTAGCTGATTTTTTTTCTTATTCATAATGGATATTAGGTTCTTTAAAATAATTTAATGAAAACAATAGTGAAAATATCAATAGACAATGAGAAAAAAATAATTATTATGAATTTTTTGTTATAGAAATATCATAATGTTTTGTATATGATTAATCTTATGCGTTATACGACATAAATAGTTAAAAAATATAAGAAAATAAAAATTATTGATGGAGCATCAATTAATATTGAGTTATGTATTATGTAGAACTAGTTTTCTAACACGTGTGCTGCATGTGACTACCAATTTCAAAAATATGTGTTAAGTGAAGATTTGAATAATAAGATTTAGCAAAAACTAATATTGCGGATTTTTTTTGTGAATGTTTAATGTGGATCGTCATATAGATCTCTTATTCACGCAAACCTATGAAGATTGACAGCAAAAAAATATTATTATTAGATGCAATTCTAAATATATTTATTTCAATTTGTTGGGGTTCAGTTATGTAATTAGTCTTATCTCAGTAATATTACCTTGTAGACAATATTTGTTTTGCATTTTTCTTGTCAGCTAACCATATATGTTTTACATATATATTTTACGATAAATTTGTTTAGGTGTCATATGAACATGTGAAGAAAACAACTTCATTTTATATATTCACATATTTTCACATTTGTTGTGAGATTTAAAAAAAAAAACTCTGAACATTTTAAAATAATATAATTTGAAGTTAGAAGATCTTGTTAAGTTGATAATACATTTGTGACATATATAATAATGTTATCTAAATACAAATACCTACCCAAATTTAAGTATATATTTGGATTAATGAAAATATTTATCTGATAAAATTAGCTATTGAATAAATAATAAAATTAAACTAATACAAACTTTAATGGACGTTATTACAAGTCGCGTGAACTTTTCTTCGCCTAGAATACTGAAACATAAAGAAATAGTAAATAAGTAAGACAAAAAGGTAATGTTTATATAGTATAATAACTATTTTGAAGCAAACTTTCTGATAGTCTAAATCACATAAGTAACATTAGTAAATAAAGTCATTCTTTTGTCTTGAGTATCAAAAACAAATCGTGACAATTCTCTAAACTTTGAAAAAAGTCATTTAGAAGCATATATCTAAATCAAGAGAAATTGTTAACAAAAACAAATGAATTTAATCTACATCATGTTAACTTCGTAAATTGAATTCGTTACATACTAATGTGTATATTAAGCAAAAAAAGTAATAGTTATTATCATATCACCAAAATAATATTATTTTCATCAAGCACTCGAGATTATAGAATATACCCTCTTAGGATAGAACGACTTACTTCATCAGAATAGTGGTACCTCATATTCCGCTAGACTTCGAACTTACTCAACAACAATAAATCACAACTCTTTGGAAAAGTCATAACTTATTGAAAAAGTCACAACTTTTTAAAAAAATCACAAATTATTGAAAAAGTCAAAACTCCTTAGAAAAGTCATAGATCATCTAAAAAATCACAACCCTTTGAAAAAGTCAAAAATTATTGAAAAAATCACAACTCTTTATAAAAGTCATAACTCATTGAAAAATCACAACCTTTTGAAAAAGTCACAATTTATGGAAAAAGTCACAACTCGTCAAAAAAAGTCACAATCTACGTTAGGGATATTAAACTCGTCCGTTTCACAAAGAATGGTCTAGTTTGACTTGGCATGGAGTTAATGAAAATAAAGAAAACTTTTGATCATGTGGTCCAAAATTTAAGTTACGTCAAATGTACAAAATTTCCCTTTAATTTTGTGACCTTAAACATGTCACATGGAAAGTTGTTTCCAAAAAAAGAAAAAGGTCATTTTTTTTTAAACAGACTAAAAAGGAAAGGAGGTCAATCTTTTTTGAAATGGAGGGAGCAGTAATTTAACATTCAAGTTAGTAGTTCATACTTTTAAGGTAAATATAGATAAATATAAAATTAAACAATTCTACTTTTATGGATAATACACTTCCTTTTTTTCTATTTTTTTTCAAACAAAGGGTATTAACTGAAGAAGTATGAAAGAAACAAAATATAAGAATGTGGTTGATTTTCTTATTATCTTACATAATAGTATAGATATACACAACTATAGACCCTAAAATCCTAACATTTGCTAGCTTAGTCTTCTGTGTTAGAATATGTTTAGGTCTCTCTTATACATGTGGTGGCTAGGTTAATCCTATTTGTATTTCATCACCCTCCCAGCAAGCTGGAGATGGAAATTTCACAACGCCGAGCTTGATCTGAAAGAATAGAGAAGAGCCTTTGTCTGTGGTTTGGTGAAAAACATCAGCGATTTGGAGCTGTGAAGGAACAAACTTTGTGTGCATGGCACCTTGGTCAACCTTTTCCCTTATGAAATTGTAATCAAGCTCAATATGTTTTGCACGAGCACGGAGAATAAGACTCTTGGTCAAGTGCATTGCAGAAATATTATTAGTGTATGAAAGAGGAGGACTGAGTAAGGAAATGCCAATGTCTCTGAGTATATATGTGATCCATGTTAGCTCCGCAACCAAGGAGGCCAATGACCTATGTTTTGCTCCAGCGCTAGATTTTGCCACAATTGTTTGTTTCTTAGTAGCCCACAATACGCAATTTGAACCTAGAAATACACACAAGCATGTCGTTGATCTTTTCGTGATAAGACAACCACCCCAATCCAGAAAAACCAACTAGATTGAGACACGGTTTTGCAGTGATGCGAAGGCCAAGCTGTGTAGTTTTTGCTAAGTGGCGAAGTACTCGCTTGACACCAATCCAATGAATGGAAAATGTGTGCTTCATAAAATGACAGAGGACTGCATGGGATAGTTCAGAGCGAAAGAGAGAGTTAAGTTTTGCAGGGGACCAACGATACTTTGAAACTCAAAGAAATCAACAAGAGGATCTCTAGTATCACGAAACTCATGTTTTGTAGCAAGATGAGTATGAATAGGACGGGCACGAGTCATCTTTATGCATTCAAGAGGCGCGTAATATGTTTTTAAAGCAATTTGTGGACATGCTGGACAAAAGTAATTTAGCATAAAGAGAACTGCAGTCAAAACTCACGAAATTGGAATCAATGGTGATGAAACAGCGAGCAAAAGAAATGAAAAAGCAGGCAATAATTATTGAACTACAAGCTAAGGTTGATGCTAATAAATTACAAGTTATAGGCCTAGATAATGCTTAATTAGAGGAAAATTTTGAATCCCAACAAGGAGAAAGTTAAGAAGTAACAAAAGTAGTGAGTCAATCTTGGATACAAGAACAAACTCAAACTTCTAAAGTTTCAAGAGTCTAGTTGTGATGGACTTACATATATTACAACCCAACTAATTGAAGGAAGAGTTCAGCTGACACAAAAAATAGATCAATTTGACTCAGATATTCATGAATTAAAGGCTCGCTTGAACAAAAGGTTGAGGCGTTTGATGCCCAATCACCAAATGTCGTGGATGATAGTAAACTAGTGTAGCAAAAAGAGAAATTTCAACCATTCAACTATACCTTATTCCTTATAGTCGATATTGAGGAGTGCATAAATGAAAATGTTGTAAATAATATAGCTTTGGAGTCGAGGCATATTGGGCCTCATTCAAAATATTTTTCTACATTATGCCTAGATGATGACATGAAATTCAAGTACTCTGAACTAATAGAGGAGTGTATCAATGAGGAACAATGAACCTACATTCTAACGGGTTTTAGGGTGATGCCGCTGTCGGGGATTCCCCCCCCCCCCCCCAAGTCATAGTTGTGCGAGTGTCTATTATGAGGTAGAGGGTTTCTAATTATTTTTCTGGGAGGTGTGTCAGTTGTTGAGGGGGTTGTTTCACTTTTCTCCACATATTTAAATATTGACATTAAATCTCTCCTCTTCTGTAGCATTGGAGGGGAAAAAATTAATTACCTTTGTTGTTCTGATATTTGGTCGGTTGTCTCTTTATCTCGCTTAAATATCACAATCTGCCACTGATTATCCCACGCTTCTTTTGTAGTGATTGTAGTAATAGGTATGGCATCCTCCTTTTGATTTTGCAATTGTTGATTTAAGTGGTCGGAGTAGGGGCATAGTTTCATTTTCTGTCCCAACTTTCCGTAAGAGATAAAAGTACGTCATATCGTTATAAAGAATTGCTTGCTTGAGATGTCCAAGGCATATATGTTTTTTGAAGGGAATTTCTAGTCAGACTTCATGTAACACCCTGAATCCAAAACAGATCAAAAATAAGTTTTTCAGAAATTTAAGGTGCAATACAGACCATAGACTAATATACGGCCCATATTGTGGGTTCGTGGTTCACCAGTGTAGCCCCTCCCAAAACACAACTCAGAAAAATCAGCTAAGTCTCGATCCACAGACAAACCTACAGTCGTAAGTCAGACCACGGTCCGTGGTTTGTGTCCATGGACTAAGACCCCATTACCCATCCTCGGACATGAACCAGGATCAACTAGTACGTTCGTAGATGGACTTACGAATCATAGGTGAAGGTTAGTTGTTAGTTAGGACGAAATTAATGATTGGATCAACTTCAAATGGTCATAACTCTTAGCACAAAAACGATTACGTGTCCTATGACCTATGATATGATAGATAATTGAATCATCTTTCCGACGCCATCGAGTTTGCTAAAATCCGACCTCCAAGTAAAATATAATGCCCATTTTAGTGAAGGCTTGTCGAGCAGACTCAAACAACTGACCGTCGATTGAACGACGGCCCGTCAATCCAAGTCGTTGATTGCTCTGACAACAATTATTTCAAGGTCTTTTGGTACTTTCCTAGTTTGTTTAAACCCTAAGATACGTCATTTAAACCCTAAATCATGAGATTTTAGTCAGTCTAAGCCTAAAAACATAACAAAAACCTACCTAAGTCAAATCATTAATTAAAACAAAGAAAATTAGAAGCAAGAGAGGAGAAAAAAAGTCAACAACCCTAGTTCAAGAACGCAACAAGGATCCATCAATCCCAGCACCGTAATCTAAAGATTTCTCTGTGAAATTCATCATCAGGTATGTGAGATTTCACTAGCGGATTCCTTTCACCCATTGGGTCCCTAGATATTAGTTAGATTATTGATTCCCTTATCATGATTAGACGTAGGGTTTCTTGAACTTCAGCAGATTATTATGAATTAGTCAGTATATGTTCCAAATCAGATTACCATGTTATTACTTAGTTTATTACATGAATTTCAGAACCTTAGTAATGTATTTCTTTAGTTCTTGAATTATACATGTTAGATCAGACATTTCAGTTACTTCAGATATACATGCTCCAGTTATTAATGCATCATTATTAGATTAATTGTTGTAATCTCAGTTTGCATGTTCATTTTGAGCTATCCAGTATTTACTGAAACTTAGTCATAATTAGTTAACCAGTAAATTCATTGAGAGTAGCATAATACCGAGTTGAACTAGGGTTTAGCGTACCCATATAGTCCTACAATTACTAGCCAAGTAGGTTGTAAGTCCCCTCTGTCGGCATTAGTTTAGTGATCACGCAAGCATGATTTTATACCTCTGACATGGCATGTTGGGTCCTCTCGATGGGGCGTCTACATCGGACTCCACATTAGGTCATATGGTTCTATTATCAATTATTAGTTGCTCCCAGAGTTCAGTCAGATTCCATTGCATTAACAATTTATCAATATATACAGTATTCAACTCTAGCATGTTATAAAATGGTCATTACATTCAGTTATCTCAGCATTCAAAATCTATATCATGTTCAGATTATATCATTGCTTTACTTCTTTGTTCAGTTATGTATTATTTCAGCTTTACTCTATCTTACATCCTCAGTACCTTTCAAGTACTAACACATACATGCGCTACATCTTCTCGTGATGTAGCTCAGATTCATAGTATCCAAATCATGCTTAGATCAGTTTTCGATCTCCAATTCAGCAGAATCAGTGGTGAGCCCTCATTCTCTAAGGACAATAGTCATGAGTTTATTTCAGTATTTTTAGTCCTTTAGTTTAAGTTTTTGCTAGACTTAGTTAGGGATGTCCTAGCATTTCTAGTCAGTTAGAGGCTATTTTTAGACATGGTTCATTTCGCTTAGCATTGAATTACTTTCTTCTTTGTATTAAAATCATCACTTGTCATTTATCTCAGTTATAATGTATGGGCATTTTCCCATCTTTTTGTTTTAATTATGATTTTAGCTTCCGCACCAGTTTATTATCTGTAGTATGCTTATGACCATGCTAGCAGGGTTAGCTGGGGATCACTTGTGTTCCGAGGTTCCGTGTCCGTGTCTGAGGGTAGCTCAAGGCGTGACACTTCAATACAGATGTGTGCATACCGTCCTCGTAAAGTAGTCGATGAGGTGCATAAATCAGTTTTGACTAATATCTCTAAATTATTCCAATCATTGCAAGAATCTTGTGGTCATAGTATTTAGTTGGTAATAATGTTAGGCGTATCTAGATTGTACATATGTTCCATCCACTTTTGAGGCCACGAAGTTTGGGATTCCATTTTTTTAATAGAGAAGAAGAAGCCATTTATAATCCATGGGCCATTTTGCAATTCCTTTATCATGTTTTCCTCTTTTAGAAATTTCACTATAAAGTAATGATATCCCAAATCAATAAGAACTACTTCTTCTATGGGTCTCCAAAGTAGCGACAATTAGATACTCATGGTTCATTTTTTCTGAGTAATTTAATGATGATGGAGATAAACTAGAGTTTGTATATTCTCGCCTTTTCCATTTTCGACAGACTAATATGATCATCTTCTGCCGATTGATTACAATGACTCTTTGGTTACCTAGCACTGGACCCATTCTGGATCTCAGTAGCCGCCTTGGGTGGGCTGACCATCTCGATATCTGGACCTAGTGAGGATATATGACAAGAGAAATAAGAACGTCTTTCAAGGAAGTTTTCTCCAGGTAGGGAGATACCCATAGAGGATAAATTTGGGGGATCAGGAGGGAAAGATGGAGTTGGAGGTAGGGGTGTACAAAGGTCAGTTCGTTTTGGTTTTTCATTGAAAAAATCTAAACCAATTATGTTGGTTTATTAAAACTAAAAATCAAATCAAATCATATAAAATCGGTTTTTTTAGTTATGGCTTTAGTAGGTTCTTTTGGTTTTTTAGAACTATATGATATTTGAAAAAGCGATCAAATATTTTTTTCACTTACCTTTATGATAAACTAAACATATAAAATGTTAAGTGAATAGAAATTTTTGAAAAAATTATAAAATTAACACGAGTACAAAATATTGTTTTTGAAATATCAACGTTCATTATATTAAATTAATAAGATCAAAGGCTAGAGAGAAACTAAATATAAAAATATTTTCAAAGTAAATTCTTAACTTTGAATTTGAAAAACTATAACAATTTAATTGTAACTTCGGATCTTAATACAAAATAAGATATTTACAATTTTTACAAGTCCAAATTTGAACTAAAAATATATAAACATTGAAAACTATAAACTAATTAAATATATATCAACAAAGTAGATTATAAATAATATTCTTTAGCTATATATATATATATATATATATATATATACACACACACACACATATATATATATATAGGTTTGGTTTGAGTTCGATTTGACTTTTTTTCTTCTAAAGCCGAACCAAACCAAGAGCGGTCGGGTTTTTTCTCAACCACCAAACCAATCAAATCAAATCACAAGTCAGTTTTTTTTATTTGATTTGGTTTATTTGACTTTACGGCTTGACTTGTACACCCCTAGTTGGAGGAGTACAGGAGTGTCCTTCATAAGAGCTTCTTGAGCTTCTTAGCTAGAGAGAGAATTCTTTCCCCTGTAGATAAGACTCTATAGATAAGTTACCGTGTGTTGTTGGAATTTCAATCATAGCTTTACAGATATTTAAACCTTATATAAAAGTTTTGTTCTTCGGTGCACCGAAAAATCGCAACTCCTATACCGAACATCAAACCAAAGAGCTGAAGTTCAATAAAAACAAAAAACTGAATAAAAAATCAAACTAGTTTGATTTGATCTGATTTCTCTCTCTCTCTCTCTCTCTCTATCTATCTATCTATCTATCTAATTTGTTTTCATTAAGATTAAACGGTAAGATATTTGAACTATAAATAAATATTTTATGTTTGATAAAAATAAAATGGAACTACGTGGACTACATATAATAATAATAATAATAATGATAATAATTAAAAAAATAATAATAATAATAACTGTTAGAAAAAAATTTAGCCATCATTTTTTGAAAAAAAAATTCATTCTTAAATTTTTAATGGATCTAAATGAATTAGAATTGTGATAGAGTCGACTCCTATTAAGAATTTTCTATTTTAGTATATAACACAAAGCCTCTCTCATTCTCCAAATTTATTAGTTAATATTTTCTCTTAAACTATTAAGTTTGTTCTAATTGCTTGTTTATCAAGAATTGAACAAATTTATTGTAGAAAAAGTATTTGATTAAAATGCAAAGCAACTTCATAAATATATGTTATTGAAATGGGACAGTCACTCCTTTATAATTTTATTTAAAATCATTTGAATGTATCATGCCCATTATTTTTTAGAGAAGAGTAAACGGGCAAATACATTATAGAACATAGAGACACTTCACTTATTTATATAAGATTAGGCTGCATTGAATAATTTTTTTTTCAAAAAAAGATGACTATATTTTTTTTATCAATTATTTTTATTATTATAATTTATATATGTAGTTCCATTTTATTTTTATCAACTTTAAATATTTATTTATAATTCAAATATCTTTTCGTTTATCAAAGAATGTCGTTTTGCCTGATATTTTTTTAATTTAATATTTAAATACTATTTTATTTGAACTATGACATTTATTGTGTTGAATGTATATATATAGAGAGAGAGAGAGGGAGAGATAGAGAGAGAGAGAGAGATATTTTAAAACAAGTACTAATAATAATTCAGTATTCAGATCTACCGATAATATCTTATCTATTCAGATGCGCATCCAAATTTAGACCTCTTGATCTTAATGAAAATAAATGACGCATAAGAGTGTGTTTGGTGGAAAATGTTTTTCATTTTCCCATGTTAGGTTGACTTAAATGTTTTGGAAAATATTTTTCAACTTGTTTTCTCAAATTTAAGAAAAATGACTTCCCTTAAAAAAAATAAGGAAGACATTTTTCAAAACTTTATTTCATACTTAAATTACAATATTTGTTTTCTTACCCTATCACATACTCGACCCTCCCCATTTTAATTTTTTTTAAAAAAACTTTCTTATTTTTTCAATTTCAAATATATTTTTACCCCTACCCCCACATCGGTCCCCCTGCCTCCCCCCCCCCCTCCAAAAAAACTTTTTTTGAAAAAGAAATTATTTTAAAATATAATTTCAAATTTTAAAATTAGTTTTACATGATCCAAACCCTACGCTCTCCCCCTCCCACAAAAAAATGCTTTGAAAAAATATTTCAAATTTTTAAAATTTCATTTTTTACCTCATCCCATACCCTAACCCCCCCCCCCCCCCCCCCGGCGTCTCGTCAATTCTTTTTTTTAAAAAAAAAAAGACATTATTTTTACGCCACCCATGACACCTCCATAGGAAAAAACCTTAAAAAATTATTTTTGATAAATATATCAAATTAAAAAAAAATCATTTTTATGCCACCTACCAGCCCTAATCCCCCACCCAAGCAACCCCCGTCGATTTTTTTAAAATTTTTTTGGATAAATATTTCAAATTTTCATAAAATCATTTTTACGCTACCCCGGTCATTCCCCTAGACCCTCGGGCCACACTTTAAATTTTTTTTAAAAAAATTGTTTTAGAAAAATATTTCAAATTTGTAAATTGGTTTTACACCTCTCTTACCCCCAACCACCCCTTTCCCCCCTCCCCGTCATTTTTTTTAAAAAAAAAATTACTTATGAAAAATATTTCAGAATCGGAAGTCTGAGTCAGGTCCTGAGTCATATCTCATGGTAGGATTTTGGAACGATTGTCTGGGTCGTATCCTAGTTCGATTGTCCAGATCGGGTCCTAGATCGATCATTGAGGTTATTTTCTGGTTAGAAATTATTTTGCTTAAGAGTATTTTCTAGTTTGAAACAAAAAATCAAAGATACTTTCTAGCAAATATTTTTCTTTTAATCAATCAAATATGAGAAAATAAATTAAAATTCACTTTTTAAGAAAAATATTTTATAAGAAAATACCAAACATATGCAAAAAAAAAATGAGGCGTTAATTTTCAGCTCTCACTTGGACCATCTCCAACCACTTCTATTTTACTCTCCACTCTCTATATTTGGAGAGTAAAATAGAGAATGACATCTTCAACTCCTCTCCATATTATTTTTGATACTCTATTTCATTTTTTTAATATTTTATTGTTATTTTTATTACTTTTCAATTAATATATTATTTTACAATAATTTTATTAATTAAATATCTAATATTTATGATTCTTTTTAAATGTAGTATACTATTTTAATAAATATATTATCTAATATATACTACTTTAATTTCAATTTATATATTTTAAATAATTTTCACCAATAATAAAATTTTATTTTATTATTTATTTTCCTTATAAAGAATACACAAAATTAAAATGGTAAGATCAAAAAACTAAGGGAGAATGCTCAAGTACCCCTTCAACCTATGCCCTAAATCTCAGAGACACACTTATACTATACTAAGGTCCTATTACCCCCCTGAACTTATTTTATTAATAAGTTTTACCCCTTTTTAGTCTACGTGGCACTATCTTGTGGGTCCAATGATGATTGACTTTTTTTTAAACTAGTGCCACGTAGGCTAAAAAGGGGTAGAAAATTACTTATAAAATAAGTCCAGGGGGGGTAATAGGACCTTAGTATAGTATAAGTGTGTCTCTGAGATTTCGGGCATAGGTTGAGGGGGTACTTGTGCATTTTCCCAAAAATTAATTTAAATACAAATAACAATACAATACATACAATAATTTAAATACAAGATAAAATACAATACATAATATAATTGATTAATTCGCGATGAAACAAGAATCATGTCGAAAAGATGTGGAACGTGCATTTTGCAATAAAGTTTTGCAATTATTGCAAGACCGTCACGTTTTTGGAGAAATGAAGTGGTACATGATATAATGACTACATATATTATACTACAAAATGTGATAATTGTGTTGGGAAAGACAAGGCACTAACAAAGAATACCTGACAAGATAACAGTGGAAGAATACCCAAGTCTATACTTTCCCTTCTCGATTTGAACCAAGAGAAGACAAACAACCACAAGCAATATGATAGTAAGGCAGCAAGTAATTCAACCAAAACAAATATAACAAGACAATAATAAACTAATCACACAAGACACCAAGATTTACGTGGAAAACCCTTCGATGTGAAGAGTAAAAAATCACGGGACCAAAAGCTCCACTATAATCACCAAGAGTTACAATATTGTTCTCCAAAGTTGGCCACAAAACAAGTGTCAAACAACGAGCAACAACAAAATAAGATTGCACCAAATCTAGAGAATTAAAGGAGCAAAATCACCAATTTCGCAACTACTGTTCACGACAGCAAAACTAAAGTTGCAGGCCACCAATCCAACTCTGTCAGTTCCTGATCAAAGATTGAGATGAAGATAATATCCTGTCCAAAAATCAGCTCAATCGGACAAGAAACGAAGCGGGAATCACAATTTGAAGTTGGCTGTTAGGGCTGAATTTTGACTGCGAAAACTGCTCTCTTTCTATCTTTTTGGCTGCTGAAAAAAACTCTCTGTGTATCTGAAAATAAGATCTAAATAGGCTTATATTTGTCTCATAAGAATGGGCCTATGGGCAAAAATGGGTTGGTCCAAATTGGGCTTTTATTTATCCACATATGAAGGAAAAAGGCCCATAACCCAACAAATTGAGGACGTGATCTTAATGCACCAATTTGAGACGTCGTAGAGGATCCAACTGCAATGACAGCAATGGTGGTAGATGAAATATATTATTTGAACTATTTTTAGCTAGACATAATAAAATTAAGGACAAAAATGCTCATTTTGAATTCTGTAATACATTAATAAAACATGGGAACAACATAATAAGTTCAAAAATTAAGTGTTTATGTAATCGTATTTTACTTTTATTTGAATTTGTTCAATAATTTATATATTTATATAATATTTTTCGTGCAATTTATGATATTTAAAAATTTAGAATGAAATATAATTTATATTAAATAAAAAGTTTGAAAAAATTATTGTAAAACAATGGCAATGCCACATGGAGACCACCAAAAATAATGACTCACATTACTTGTCTTGTTGCAAGCAATTGTGAATGACATGTGGACATATCTTACACTTGGCAAATAGTGACCAAGTTATATCTTTCCAATTACCACTATAAATGGTAGTACTTTCCGAAATATAAAGTAATTAGAGAAAAGTTTGGCATATATCATTATTATACTATCTCTTTGTTTGTTCTTGTTCTTAATTTAGTTTATTATTCTTAATTTGTTAGCTATTTATTTTATAACACGTTATCAGCACGAGACTCTGCCAACTTGAGATACTTTAAATAGAAAATATGGATATGCCCCAAATTTCGTTTGGATCAATGATCAATCATGAAGATATTTGTGTAATTGATAGCGAAACAACACACGTCATATTCAAAGATCAGAAATACTTCTCTTACTTGCTCAGAAGAAAAGGGAATGTTACTATAATTTCTAGTAATTCAAACTTAATAGAAGGCTCCGGAAGAGCTACTATATTCTTGTCTAAGGGGACAAGACTTGTTATAAAAGATGCATTGTTCTCTTCTAAATCCCCAAGAAATTTATTAAGTTTTAAAGATATTTGACGAAATGAGTACCATATTGAGACAATAAATGAATGAATGATGAATGCCTTGACATTACCAAGATTGTCTCAAACAAGAAATATGTGTTAGAGAAATTATCAACTTTATCTTCTGATTTATATTATGCACAACTAAGTATAATTGAAGCACATTCTATCGTAAATCAGAAGTTTACTGACTTAAAAACTTTTGTGCTTTAACATATGACCGAATGAGTCATATTTAATCAATAATGATGAGACGAATTATTGAAAACTCAAAAGGACATCCATTAAAGAACCTGAAGATTCTTACATGTGATGAATTTTCACGTGCTGCTTGTTATCAAGGTAAATTGTTAACTAGGCCATCACCAATGAAGGTTAACATTGAATCTCCTCAATTTTTAGAACGTATAAATGGGGATATATGTGGACTTATTCACACATCTAGTGGGTTGTTTAGATATTTTATGGTTCTAATAGATGCATCTTCAAGATGGTCTCATGTGTACCTCTTATCATCTCGCAGCCTGGGGTTTGCAAAATTATTGGCACAAATAATACGATCAAGAGCGCAATTTCTAAATTATCCAATTAAGGCAATTTGTCTTGATTATGTTGGAGAATTCACATCCCAAGCTTTTAATGATTATTTCTTATCAATAGGGATAAAAGTTGAACATCATTTAGTTCATGTTCATACTCAAAATGGCCTTGCTGAATCATTCATTAAGCGCTTACAATTGATAGCAAGACCTCTACTTATGAAAAGTAAGTTATCCACTACTGTATGGGGCCATGCTATCTTACATGCAACATCACTTGCTCGTGTCAGACCGACCAATTATAATAAATACTATACTTCACAATTAGTATTTGGTCATGAACCAAATATTGTTCATTTACGAATTTTTGAATGTGTTGTATATGTACCACCACAGCGCACTAAGATGGCCCCCCAAAGAAGGTTAGACATATATGTTGGGTTTGATTCACCCTCTATAATTCGCTACCTTGAGCCATTGACGGGAGTTACTGCAAGATTTGCAGATTATCGATTTGATGAAATAAACTTTTCGCAATTAGGGGGAGAGAAAAAGAAACTTAAAAATGATATTGCATGGAAATTTTCATCATTATCTCATTTTAATCCACGTTCCCTTATGTGTGAACAAGAGGTCCAGAAAATCATCCATTTGTAAAACATAGCAAATCGAATGTCAAACACATTTATTAATTTGAAAAGAATAACAAAGTCACATACTCCCTCAGTAAACGTGCCTATTCGAATTGACGTCCCCAAAGGATCATCTACAAATGTCATGGCTTCTGAATCACAAATACGCTTGAAGAGTGGCATACCATTGGGTTGAAAAGATAAAAATCTTAGAAAAAGAAGTACGAAAAATGACACTACAAAAAATCTCACGAAGATAAGATTCAAGATCTGATTAATCCTGATATTTCTGAAGAGATCAGTGAACCCGAGACTCAAGTGAATGAAGAACTTTCAATAAGCTCTACGAGTGATGAGATAAGTTTAGATCGATCAAAAATGATAGTTAATAATGTTTTCACATATAATGTTGCACTTAACATTATGCAAGACAATGATGATCTTGAACTCTTATTTGTTGAAGAATGTCGACGAAAATGTGATTGACCAAAAAGGCAAGAGGCAATTCAATCAGAATTAGACTCACTTGCTAAACATGAGGTTTTTTGACCTGTAGTTCAAACCCCTAATAATGTAAAAATGGTTGGCTATAAATGGGTTTTTATGCGAAAGCAAAATGAGAGAAATGAAATTGTAAGATACAAGGCACGCCTTGTTGCACAAGGATTCTCTCAGCGACCTGATGTACACTATGAAGAAACATATTCACCAATTATGGATGCAATAATTTTTCGATATCTCATCCGTTTAGTTGTTCATGAAAAATTTGAAACAGATCTAATGGATGTGGTTACAACTTATCTTTACGTTCACTTGATAATGAAATTCATATGAAAATTCCAGAAGAACTTAAAATGCCTAAAGCATATAATTCAAAACCTCAAGAAATGTGTTCAATTAGATTACAAAAATCATTATATGACTTGAAACAATCAAGACACATGTGGTATAATCGCCTTAGTGAGTACTTGATAAAATAAGATTATATAAATGATGTCATTTGCCTTGCATTTTTATTAAGAAAACAACGTCAGGATTTGGTATGCTTGCAGTTTATGTTGATGACATTAATCTCATTAGAACTCCAAGAAGAGGTCCAAAAGGCAATTGAATATCTAAATAAAGAATTTGAGATGAAAGACCTTGGAAAGACAAAACTTTGTCTAGGTCTACAAATTGAACATTTAGCAGACGAGTCTTCATCCATCAATATGCCTATACTGAGGAAATCTTGAAACGATTTTACATGGACAAAACACATCCAATAAGTACTCCAATGATTGTACGATCACTTGAAGTGAGTAAAGATCCATTCCGACTTCAAGAAGAGAATGAGAAATCTCTTGGTCCTGAAGTACCTTATCTTAGTGCAATTGGCGCACTTATGTATCTTGCTAATTCTACGAGACTTGACATAGCATTTTCTGTTAATTTATTAGAAAGATTTAGTTCTTCTCCTACACGAAGACATTGTAATGGAGTTAAACATATATTGCGATTTTTAAAAGGGACTAGTGATATGGGTCTATTTTATATTAACAAAGATAGTGCATATCTTGTTGGTCATGTAGATGCAAGTTATTTATCTGATCCACATAAAGCTCAATCTTAAACAAACTATCTGTTCACATACGGAGGTACTGTTATATCATGGAGATCTATGAAGCAGTTCATAGTGACTACTTCTTCAAATCATGCTGAGATAATAGCAAGTAGAGAATGTGTATGGTTGAGATCAATGATACATTTCATCAAAGAAAAATGTGGATTGAAATGTGATGTCAAGATACCCACTGTGCTCTTTGAAGACAGTGCTACATGCATATCTCAATTAAGAGGAGGGTTCATAGAAGGAGATCGAACGAAACATATCTCACTGAAATTATTTTTTACACATAATCTTCGGAATGATATTGATATACAACAAATTCGTTCAAGTGATGATCCAGCAGATTTATTCACCAAATCGTTACCAGCCTCAACTCTTGATAAGATGGTGCAAAAGATTGAAATGCGAAGACTTAAAACATTTTAATTGTGGTCTTTTTCAGGGGGAGTAAAATACGTGTTGCACACTTTTTTTCTTAATCTAGGTTTTGTCCCACTGAATTTTCCTATAAAGGGTTTTAACGAGGAAATAAGTAAAACGTATTGTAAATGTCTATTTATATTTGTTTTCAACTTTTCATTTATATAGACATACAGGAGGGAGTGTTGTAAAACAATGACAATGCCACATGGAGACCACCAAAAATAATGACTCTCATTACTTGTCTTGTTGCAAGCAATTGTGAATGACATGTGGACATATCTTACACTTAGGCAAATAGTGGCCAAGTTACGTCTTTCTAATTAACACTATAAAAAGTAGTATTCAAATATAAAGTAATAAGAGAAAAATTTGGCATATATCATTATTATACTATCTCTTTGTTTGTTCTTGTTCTTAATTTAGTTTATTATTATTAATTTGTTAGCTATTTATTTTATAACAAAAATAAATTTTTATCATGAGAATTATATAAAGTAATCATTAAAAAAAGAAATAAATGATTTAAATAAAATAAAAATAATAATATAATATTAAAAAAAGAGAAAAATATTCTTTTTTAGTGAGTAAAATATAAAATTATGTTGAAATTAATTATCTGAAAAAATAAAAACCTTTATATTTGGATAGTAAAATGAAGTATACAATTGGACAGGCCTTATAGGTTTAAAAAAAAAAATCAAACCTCTTTTAAAGTGATACCCGAGCCCGCTCATCTGATTCAAATATTTCCGCCCTTTTTTGATGTATTAGTACAATAGTAGTGAACTGTTAACAGTATTGAAGAAAAAATGGAGACTAAAGGGTCTTCACCATGTCCATACACGGCGACCGTTCGACGGAACCCTCACCGGAAAGCAAGAGCAACACCGTTCTCCACCGCGCCCGTTTCGCTTCTCCAGCCTTCAGCATCACCGCCACAAAATATCCCTTCGTTCCCCATTGAAGAAATTCTGTCCATGGAAGTCCCTGAAAAAAAACTTACGGAGGCATCATCGGAGAATCTGAAGGTATTTATGAGAATCCGAACATTGAACATTCAACGAGAAACACTGAAAAAAGTCTCTGAAATGAAGAAGACAAAGAATACTTGGCCCAAAAACCCTAAGTCGACTAATGCGTTGCCGAAGAAGCTCAAAAAGAGCAATGAAGTCTGTGTGACAGTGAACGATGCACATTCTGTAACTGTATCGCCCCCACAGAGCTTACAAGATGGCAAACGTATTAAATCAGAAGTTTATCAAGGGTTTTCACAAGTCTTCTCATCAGAAGCATCTCAGGTTATTTGTTTATATTTTTAGATAACCAGAAATTACATTTATGTTAAATTACTTTTTTGTATTAAATTGAAATATATCCAGGATTCTCTAGTTTGGGGTTGAGATATTGCGATTTGTGTTGCAGAGGGAAGTGTATGAAAAAATGGTGAGTCCTTTAGTTGAGGATCTTCTGAACGGTAGGAGTGGCATGTTGGCTGCATTGGGACCAAGTTGTTCTGGGAAAACTCATACCATCTTTGGGTGTGGAAGGGACCCTGGTATGGTGCCTTTGGCTCTTGATCGAATTTTATCACAAGAAGACAACAAGATGCAGTCACAGAGGTGCTTTCATTTCTAATGTGTTCTAAAGGATTTTCAATATATTTTAGCAATTTCCTAGTCCTTGGGGTTTGAACTTTCTTAAAACTGTCATTGCATTCTTAATTGTGGGATAAAATGCATTCAATAATTGCTTTTTTGGCCCATGATTTATCACGTGCAGGATATTTTATCTATCCATGTTTGAGATCTCTTCTGAGAAAGGAAAATCTGAAAAGATATTTGATTTACTTAAAGATGGGGCTGATTTGTTTATCCATCAATCATCGATTAAAGGCATGCGAGAGGTTGTTCTTTGAATTGCTGTATAGCTTCTCTTTGTTGCATTTTTTCCCCAGTCTAAAACTCCTGCGGTTCAAAGAGATCAAATAATTGTGTGCGCTCTGGTGCTTCTGAACAGGCTATACTTTATGATCCATTACAAGCTGAATCTCTAATCGCGTCTGGACTTTTGAAGCGTGCTACAGCTATGACAAATTCAAACAATCAATCTAGGTAAGTTTTGGATATAAAAACTTATGTTGGTCTGTGGCTGTTGTTTTGCTTTATGCTCTGGTTTGTGATATTTGAGACACTGTTGCTAGTGTCTCTCCCTAATGATATCGGGGAACATATGTTTTCTTTTCTTCAAAGGTTAGATTTCTTGCTCAAGTGACTTTTCTTTACAAAGCTGTGCTTCTTGTACTTCTTAAACTTGAAATGATTGATGGAACCATTCACGATAAAGATCTTTTCAATTGTGGAAACCAACCTTTCGTCGTTAATCTTTGGAGGCAAATTACATATTTATATACACAATAAAAGAATTGCTGAGACTCCCTTTCTTTTGATATCCCCAATTTGGGATTTTATCATTCAAAGGGAAATGGACAACTCGAGAATTAAAATTGTAGGTATTGAATTTGAAGAAAGAATTAATAGAAGACAGAAAACCGAAATCTTGTTTTGAATCATTTTCCAGTTTACGTACATGATGGACAGTTTAGGTTTACAGTCATGTTGCAATTGTATTTATCATGATGAAAGTTTTAACATCATTGCAGTCGTTCACAGTGCATCATAAACATCCGCTGTGAATATAAGGAGGTTAATGGAGAAGTTGGTGATAACTCAAACAGTGCTGTCCTGACCATAG
Organism: Solanum lycopersicum; assembly: GCF_036512215.1. NCBI lineage: Eukaryota > Viridiplantae > Streptophyta > Magnoliopsida > Solanales > Solanaceae > Solanum > Solanum lycopersicum. The sequence goes on along the minus strand of NC_090807.1, from coordinate 27,260,910 downwards.
TTGACCTTGCTGGAGCTGAGAGGGAAAAGAAGACTGGTAATCAGGTACAATTGTCTTTGGCCACTGAATCATATCATTACACAGAAGCTGTTTTATGGAATTTTAAAAGATCCCTTTCTGTTATTATCTTTGGTTTTAATGTCAAGACTAGGTTAGACCTTGATCTTCAGACCACTTGAAGAAAATTGTGACTCTTCAATCTTTCTTAACCTTAGATATTATGTTGCAAGTTTGGCGGTTAATGTATTTTTCTGGCTTGCAACATCTCACTGATAATATTACTCATGTCTAGGGGATTAGACTGCTCGAAAGTAATTTTATCAACAACACATCAATGGTGTTTGGCCTATGCTTAAGGGTATGTAGCATCAATCTGGTTTTCTGACTTCCCTTTCATGAATATTGAGGTATGCCACTCTTCTTTTTTATTCATCTACTGGAAGTTCTGTGCAGTCATTACTGGAGCATCAGAAGAACCCCAGGAAACCTATGCGGAAGCACTTTCAAAACTCTTTGGTAATGTTTTACGTTCTTATCCTTCTCCGTCACTTTCCAGTAAATTTTATTGGTCTCTAGTCACTGCTTGTTACTTTTATATTTGCTTCTACTTGTCGAAATAAATCATTTTGCTCCTATCCAATGTTATCTAACACAGTTCCCTATAAAATGCATAGGAAGGTGTAATAAATGTTTCACACAGTAGATCTATTAGAGTCTCGCGTCAAGTCATATTTCGGACAATTTTATGTTAAGAAATAACTTGAACAAAAATGTATTGTAGTGCTAGATTTGGTGTCGAGGTCACTGCACAGTTTATTAGAGATTAATATTCAAGGTAGATATGTTCTGTACTGGTATATTTTCTTCCTTCAAGTCTTTGATTCCCAGCCCCCAAGTCAATGTTGAGGCTGTTTGTAAAATGGTTTTATTCGTTGGATAGGTATATTGTATACACAGCTTTGGATAGCTATTTTTCTATCAGATAGAATATCCTTCATCTGATTTTCCTTAGTAATTTTCTGGGTTCTTATTTTGCATAGTTGACCAGATACTTACGAGATTATTTGGAAGGCAAGAAACGGATGGCATTGGTATGCATTTACTCCTGCAGAAATCAGTTTAGATATTTGAAAACTGTCATGAACTGCTAAAAGTATGGGAAGTCCATCAATTTTTTCTGCTTCACAATTTTCTTAACATTGTCCTTTGTGGCTTTCTATGTCCATGCTGCAGCTTCTAACTGTAAGACCCGGGGAAGAAGACTATCTTGATACTTCTTTTCTGCTAAGGCAGGCTTCACCATATACAAAAATCAAGTATGACGGCTGTTATAACAATTGCTTTAGCATTGAGCTTTTCAATTATTTAGAAGTAATTTTTGAACAAGGAACTGTTGATGCAGGTTTGATATCATTGAAGAACATGGAATTTTAAACCACAATAAGAGGCCTGTGCAAAGAACACCTAGCTATGTGCAGCTTAAAAGAATGAAGTTGAGCAAAAATGAAGATCCTGAGGTGTATCTTATTTGTACCATTTTTCTATTTTACATCCTGCACCCAAGACTTTATGCTTAAGTACATGTTTCACCGGAGGCTTGGCGTGAGGTGATTGTCTAATCCAGTTTTTGGTGTGAGGTGATTGCTTACTGAATTACCAGTTTCGTTAGTCTCTTAAGATTATCCTTGAACCTTCAACATAGAAAGAAAAACCATTCTGATCTTTGTGCTTTAAGTGACTCTTGTAAGAAAACATCTTTTGACAATCTCTTGGGTGACAATTTTAAATTACCAAGTTAACTAAACATTCATTCTGCTTAGAAACAATATCTTGTTCTACCTCCAGGGTTTTGGTCAAGTGGGAGGAGTGCGGCGCGTGATGTGTGGGGGTTGGGCTGTCATAGGTTCAAACCTTTCTAGAGACAAAAGTTCAGTATTAAGTGGAGAAGGGATAGAGGGATTGGCCTATTATACACTGAATTCATAATTTTGTGGTATTGGCCTCCAAGATTTCTTTGTTATAAGAAATAGTCAATATTTTGATCCAGTGCTCTTTCATTAAGATGATGTTCATATGTTTCCTTTTGCAATTCTCTTTCCAATTTGTCTATTTATTGTTCATTCACCTATTATCGTTAAACAGAAAATATTGTTTAATAAATAGAAACAATACAATCACAAGAACCAGGAGGTGCAGTGAACTTAAAATCATAACTATCAGTGAATATGCTGAAAACTGAAAAGACAAATAAAAGACTAAAACTACATGGTGATAGATTTGTTAATAATATTGATCTCATTGTGCAAATGAGAAAAGAAAATAATTATTTCTATATAAATGGATACTATCAAATTAAATGAGGAGACAAAATTAATACTGCTAATTACAGACTAGGAAACAAAGTTAAATAATATATTATCATTGTAAGAGAATGCAAACTTATCCACATTATCAACTGCACAGTGACTCAAACAAAGTTTTATATATTACTATGTGATGTATTGGGCTATTTTGTGTTCTGTATCCAAAGTTATTATGGCTGGGAATCCTACAAAAGATGTGCCAAAAATATCATGAACTGTTCACAAAAATTCAAGCTACAATTTTGGGGTAACTAATCTTCTGCTCATTGTAGGTGTAGCTTTTCTTTACCCAGCAACTTCGGCCTTCAAAAAATTCATAGTTATTATCGATTCATGTCAACTGTTATTTTAATGCAGATCAACCAAGGAAGTGATGAATGTCCTCAACTTTTGAATAAAGGTTATCAAAATGTTCAATTCTCCGATCTCTATTTTTCCTCTTTTCCATATTTGTAGAATGGACTGCAAAGTACCTCCAGCAGAGGATTGTGTTTAAAATTGTTTGCTTCTGTTGGATAGAAGCGGCTGCGAAAGGAATGAAGGATGTCAGCTTAACAGACTCTCGTGTTCAATCTGAGGAAATCATCTCTATAGAAGCAAATGTGGGGAATATTCTCAGAGTTGATCAGGTTGAATTGGAAAGGAAAGAGAGAAATCATCACATTCTGCAAAATTTTGGTAAAGCTTTGTGGAAAGTCTTGAAAGAATACAAGAAAAAACTTGAGGTATAATGCGCTTACAATTACTTTTGTATAACTTGCTAGTATTGGATTTTAATATACTAAGGTTCCATTATTGGGCTTTACCAATGAGGAACTACATACATTTGGTTATACTGAGTAGTTGTGTTCTTGTAACAGGTGGCAGAAAATGAAATCTGCACCCTTAGGAATTGCTTAACTAGTGAAAAATCTAGATCTGCTGAACTAGAGAACCAACTGAGGGATTGGCAAAGTAATTGTTGCTGTAGGGAAGGAAAAAAATCGTTAGATTGTGAGGTACATGTGCCGGAATCATTTTTATATTGCTAATACTTTCCTTTTCTTGTCCACCATATAAATTTTGGTTTGGATCTTCTCTTCCATTTCACGTTGAGATGCGATTCTGAAGTAGATAGGTAGTGATTTTCTTAACTATATACTCTTTGTTCAAGGTTTCCCAACTAATACCTTTATGTGTTCATTCTTGGGCTTTACCATTAGGAACTATATTTGTTTATACTGAACAGTAATTTTCATGTAACAGGTGGCTGAAAATGAAACTTGCACTCCTAGAGATCATATAACCAACGAGAAAACAAGATTCTCTAAACTAGAGTATGAATTGAGAGATTGGCGAAGTAACTGCAGCAGTAGGAAAGGGATTTTAAGTGAGGTTTCCTTCAGAGAAGTGGATGAATTTGAAAGAAAAGATTTGGAGGATCATCAGTCCAATGACTACAATAAGGTAAATAAGCAAGATTCATCTTGGAGAACAAGTTTTAGATCCTTTAATACTTATCTTTTGTTAGAAAATAGGAACAGGAACACGAATAGTACATAATAGAATCCTAATTTAAAAAGAATTAGTATATAAATCCTTCTTGGAAAAGGATTCTACCAGTATTGTGAAAGGCGCTTGCCTTTCGACTTTGGCATAAGGCGAGGCACTTTCGCCTATTTTCTTTGAGGCGAGACGAGTTGAAAATGGCGACCTTATGGCGCTGTTTGGTGACTTTCTGCGACAAGGCTGGCGCTGCCTTTTTATTTCTTAGCTTTTTTTTAAAGGTCTGATTTATAATTAAAAGCCAAAATTAGGGTTTTTTGGTAACATTCCAGATTTGCGATTGCCTCCTCTTCTCCTCAGTCGTGAACCCTTCGTGTTTGCCTCCTTTTTGTAAAAACCGACTTTGCGATCTCCTCCTTCAACTGACTTCGCGACCTTCTTCTTCAACTGACTTTGCGACTACTACTCCTTCGCCGCTTCATGACTGTTGCCATGTACGTTTCTTCTTCTTCAATTCTTCTCTTCTAATTCTTCTCTTATTTTCTTCTTCTTCACTTCTCTGTTTTTCATGCTAAACTGTGCTCTGTTTTCAGTGTGGTAGGAAACAGGGTTGTTCACTTACTCGGTGTTTTGTTCATTATTAGTTTTTAAATTTTAATATTTGTTAATATATATTATTGCTATTGAGATTTTGGATATTTGTATGTGCAATTAAAAATTTTAATTTTTGGTATTAATTGAAGGCGAGCGCCTCGCCGTTCGCCTCGCCTCGTAGCAAGGCAGGCCGTTGTCGCCTCTCGCCGTCCAAAACACTGAGTCAGACCTTATTTTTTTATAAAAAAAGGCGCCGCCTCGCCATCGCCACCACCACTGCCATATTGGCACCTTGCGTCACTTTCTGAGTTCGCCTCGCCACACTGTGAGAAGTCGTGAGGGCCTCGCCTCGCCTTTGGCGAAAGGCGAGCGCCTTTCACAACACTAGTTTATTCACAATCTCTCCTGCTATTACTTTAGCTAATGAGATCCAAACAAAACTAACTGAGGTTGGAAAAGCCAAACCCAAGTCTTTTGCCACTATAAACTTTGTTCTTTATGTCCCTGATTCTTGCATTTGTCAGTTGTTTGACGTGTGCCCTACATTGTGGCATAACATCTTTTGATGATTTTTTTCTCATGCAAGACCGCAGTACGTATCACAAGGTCTTTATTATCTTAAAACTCTCCAAATTTCTTCACAACATGCTATACTACAGATCCTCCAGACCTAATTCACAAACATTTAGGACATCCGAGTCTATCCAAGCTGCGAAAGATGGCACCTAGTTAGTCTAGTTTATCCACATTAGATTGTGAGTTGTGTCAACCTTGAAAGCACACCCGTGTTATATTTTTTCGAAGTAATAAGGGTCGTCAAAGTCTTTTTTTCGTTAGTTCATTATGATATTTAGGGTCCTAGTAAAATTAATAAAAAATTAGTATTTTGCTAGTTTTATTGATGATTATACAAGATGCACTTTCGTTTTCTTAATGAAAGATCATTCTAGGTTATTTTATCTATTTAAAAGTTCTTTGCTGAAATACAAAATCAGTTTGGTGTTTCTATTCATACTTCTCGTACTTATCCTCTCAATTTCAGGAGTTTATGACTCACCAAGGATATACATCAAACATCTTGACCAAACCCTCATCATAATGAAAAAGCATAAAGGCAAAATAGGCATCTCCTGAGACCACTTGCACACTTCTTATTGAATCCCATGTTTCTGGCTGTGTTTTTTAGGCAATTCAGTCCTTAAATCTTGTTATTTAATTAATAGAATGCCCTCGTCTTCTGTGAGATGTTTACAATCTAGGGTTGGTTATCAAAGAAAGTAACATTAGTAGGCCTAAAGTAGAGGTCAGGCGAAAAGCATCGGTATCCCCTTAACACCTTTTGGATAAAGAATGTCACATTTTTTATTAGGTGAAAAAGACACATTTAAGAGCACGAGGAGCCAATTTGTCATTTCTTGGAGTGATGATATAGACAAAATATATGCTCCCAAACATATGTAGTGAAAGAGAAAGAGAGTTGACTTAGGAAACAATAAGAGTGTAGAACTTGATTTTGAATGCCAAAGAAAGCTCTTTGATTCTATACAAGAATCATACAAGCTCTAATGCCATGTGCAAAATATAACAGAAAATATTAATGAATTCTAATTACGTTGAGCCCTGTTTATAGATATAGTAGTACAATACTCTGACTTAATAATATGTCAAAATTAGTTTTTTTTTTCAAACTTTCATCAGTCTCCAGTCGCGACTTCTTCTCCTCTTCTCCAGTCGATCATCTTCTTCTCCTTTGCGCGAGTCTGCTGTCAGGTATGACCTCTTTTTTTACTTCTTTTAAGTTTTTCTCGAATCTCGACCTCTTCTTCTTCTTCAGCTCTCTTCTTGACTTCTTCTCTTCTTTCTTCTTTTCTTCTCTTCAGTTCTCTTCTATTCTTCAGCTTCTTGTTGCTGAACCCAGGATTGTGAATCGGGCCGAGACTGCTGCTCACTGCTATGCTTTTTATGCTCTGTTTTGTTCACTGTCACTGCTGACTGCTCTCTCTATTTAAAAATATAAAAATTTAATCCTTCTATAATTATTTGTTCCCTACTTAATATAGTTTTATAGAAATTATTATAGTATTGTCCATAAATAAGTGAATTCAATTGTCTTTTGAATTATTGGGTCTTTAAAGTTCTAGACTTTTAGTATCTAGTAAGTAGTATCTACTATTAGTTTTTGAATTGAATTATTTGCTAATATATGTTATTGCTATTGAGATTTTGGATATTCATATATGCAATTAAATATTTTAATTTTTGGTATTAATTGGTGCCTCATTTCAAAAAGGCTCGCGGCAAGGCGAGGTAGTCCCTGTCACCTTTTGTTGCTTTCTGCCATCCAAAACACTAAATAAACGATATCACACGAGTGATTTGTTACCAAAAAATGTGATTAGGAGTGCCTGAGTTCATTTGCTAGAATTGGAAACACAAGCAAAAGAATTACCCATAACAGAAACATCAAGTTGAGCAACTGAAGCTACTTGTGGAGATGTTTGCTTGCTTGGTCAATGTTGAAGGAACACATATTTTGTCTAAGCAATATGAATATTATTGATGGTCAATTAGGATGATCAACAGATGCTACTTGTGCTGATGTCTGCTTACATGTGCAATTTCGAAGGAGCTCATTATATTCCTTTAGAGCAATAGTACCATAACTGGGTGGTGGGCCATGCAAAATATAACAATTTTCATGAGTGTGTCCAAGCTTATGACAATAATACACTTGGACCGAGATTTTCCAAAATGACCTCATCATCATTGATTCTTCATAGATTGATATGCTCGTTTTTCTATGATGTAAGACGCGAGAATAAAGGAGTCAATGGTGGGTGATGAAACTACTTTGTGACTTGGAGGCGAGGCCACACAAAGTAGACGAGAGAAAAAATCATCAATCCTAAGGAACTGCAGAACTAGCTAATATGCGATCACACACCAAATAATGGTTAGTAGGGGTCAATAAGTGTAAGAACTAGAAATAACGTCTGCCTCTGCTGTTGTTGTGTTTCCACATTCATAGTGGCTGACATTTATGTTTAAATTTCTCCCTGACTGCCTGTACCTGTTCGAAGTAAGTAGACATATTATATTCTTGTTTCTTTAAGTTGGTCATTCAAAATATCACATTAGATAATCAAGTTATGTCACAAATGTATAAAGCACGAGCCTTTTTCCAAACGGAATAACATGTATGGAATGGGAGAATCAAGGATATCAACTTGGAATCAATAGATTGCCATAGGAGACTACATAATTGAGCAACAACCTTCTCTTATTGTGCTTTGTTTTTTGCATTTTCCTCACTAGTCTTTGCCTTTTCATCTACCACACACATTATTCGGTAAGTGGTCTTGAACACCTTGATCCTTGCACCATAACTCAACCGAGGAAGCCCAAGAGCTAAATTGAGCTTGAGCTTTCTATATTTTTGGAGTAAAAATATCAATCTAGAAAGACATTATGAAATCATGGGTCTTTTGTTTGATGGATAGAGTTATGCAGGTATTAGTAATGTGGGTATTACTTGTACATATATTAGTTAGACATAATACATATATTGGACCCTAAACTTGGCTTCAAATTTTAACTTTGACCTCCAACTTTCATAATGCACAAATAGACACTTCTATCCAACTTTTAAATAAATAAATAAATACATGTGTCCTATATGGCAAAATACACGTAGGACACCATGTAGGACAAAAAATGACATGTAGGACATGTGTGTCTATTTGTTAAATTTTATACAAGTTTGTTTTTACTTGTGCACACCCAAAGTTGAAGGGCATAAATGTGATTCGAAACCAAGTTAAAGGGCATATTTATGTATTATGCCTATTAGTTATGCAGATTTTAGTTATACACATATTAGTTATGTAGGTATTAGTTATCAGGATTTAGTTATGTAGATATTACAATACATTGGTGAGCTAATTTTTAGTTCTTATTCCAAAAATAATTAATAAGAATTTAAGAAAATAAATTAAAAGTAATTAAGCAATTAACAAGACCAAAAAACAAAAAACTTTGCAGTGATATATTTAACATGTATTAATTATTTGATTTTTTGTAAATTAATATACATTTAAAAGTAAATTAATAGGGGTGAATGTGTAATTTACTATTTTATTATTGATTTCTGTATCTACGTTATTTTATGGAGACTCTATTTGTAGACACTGCAATAGGATCCTTTTGCTAAATAGGATACTATATACTAATCCTATTCCTATTTGAGTAGGATTGTATATACCTATTTCTATTCTAACAACTTCATCAGTTTCTGGTAGGCAAATTGATGCCTTTGATCCACCAACATCAATTTGAGGGGAATTTTAGCATGTTGGACAGATTTGAATAGTTGCACATATATATGTAATAGCTCTAAATATTTGTGTGATATGTTATCAATTGCTTTCCATATGTAGGAGATATCAGAGATTAATGTAGTATGTTTTCAGAGAAATAACAATGAGGAATAACAGATATAAGGGGTGTATACAAAATTTTGGGCATATAAATCAGAATTCTTTCTATTTAATGGAAGAACTCTCCATTTTAGAGTATTCATTCAGCAAAACTGACAAGTATAATTTGTTATGGACTGCTCAACAGGTTGAAAGTTCAACTGGAGATGCTACTGCTGCTGAAGATCAGGAGAACACAAATGAACTGAATGCAGAGAGTCCACAATGGAATGTCAAAGAACCTGCTGTGTTAAGTGGGTCATGCTCTTCCACTGATCAGGAGTACAGGCGAAAAGAGGAAAGTTTTGGTAATAATAAATTTCTTAATCCTATTCATATTCAATAGTAGTTGTATAAAAATTTGACACTACTTCTCCCTATGATCTGTACCATACCTCTTAACTTCATTTCTTTTTGTCTCATCGTCTTTGATGTTTGACTCAAGTGCACTAATTACTAATATCTGTTCTATGTGTGAAGTTTCTAAACTCAGCACTTTTCAAGTGACTTTCGTAGACAGAGACACGGATACCTTGTTGGAAGAAGACCATTTGCCTTTTGATTCAGTACTTCCAGAATGTTATACAATCAGCACTGCTAAGTCATCTCTCTCCTTTGAAAATAACAGCTCTTTTCTAGTGGGTGAGGACCAAACAGAAAACAAAGAGGACAAGGTCAGTTCAGTCATGCTATTAGTCATTCTTGGTTATAAATTTCTCTATCACAAGTAATTCACATGTTTAATCTCTACTTATTTCACAAGGATACTTATGCTAATTATCTCTCCTGCTAATGTTTAATCTAAAATGCATTAATCCTAAATTTCTAACAAAATAATGTTCTCAAGCTACTATTGTGTTTCTCTTTAAGAAAAATAACACAGTAAAATTACTTCGGATATTTTTGATGTCTTCTGTGTAACAGCTAGTAATTTGCTTCCCCTTACCATCATGTCCGTGGAGGATGTTTAGTGGGTTTCTTTGGCGAAGAAACTAAGGTTGGGCCCACCCTTGCTGATATAAGGAGATGGTCACCTGCAACTTGGACAAACGTATTTGGGGGTAATATGTTTGAGATGGATGGAGGGACTTGTTTAAATTTCCGAATAGATACATGGTTGAGAAGATCATTCAAGGAAATGGTTCTAGAAAAAGACCAGAATGGAGTGAACTCCATTACAGTTGAAAGAAAATGGATTAAAGCGGTTGGAGTTCCTCTCCATCTGTGGTGGCTACTGAAGAAGAATCAGAGCTCAAAACCCATTTAAAATGGGCTAGAAATCTTGTGAAAACTGATGGTAGGAAATTGCCGAGGGAGGTTTGCATAACTCGACAGGTACAGCCTAACTCGGGGACATCTATAAAATAATGAGAATGGTAATAAGACTTAAGAATGACAATAACTCCTTTGTTCTACTAACCTATACACTAATGAGTTTATACAAATTTACAAAGTAAAAGGGATAACTACAGGCGATAACAATTAAGAGGGCAGAGGATAATTACAAGTACAAGAGACAATTACAAAGAATACAAATATAATTAATGACCAGTAGATAATGATATTGTTTTACTCTAACACCCCCTTCAAACTGTTGCCAATATAAAAGAGAGACGAAGTTTGCTAAAATACATAGAGATGAGCTGTTGTCCAAGCAGTTTGGTAATTATATCTACGAGTTGGTCAGCACTGAAATGAAGTGAATTGAAAGCCTACCTAACATTATTTTCTCTCACACAAAGGGATAGTCTAATTCAATGTGCTTGGTCGGGGCATGTAATATAGGATTCACACTCAACTAAATTGCATCGATGTTATCACAACACATGATAGTAGGGACAACACGTGAAATACCAAGTTCACAAAGAAGAGAGCTTACCCACATGATTTCAACTGTGGCATTGGTAAGTGATTTGTATTCACTCTCTGTTGAGGCTCGGGCAGCAGTGGTTTCTTTCTTTGTCAACCAAGAGATCAGATTGCTTCCTTGGTACACAAGATACCCATTAGTAGAACACTGGTCATCTGGGCAGCCAGCCAATCACTATCTGAAAAAACGGTGAAGTTTCAAGGTAGAATTCTTGGAAAATAAACAAACCAATGTTGGTCGTGGCATGTATATAGTGAAGTAGACACTTCACGGCTTGCAAAGAACCTTAGTTGCACAATCCATAAATTGAGCTAGTTTGTTGACACTAAATACAATGTCTGGGCAAGTCTAGTGTTGTCAAAGGCATGCTTAAAACATGTATAAGCCCTGAAGCGAGGCTCAAAATGTGTTAAGTGCCTCACTTATTGTGATTTTCTGTCGTCATCAATGTTCTAAGGCATACTTTCCCTTGCCAATGAGCATCTTTTGAAGAAATGACACTAGACAATTGATATTTCACATTGTCGTAATTTTTTTTTAATATCTATGTTCACATATTTGTCATTTTTGCTTATAATCATTAGTCCTGGACTAGACATATATATTTGTATTTTTTTCTTTCTTTGTGTCTTTTTCATTAAAGCCCACAATATAATTGGACTTAAAGCCCTAAGAACCTTAAACATTTTTTGCATTTGATAACACTAGACGCGTCAAGGTCATGTATTGCAGGGAACATACAATTTGACAGTATTGCTCAGAATTTGACAACAGTTCATCCATTGTCTTGCTCCAAATTGTAGCCACTGTCATTAGTGTGATATACGACCTATATTCTTTAATACTTGTCTCTTTCAATAGATCAGCCGCATATTTATTTTTTGTCAACAATAGGCTGTCTGATACCCTTACCTCAATCCCAAGGAAATAATTCGAGGCACCCAAGTCGTGGATAGGAAAAATTTCCTTAGTTTCGGTGAGAAACCATGACAACTTAAAGGAATCTGAACATCTAATCACCATGTCATCGACATAAAACAATATATAGATTTGTCATGGGCCTCAAATTAAAAACAAACAATGATATATCGACCTTGGAGGAGTGAAAACCATGACCCTCAAAAAATATGTTAAAGCGTTGAAGCCAAGCTCGAGGAGCTTGTTTCAAGTCATAGAGAGCGCTAGGAAGCTGACATACATGATCAGGCTTGGAAGGATCAACATACCTTCAGTTGTTCCATAGAAAATTTAATGGCTAATTGGGCATTGATGTGCCTCAAGTTATAAAAGTTTATTCCAGGAGGCCAAAATAAACAATTAAGAGACTTAGTAATTGTCATGAGATAGTTACGGGGTGATTTATGTAGAAAAAGGGGAAAGGTAGTTAGAAGAGGGCGTTCAAAGAAAGGAAAGGGAATGCTGGGAGAGTTCTAGCCTCTTGAATGTCTAGAAAGTTTGTGATATGTAATCGTTCATGTCTTAGGATGTAATTTATGGTGTTGGCAGTATCCTAGTGGTTGTTCTTTTGGACTTGTTGTAATATCCCTGTATCTATTGTGAAACAACAATATTTATTCCTGTATTTACTGTTTATATAGTTAAGTCTATCAACTTGCTATTAGGGCAATAATATTCAGGGATGGTAAGAAGAATTGAGGGACAAATCGAACAAGAGAAGTCTAATTTGACATTTTTTGGAAGGATGATTGATTTGTTTTAAGAATTGAGAGAGTCTCTTGCGAGAAACAAGGGAGAACCATGATAGTAGAAGCATCCCTTTCTCAAACCAGATCCATTGGGAACCAAGAAAAGGGAAGCATTGTCAACTTGGTTGGAGAAAAAGGTGAGAGGAAATCCCGGAAGCTACAACTATCAGTTTTAGGAGAGGATCCTAAGGATTAATTTTCAAAGTGGAAAGGTATTTTGCAGTAAATGAAATTTCTGAAGCTGAAAGACTAAAGGCAACATGTGTTTGTTTGGAAGGAAAAACCTTAAATTGGTATTTATTGGATAGAATCTCGGCAACCAATGTTAACTTGGAAAGACTTCAAAAGGGAGTTGTTGAATAGATTTCGTTATTCTCAAAAGATCAACCAGTATGTGTCACGACTCAACTTCTCGAGTCATGATGAGACCTATTATAACCCACTAGTAGGTAAGTCAACCCGTTCCTATAACGACAAGTATTGACCACAACAAGCCGTTGTAGAGGCAAAAGACTTGCTAACGCCTAATAGAAGGAGATAGGCTGATCCAGGACGCCTAGTGCTCACCCTCATCTCCGATGTCCACAAGATGCAAAAGATGGCACGAATGATCACTGTTGGTAGCTGTACTAAGACCGGCATCATGAAAAAGATGAAGAGTGTAGCATGAGTACCAAAACAAAGGTTTTCAATGGGCATCACAGGCCGACTAAGCAAGAAATGTACCAACACTCTAAAAAGATGGAATCTATACACTCATAGAGGCCAAAGCGAGTAAGAAAAGAAAGGACCTGAGCATACCATAAATGTAGGATTACCTAATCTAAACCTAACTAGACAGACCCCGTAAGCCCAAAAGGTATACTTGTGCGCAAGTTTACATAAAACCTTAACAGACCCCCATGATCCTGACATGTACACATAATAGCTAAGGCCTCATTTGTTTGCACTTAATGGTGGTTTGAATCTTAATTATTCATATTCAGTCCATGAAGTGTGTTTGATTTGTAGGTCTGGATCTGAATCATTCATATTCAGTCCATTTGTTATTTTTCAAAAAGCCTCTTAATGGACCTGAAAAGGTCTGAACGGATCAGATCTACAAGAGAGTTTTAACACTATTCAGCCTTATTTAATAAGTTATAAAATTGTATCGTCTTTCTCAGTCTTTGCATGACTTTTGCTCTCACAAGTGCAAACTTCCTTCCTCTCTTTTCTCAATCAAATACCAATTTTTTCCTCTTGAACTAGTAAGTTTTCATAATCTTTACAAGTATTTTTTTTATATTCATAATTTTCTTGGGGTGTATTGAAACACTTGTTTCAACAATATTTTTAGTGTATATATATTCATAATGGTTTTTGAGTGAAAAAATACTATTCATAATTAAAAACAATAAATATATATACATATTTGAGGTCTCTTATTAGAATTTTGTAAAAGCCAATAATTTTATTGAGACTCTTTGATTATCAAATTTGTTTGTGAGATAACACTAATATATTATCGTTGTTGAACTAGTTGGCGACCAAAATAATGGAGCTCAATAATTCTCATCCCAATCTTTACTTTCAGGTGGTGAAAAAATTGGGTAAGGAAAAAACTTATTCGTCTGAATTGTAAATTGACGAGAAGATGATTACTGCTCTAGAATTATTGATTAAAAAATAGTGCACCTTCATTTGAAGAATATATGGAAAAATTAGATGGACTTGGATAGGAAGAGTCGTTATACAGTACATGTGTTAGTATATTTCTGAAAGTGTCCACTACAAAAAAACATGAATGACGTTAGAGGTTCACAAGTTAGAGAATTAGATTAAAGTTATTTGAAAAAAGATAAGAATTCTTTAGTTTCTCTAATAGTCTAATTAGTCAAAATATATGTTAGGTATTGATAATGTGAAACCTTATTTGTTTTTTTTCAACTCGTATTTATCATGCTTATTGAACTTTTTGATATTATATTGTGCCTATAAAATACTTTTTATTTGTGATTTTTATGTTATGCTTGATGACTTTGATTTTTTAAAAATGAAAACATAATATTTTTTGTTGAAATGAATCTTTTATAACATTTTATTAAAATGAAATATTTGATTTCATATGCACATTCAGATATTAAAAACAAATAACAATCATTCAGGGTTTGGATTTGGAGAGAACATCTTAATTTTCAAATGTGTATTCAGATCTAGACACATAACTCTTAATGCAAATCTTAATATTCAGACATGTATTCAGATTCAGATGTCTTAATATTAATGAAAACAAATGAGGCATAAGTCTACTCAGAGAAGAGTACCACGAACCAAAATCTGGGCTCCCAACCCAAATAACCACCATATCCAGTCAACTCCCAACCCAACTAGCAAGAGTAACAATCAATCTAGGCCGCCCAACCAGCCAGTCCACTCCCAGGGGCGTAAGCCGCCCAACTAGCAAGAGCGCCTTGAGGGCGTGTCCAGGCACTAAACTCCATGTTTTAGTTTGATGCAGTGCATCCAATTCCTGTTGCATAGTGTCACACCATTCTTGAAATTTCTTAGCTCGAAAAATATATTTAGGTTCCTCCAACCGATAATTTGGTTTGGTTAAGGGCTTAAGGGTATATAGTTTTGGTGTTTTTGCATGGTGGTGGGGTGAAGTTGCGTGGAGTGGGTGTGAGATGGTTCAGAATTGTGTTGTAGGGAATTAAGTGGCACAAGGATTCAGGAGGAAGAGAAATGTAAGGGATTAGATTGAGACGGGCTTCTTTTGGAGAAGATAAGGACACACAATTAGGTGGATGAAAAAAATTAGGAGGTTGAGACGGAGAAAAAAATCTTACCATGTAGTAATGCAGTCTAAGTGAGGTTGGAAAGAAGATGGATGTGCAACCATGAGTTATTGGTTCCTTGCTAGATGAATTGGCCTAATTTTTCTTTGCATGGGAATTCTTGTGGATGAAATTTGGCTTGTCTATCTAGTTGTACCCGACCTGTGGATTTATCAAGACACTTACATGCACTATGACTTGGACTTTGACCAAGACAGACACAAGTTGATGTTCGAAATGAAAATTTATGATGATTGTAAGTCTGAAGCAATCGAAAAACCAAACACCAAAAAGGTTTAAAAGAAAGGTAGTCTGGGTTTTTATTGAATAAATTTGATACGGGGACTTTTGCTTATTAATGACATCTGATAGAAGAACTTCTATTAAAATGACACTGCTCAATAGCAAAATTCCAATATTTAGAACTTTTGACTGCCAAATATACTAAATAATTAGGTATTTGTTGTCATTCATGGAATGAAGTTGAATACCTCAAAAAATATTTTCATCAGTTGTTTAATGAAAATCTGGGTATGTAAAACCCAGAATGATATTCTTTAGAAGTTACAACTTTGAGCATAATCTGTTATAGACTGCTCAGCAGCTTGAAAGATCTACTAGAGATGCTACTGGTGTTGAAGATCTGAAGAATCCAAATGAAATGAAAGCAGAGAGTGCAGATTGGAACGGCAAAGCAGCTGCTATATTAAGTGGGTCATGCTCTTGCATTGATCAAGAGTATGAGCAAGGAAAGGGAAGTTCTGGTAAGAGTAAGATTCTATTCATCTTCAATAGAATACTTGTATAAAAATCTTTCTGATGCTATTTCTGCTCTTTTTGAGCTGTATCATATCTCTTAACATTCTTCTGTTTGTCTGTCTCATCCTCCTTTATGTTTAAGTGCACTAATTACCAATCTCTGTTTTCCGTGTGTAGATTCTGTAGTTAGCACTTCCCAAGCAACTTCCATAAACAGAGATGAGAACTGCCTATTGGAAGAGGACCACAAGCTTTCTATTTCAGTATTTCCAGAATGTACTGTCAGCTCTTCTAATTCATCGCTTACCATTGAAAATAAGAGCTCTTCCCCAGTGAGGAAGAATCAAACATGCAATGTAGAGGACAAGGTTAGTTCAGTTATGCTATAATCACCTTAATTATAAGCTCCTCTATCACAAGTAATTCACATGTTGTATCCTTTATGCTTTTCATCACTCCTGCTTAGGTATAACCTAAAATGCATTAGTGGTAGCAATGCAATGTCTCAAGCTGTTATTTATGGTCTTCAAGAATAACAGTTCGTTACGTTAATGTTCATGGTTTGATGTCTTTTTGCTGTGTAACAACCACTAATTCAGTAGAAAGGTGCAATAGTTTTGCTGTTATATCTTATCCTTGTCAAGTTAGTTCCACATTAGTTTAGGGGTTGGTTATTTAAATGACTTTGCATCTTATTGATATTTGGCACCCTTCATTTTTATTTTGAAACATGTTCTTTGTTACTAGCATTACTCAAATTTTAAGCTAAATCGCTGGAACAGATTACAGACATCCTACCGAAGTTCATGTGATACTAATGATGTTGCTATTGGTAGTTTAAGCATGGCCTTGTTTGTTACAGTATTTGTTGTGAACTTCCAAAAAGATGTAGCTTAGCTTTCTCCTGTATGTATTAAAAAAAGGCTTAATACATAGGCAACTCTTTAAACTTTCCGGGGAAAGATATAGACACTCAAAAGTCATATTCTCATTTGCACACCTCAACTCCTAATCAAGTTTTTCAATTAGATACTTTCGGTTCAAATTTTGGAAAAGAAAAACTTTTACACGTGTTTCCATTTGTCTATTCGGTAATTAAGTTAACCACATAAAAATATGTCATCTATGCATCAACCTCAGTAGAAAACACCCGGGGTTTACAATCTATTGAAGCGAATATGCCTAGTAAAAGGAGATGACATATTTTATATGGTTAACCACGTAATAGATGAATGAGAACAGACCAAAAAATGATAAATTTAAACCAATAATGTCGTATTGGAACACTTTATTAAGAGGTGAGGTGTACCATTGGAACATGACTCAGTTCGGGTATCTAAATGGAATATTCTAACAAGTTTAAAAGACTGACTATGTATTAAGCCATTAAAAATGTATCTTTTATGAATACTGATTCTTGTTAGATGTACTTCTATTTTATTGCTACAAGAAACAATTCTCTGTTTAATGCTCAGAATGCAAGTATGTATCATTATTTAGTAGAACAAGAAAACTCAATTCCATAGTTGGTGACTGTTTTGTCTCATGGTTCAGCATCATGTGTTTCATCTGACTGTTATATCTTGAGAAATAGATAATATAGGTTCTTTTCTTATGTAATTCAGAGACTATTAGGTCCATCAACACCGTTAATGCCTGGGGAAGTTGTAGGCCATGGTGACAACAATGTAGTTGAAGCGGTTACTAAACATCGTTCCGGCACTAAATTTCAGAATGCAGATAAACCAAAAAGGTGTGTGTAACATGTTCAGTTTTCTCATGCCAGCTCCTAGTAATGCAGCTTGTTTATTCCTTAGTCATTCGGCAATATTTTTATGCAGGACTAGGAGACTTCTACCAGTTTCGTCCATTTTATTAAAAGATTTAGGCAGCATAAACTTCAAGGACGACAATGAGAAACCAAAGGTGAATTTCTGGTGGTTGTCATTTCTTTCCTTTTCCTTTTATTAACCATTATCTGTATCCGTTTTGAAACAGTTCGAATTAGTGTGCCAATTTTTGTCCTTTACCTGGGTTTGAGATACTATATTTTCTACATCTAGCTCGTTTTTTTTAAACAACCATGCGTGTAATGTTTGACATAAATTTACTGCAGGGAGCTAAGACAGAAAAGAATGGAGCTTCTGGTGAAAACAGAACTCAGGGCAGCATTTCACTTCTTCGTTTGCTCAAGGATAATCTTGCTATCTAGTGCATAGTGCAAAATGATAACTGCATTCTAAGGTTTCGTCTGCAATAAACAACAGTTCACTAGCTTTTTTGAGAATTGTTAGGAACAGTGTTCGCTAAGAACAAGACCAGACATGGAAGAGTTCATGCAGCTTATGTTTGTTCTGAGGGCTGACTGATTTTAGATATCTTTCTTTCTGGTCCACGAGTTCATTTATATTTAAGTGTCTAGTTTAGATAAAAAAGTTTATGGAAGTATATTTTTCGTATAAAGATTTTTTGGATTGTTTTTAGTATTTGGTTGGGTATAATTGTTTGTGACATTTATCTATACTAGTTTTCGGAACGTGTGTTGCACATTTGTTCCATACAGTTGTTATATAGAAAATGTTGAATTTAAAAAATTAGTTTTACTAATTTATATTTTATTCATTAAATAAAATTCATAATAACCGAATATTACATTGACCATCAAGCAAGAAATATGAAAAAATAATAATATTACTATAACATCTAATAATATGAATATATTTATATGATTTATCCTTAATAATCTCTCATTACGCTCCATATACTAAGTACACAAATATGTATCTACTTAAGAAACTATATCAGTAAGGAAAGGATAAAAGAAAAAAATATTATAAAAGTACATTTAAAAATGAATTTAAAAGTCATAAATTAGTAATTTCAGCACTAATAAAAATATACATAACATTCATAATTTCATAGTAGATTAAATTAAAGAAGTATAAATCGATAAAGAATACAAAAAAATAAACAGATAAGAACAAATACAACATTCACACCCTTCTTAAGGCTTTAATTATAACCATATTGTCACGACCCAAAACGGGTCGTGAGTGGCACCCACATTTATCCTCCTATGTGAGTGAACCAACCAATCTAAACCCCAACATTTAACCATAATAAACAGAATACAATGCGGAAGACTTAAAACTCATTAATAAAAATAGATTAATAACTTCTAAAACTCAAACACTTATTATTATCCCCAAAATCTGGAAGTCATCATCACAAGAACATCTATCCTCAAATTACTAAAGCTAAGAGTATCTAAGAAACTAAACATAAATAATAGCTAGTCTATGCAAGAACTTCAAGGCATCAAGACATGAAGAAGAAGATCCAGTCCAAACTAGAAGCTTTAGCTCACCCTGAAATCTGGTGTCATGAAGACTGGCTAGAGTTGCGGTTGGGTTGAAGACAACGGTACGTTTGCTGCACTCCACAATGAACAAAAAGAAAACAATTACAAGTAGGGGTCAGTACAAAACACGAGTACTGAGTAGATATCATCGGCCAACTCAAAATAGAAAACAATATATATCAGATAATATCACAAAATCAACTACAATACTCAACATGCGGCATTTACAATTACCATAACCCTTGGTCACAACACCAAGCACATCAATGAGGACTCACGCCTCCCCATCATACTCATTTGGGAATTAGGTTCATTAAATTGAGTATATTAACATCTTTCAAGATTTGTTATCTTTATTTCTCTCGTGTCGGTACGTGACATTCCGCTCCATATACTATCCTGGTGTCGGAACGTGACACTCCGATCCTCATCATACTATCCTGGTGTCGGAACGTGACACCCGATCCATATTCTATCCTGGTGCCGGAACGTGGCACTCCGATCCATATACTATCCTGGTGTCGGAACGTGACACCCGATCCATATACTATCCTGGTGTCGGAACGTGACACTCCGATCATCATATACTATCTTGGTACCGGAACGTGGCACCCGATCCATATACTATCCTGGTGTCGGAACGTGACACTCCGATCCTCATCATACTATCCTGGTGTCGGAACGTGACACCCGATCCCCTAATCTTACTATTTTCGTTATCAAGCCTTCTTTTATACCAAGGCATCATCATTAACAAAGTAGATTAGGGTTTTCAAGATTTAGGATTCAATAGCTTCATCATGCTTATGTTATCATATTTATATAATCACATTCATGTAAGCATACAATTAAGCATATAGAAGGGTTTACAACACTACCCAATACATATCATTCGCTATTAAGAGTTTACTACGAATAGCATAAAAACCATATCCTACCTCCACCGAAGATTAGTGATCAAGCAAGCAAATTCCCCATAGCTTTGTTTTCCTCTCCGTTTCTCCTCTCTCTCGATCGTTCTTCTCCCTCTCTCTGTTCTTTCTAATTTTCTTATTCAACCCTCTTTCTTTTACCCTAATTAGCATATAATTAAGTATAAAAGATGATAAATTAACCCATTAATTAATTCAAGATTATCTCCTTTAACCCTCCAGTAGTTAAATTATTAACATTAACCCACTAGATTTATAATTATAGCAGGAATAGTCCAAAACGCCCCTTAAAATATTTAACAGAAATTCGACCCAGCCTGGGATTACGCAGTCTGTGACGGGCCGTCGTGTCTGCGACTGTCCGTCCTACTGAGTCGTCACAGAGTTCAGAGACTGAAATTTACTGAAGGGCCTATGACGGTCCGTCACGCTTGTGACGGTCCGTCCTGCCATTCCGTCACGAAGTTCAGAGAGTCGATTTCAGTACCCAAATTTCAGAAATCTAAGTATTTTGGAACGAGACCCCCTCGATGGTCCGTCGTGTCCATGACAGTTCGTCGTGGGATCCGTCGTCTCAGCCAGTTTTTCCAGAAATAAAATCTACTGCTCAAAACGACTAACATGTCGTTACAATAGATACCAATTTACCCATTGTTCGTCCCCGAACGATCACAAGAAGAAAAACAAGGGCGAAAAGGAGTACCTGAATCTGTAAACAGTTGTGGATATCTTTCTTGCATATCGGCCTCCTTCTCCCAAGTGGACTCTTCCACTGGCCGATTCTTCCATTGAACCTTGACAGATGCAATCTCCTTTGACCTCAACTTGCGAATTTCTCTATCTAAGATAGCAGCAGGCTCCTCCTCATAAGACAAATTCTCATCAAGAAGCACTGAATCCCAACAAATGATGTAGTTTCCATCACCATGGTATTTTTTCAGCATAGACACATGAAATACCGGGTGCACTCCTGAGAGTGCTAGGGGCAAGGCTAATTCATAAGCCACCTCCCCTACTCGCTTAAGTACTTCAAATGGTCCAATATACCTCGGGCTTAGCTTACCTCTTTTTCCAAACCTCATCACCCCTTTAATGGGCGAAACCTTCAGCAAGACTTGCTCACCCTCCATGAACTCCAAGTCTCTAACCTTTCGATCTGCATATTCCTTTTGTCTGCTTTGAGCCGCTAAAAGCTTTTCTTGAATAGATTTCACCTTCTCTAATGAATCCCTCAAAATATCAGTACCCCAAGGTCTAACCTCAAATGCATCAAACTAACCAATGGGAGACCTACATCTCCTCCCATACAATGCTTCGAAAGGAGCCATATCAATACTTGAGTGATAGCTATTATTCTATGAAAACTCCGCTAAGGGTAAGAAGTTATCCCAATGACCCTCAAATTCTCACACATGCACGAAGCATATCCTCCAACACTTGGATTGTTCGCTTAGACTGACCATCGGTCTGAGGGTGAAATGCAGTACTAAGGTCCAACCTAGTTCCTAATTCAGCATGCAATGTTCTCCAAAACTTAGAAGTAAATTGTGTACCTCTATCCGATATGATGGAAAGTGGAACTCCATGCAATCGAACAATTTCTGAGATGTAGAGTCTGGCTAACTTCTCTGTATTGTAGGTCACCTTGACCGGGATGAAGTGAGCAGACTTAGTTAATCTGTCCACAATTACCCAAATAGAGTCAAACTTCCCCAATGTCTTTGGAAGACCAACCACGAAGTCCATTGCAATTCTCTCCCACTTCCATTCAGGAATGGGCATTCTCTGAAGTGTTCCTCCGGGCCTCTGGTGTTCATACTTTACTTGCTGACAATTTGGACATTTTGCAACAAAATCAACAATGTCACGCTTCATTCTACTCCACCAAAAGTGTTGCTTTAGGTCACGGTACATCTTGGTTGCACCAGGATGTATAGAATATCCGGAACTATGAGCCTCTGTAAGAATAGTGTGGATCAAATCATCAACACGGGGCACACATACCCTTCCCTTAATTCTCAAAACACCTTCCTCATCCATTATTGCTTCTTTAGCCTCTCCTCGCAACACCATATCCCGAATTCAGCTTAGTTTCTCATCATCAAACTATTTTTCCTTGATCTTGTCAAGAAAAGAAGACTCACCTCCACACTGGCCAAAAATCCTCCCTTCTCATTTACTTCTAACCTCATAAAGTCGTCAGCCAGAGTCTGAACCTCTCTAGCCAATGGGCGTCTAAAAACTTGTAAGTGGGATAGACTTCCCATGCTCCCTGCCTTTCTACTTAAAGCATCTGCCACAACATTAGCTTTTCCCGGTTGATACAAGATAGATATCGTAATCCTTCAATAATTCCATCCATCTCCTCTGTCTCAAGTTCAAATCTTTCTGAGTAAAAATATACTGTAGGCTACGATGATCCGTATAGACTTCACACTTAACCCCATATAGATAGTGCCTCCATTGCTTTAATGCAAATACTACCGCGGCCAACTCCAAATCATGGGTCGGGTAATTGCGTTCGTGCATCTTTAATTGCCTCGAATCATAAGCGATTACGTTCTTCTCTTGCATTAGCACTGCACCCAAATCCGAATAAGATGAATCACAATAAACAATGAAGTCCTTACCTTCCACTGGCAAGGTGAGAATGGGTGCAGTAGTCAACAAAGTCTTGAGTTTCTGAAAGCTTTCTTCGCACTCATCCGACCATACAAATGGAACATTCTGCTTAGTCAAGCTTATAAATTGGGAAGTAATAGAAGAGAACCCCTCGACAAATCGGCGGTAGTAGCTAGCTAAACCAACAAAGCTCCTTACTTCTGACACATTAGTAGGTCTTACCCAATTCCTCACTATTTCAATCTTAGATGGATCCACCATCACTCCATCCTTAGAAACTACGTGCCCTAAGAAGGACACTGAATCTAGCCAAAACTCACACTTAGAGAATTTGGCATAAAGCTTTCTCTCCCTCAACATTCCCAACACAATTCTCAAGTGCTCCTCATGTTTTTTCTTGCTCTTTGAGTATACCAGTATATCATCAATGAATACAATGACAAAGATATCCAGATATGGCTTAAAAATCCCATTCATCAAGCTCATGAAAGCAGCAGGGGCATTCGTAAGCCCAAAAGACATTACTAAGAACTCATAATGCCCATACCTGGTCCGAAAAGCAGTCTTGAGCACATCTGCTGCCCGTATTTTCAATTGATGATAACCAGATCTCAAGTCGATTTTTGAGAAGGTACAAGCGCCTTGTAACTGATCGAACAAATCATCAATGCGAGGAAGAGGGTACTTGTTCTTAACCGTTACCTTATTCAGTTGTCTGTAGTCTATGCACATCCGAAAGCTTCCATCCTTCTTCTTCACAAACAAAACAGGAGCACCCCAAGGGGATGCACTTGGTCTAATGAAGCCTTTGCTCAACAACTCTTGAAGTTGGGCCTTTAACTCCCTTAACTCAGCGGGAGCCATTCTATAAGGGGGTATAGAAATGGGGCGAGTACCCGGTTCAAGATCGATGCAGAAGTCAATATCTCTATCCGGTGGCATACCAGGAAGGCCTGCAGGAAACACATCTAAAAACTCGCGGACTATCGAAACCGACTCAATTGAAGGTACTTGGGTAGTATCATCCCTGAGGTGTGCCAAGAAAGCTAAGCAACCCTTACTAACCATTCTCTTAGCACGAAGAAAGGAGATGATACGAACCGGATTGGAAGTGTAGTCACCCTCCCACACTAACGGATCTGTCCCAGGCTTGGCTAACGTCACAGTTTTAGCATTACAATCTAAGATTGCAAAGTTTGGAGAAAGCCAAGTCATACCCAGAATTACATCAAAATCAACCATTTCTAAGATAACCAAGTCTACATGAGTATTGCTCCCCACAAACGTTACAAGACAAGCCCTATACACCTTTTCAACTATCACAGACTCACCCACCGGAGTAGAAACACGAATAGGCATGTCAAGCAATTAACAATGTAAATTAAAACCAGTAGCAAATGAAGAAAATACATATGAAAATATGGATCCAGGATCAAATAATACGGAAGCCATGCAATTGCAAACCAAGAGATTACCTGTGATGACAACATCCGATGTCTCCGCTTTAGATCTCCCAGGGAAAGCATAACAATGAGCCCTATTACCTGTCTGCCCGTTGCCCCTACCATGTTGTGCCATAGTGGCTCCAGTTTGCCCGTCACCCCGTCCGTTGTGGTGACCACCATTACCTCGGCCACCACGCCCTCCAGAATGACGGCCTCTTCCATGACCACCTCTACCTCTGACTATTGGAGGTCTGTAACTCTGTTTTGGACAATACCTCTTAATGTGTCCAGTCTCTCCACATCCATAACATTCTTTGAATTCAAGCATAGGTCCATGTGAGAATGACAAAGTCTGGGGATAACCACCAGACTCAGAGAAATGTTGGCCGGTCTGCGGTGGACCTCCAACTACAGTCTGTAGTGAATACTGAATAGGTCGGACTGGGTAACCTCATAAACCCTGTCCTCTGGAGTAAGAACCATTAAACTCACCTCCCTTACGAAACCTTTTAGATGTCGATGCCATGGTGAAGTCATCTGGCTTCACTCCCTCCACCTTTATCACGAAATCTACCACTTCTTGAAAGGATTTTGCTGTAGCCACTACCTGTAAGGCTGAAATCCGCAAATCTGACCTCAACCCCTTCACAAAATGGCGAATCCGCTCTTGTGGACTGAAACAAAGCTGGGTGGCATACCTGGATAATGCGCGAAACTTAGCCTCACACGCAGTAACCGACATCCTACCTTGCTCTAGGCTCAAAAACTCATCTCTCCTCCTATCCCTCAAAGTCCGGGGTATATACTTCTCCATAAACAAGCTAGAGAATGACGCCCAAGTCATAGGTGGTGCCTCTGTTGGTTGACACTCAACATGTGACCGCCACCACATTTTGGCGTTCCCTTGAAACTGATAAGTCACAAACTCAACGCCAAATCGTTCCACTATGCCCATTTTATGTAGTAACTCATGACAATCAACCAGAAAATCATAGGCATCCTCAGATTCAGCACCCTTGAAGACTGGGGGTTTCAATTTCAAGAACTTACTGAAAAGTTCATGCTAATCACTTGTCATTATAGGCCCTGTAGTCAACCGAGGAAACGTGCCTATTTCCAATGAGGCATCCATGCGGGGAGCCACAGTAGCGGCATGTTGTACCTCCGGAACCTGAGGTGCTGGTGCAGAAAACACTGGAGGTGTCTAGCCCTGATCAGATAACCCGCTAAGATAAGCAAGAACCTGATTAATCATCTCTGGGGTAGGTTGGGGTGGTAATTCCTCATTCTGCACTTGCTCACTTTCCCCTTCCTCACCCTCTCTTACTACTTCCTCAGTCGGTGGAGGAGTCACCGTCCTAGTACCAGATAGGCAAGATGCTTGTCCTCTTCCTCTAGAGGACGTCCTCCCACGACCTCTACCACGACCCCTTGTCACTGCTCCTCTTCGAGCTACAGCCCCAATGGCTGGCTCAGACGCACCCGGTCCTGCGGGTGCTGGTGTTGGCATAGTTGTTGCTCTAATTCTGACCATCTGCGAAATAGAGTGAAGATGGTCAGATACCAATTTGTATCACCTAGATACCAATTGGATCCAAGTAATAGCACGAAAGAAAGAAAGAATGGAATTTTCCTAAAGTCTTATAGCCTCTCAAAGAAAAGTAAAGGCGTCCCCCTACCGTTCCTTAGGACTCTACTGGACTCGTTCTTGTGTGATGAGACCCACGAACCTAATGCTCTGATACCAAGTTTGTCACGACCCAAAACGGGTCGTGAGTGGCACCCACATTTATCCTCCTATGTGAGCGAACCAACCAATTTAAACCCCAACATTTAACCATAATAAACAGAATACAATGCGGAAGACTTAAAACTCATTAATAAAAATAGATTAATAACTTCTAAAACTCAAACACTTATTATTATCCCCAAAATCTGGAAGTCATCATCACAAGAACATCTATCCTCAAATTACTAAAGCTAAGAGTATCTAAGAAACTAAACATAAATAATAGCTAGTCTATGCCAGAACTTCAAGGCATCAAGACATGAAGAAGAAGATCCAGTCCAAGCTAGATGCTTTAGCTCACCCTGAAATCTTGTGTGATGAAGACTGACTAGAGTTGCGGTTGGGTTGAAGACGACGGTACATTTGCTGCACTTCACAATGAACAAAAAGAAAACAATTACAAGTAGGGGTCAGTACAAAACACGAGTACTGAGTAGATATCAACGGCCAACTCAAAATAGAAAACAATATATATCAGATAATATCACAAAATCAACTACAATACTCAACATGCAGCATTTACAATTACCATAACCCTTGGTTACAACACCAAGCACATCAATGAGGACTCACGCCTCCCCATCATACTCATTTGGGAATTAGGTTCGTTAATTTGAGTATATTAACATCTTTCAAGATTCGTTATCTTTATTTCTCTCGTGTCGGTACGTGACACTCCGCTTCATATACTATCCTGGTGTCGGAACGCGACACTCGATCCTAATCATACTATCCTGGTGTCGGAACGTTACACCCGATCCATATTCTATCCTGGTGCCGGAACATGGCACTCCGATCCATATACTATCGTGGTGTCGGAACGTGACACCCGATCCATATACTATCCTGGTGTCGGAACATGACACTCCGATCCTCATATACTATCTTGGTACTGGAACGTGGCACCCGATCCATATACTATCCCGGTGTCGGAACGTGACACTCCGATCCTCATCATACTATCCTGGTGTCGGAACTTGACACCCAATCCTCTAATCTCACTACTTTCGTTCATCAAGCCTTATTTTATACCAAGACATCATCATTAACAAAGTAGATTAGGGTTTTCAAGATTCAGGATTCAATAGCTTCATCATGCTTATGTTATCACAATTATATAATCACATTCATGCAAACATACAATTAAGCATATAGAAGGGTTTACAACACTACCCAATACATATCATTCACTATTAAGAGTTTACTACGAATAGCATAAAAACCATAACCTACCTCCACCGAAGATTAGTGATCAAGCAAGCAAATTCCCCAAAGCTTTGTTTTCCTCTTCGTTTCTCCTGTCTCTCGATCGTTCTTCTCCCTCTCTCTGTTCTTTCTATTTTTCTTATTCAACCCTCTTTCTTTTACTTTAATTAGCATATAATTAAGTATAAAATATGATAAATTAACCCATTAATTAATTCAAGGTTATCTCCTTTAACCCTCCAGTAGTTAAATTATTAACATTAACCCACTAGATTTATAATTATAGCAGGAATAGTCCAAAATGCTCCTTAAAACATTTAACAAAAATTCGACCCAGCCTGGGATTACGCAGTCTGTGACGGTCCGTCGTGCCTGCGACGGCCCGTCCTACTGAGTTGTCACAGAGTTCAGAGACTGAAATTTACTGAAGGGCCTGTGACGGTCCGTCACGCCTGTGATGGTCCATCACGCCTCTGACGGTCCGTCCTGCCATTCCGTCACGAAGTTCAGAGAGTCGATTTCAGTACCCAAATTTCAGAAATCTAAGTGTTTTGGAACGAGACCCCCTCGACGGTCGTCGTGTCCATGACGGTCCGTCGTGTCCATGACGGTCCGTCGTGGGATCCGTCGTCCCAGCCAGTTTTTCCAGAAATAAAATCTGCTGCTCAAAACGACTAATAGGTCGTTACACATATATATACAGTAAAAAGAAATAAATAAGGAGTAAAGTTCTTGATGATACCTTCTCCCGTAACAAAAAAAACCATCTAAAATGATAAAGATAAAACTATGATACAAAATATCATTCTAGTTAGGATCAAACAAATATTGATATTTAAAACAAAAAAAGTACATGAAAATTGCCTAATGATTCACATCAACAAGAAGTAAGTGATAAAGAAAAAAGTACTTATTCATGATATATATATATATCTAAAAATTTATATGATAAGATGAAAAGGTGCAGAGTTATTTAAGATAATTTTTAGAAGTTAGTGATCTTAGACATGGGGGAGAGGAAAGGTTGATTGTTTTTACTAATAATTCAATACATTTAATTATACTAATTATAGAGAAAGGATAACAAGTTTGATCCATTTAATCACACTAATTATAGAGAAAGAATAGAGAATTTTTTTTTTAAAAATAATTCCTAACAATTTTCTATGAAATAATTTCTAATAATTTTCTATGAAATATTTTTGTCATTCAAAGTTTGACTTTACACCTTCTTATTTTAGTATTTAGTATAATATAATATAATTTTGTCTAAGGGGTGTCAAAATCTAAAGAAATTAAATCGTGTAAAAGCCAAGGAGTGTCAATATGTAATATATATATGCATAAAAAATATTTTTATTCTAGCTACATAATGTAATTTTCCGACAAAGGAGTGTCGGTCGACATTCCTTCACTACATGGGGCTCCGCCACTGATTATTATTTAGTATTTAAATAACTAGAATTTGAACCACTGTGTCTAGATGCATGTATTTAAATATGATTATTTAATTTTAAATTAATTATATATTAATACTTAATTTAGTTTAGGAATAAATAAGGGCAAAATGGTAATTCAACTTTTAAGTTAGGAGCTTCCCAAGATGAAGCATTACAAATCATTCAGAAAAAAGAACCATAACAACAACACAATAATGTGATAACCAAAGTGGGGTTCAAGGAAATGATCATGCGGTTAAACTACAGAGTTACATCTACTTATTAGTTAATTAAGTTCCCTCTTCCTATCTTTAACTATATACTCTCTAGGAAACGTGCGTCGCACGTTTATTCTAAAATATTTCATGAAAATTTTGTATTGCAAATGACATTTTTATCCCCTTTGAATCTATGGTATTTACTAAAAAAAATCCATCACTTTTCAGATATATATATATATATATATATATATTGACTAAAAATGTATAAAGTAAAATTAACAAACTATTGCACATATTGAATTCAAATGAGGATACTAAAATACCACAATGTATACGAAATAACAAACCATGATAAATTTTCAATAATAATAACACAACATTGGAAAATTTGTACAATAACAACAAACAAGAAATTAACATAAAAATTAAAGTAAACAAATAAAAGGAGACGGGAGAAAAAAGCATAGATATTTTATTTTTATTTTTTTGTAATTGATTTAAGTACATATAAGGATTTATATGATACTATTTATATCAGATTAGTCCATTTTAGATTGTGGTGAAAGATAGGAGCAAAATCATAATAAATATAATTAGGAAGTTACATATATTTACATAATGAAAAATTAGTGATAATAAAAGTTGTGTATTAATATGATAATTTGCTATTTATTATTGAATATTTAATTAATTTTATAATTTATAACATTTAAATGTGATAGAGTAAAAATCTAAGGACAAAATATGTTTAAAATAAATTTAAAATATTAAATGTGTAATGGAATGTCATTATAACTAATTATTAAGAAATTTATAGCAACTATCATTATGAAAAATCATTATTATTAGTATGTGAAAGATTTAAGGTTTTTAGATTTTTTTGTTTTGTTTTCTTGCTAATAATAACTTACAATTTAATCATGAGTATTGAATTGTAAGTCTATCTATATATAGGAGTGTTAATTATCATAATAAGAAGAGTCAAAATTCATGAATACCAAAATAAATATTTAAGAAAAAAACTATTTTAAATAATTTGTAGATAATAAATTAATAGTTAAAGGGATATTTTTATTTTGACTTAGATTCTTCTTCGTTTTAGTTGAACTAATTTCTAGACACGTGTCTCATGTTAATTAATAAACTTCCTAAAATGAAGTATATAATGCTCTACTTAAATATGTATATACGGAGCAATTGAATAGTAATTCAGTTGAAAAGTAGATTCAAATGCAACATATATTTGTAATGTAATATTATTTATCTGTCATGTAATAGAATGAGATACATGCTTGAAAGTTTTTATATTTCTTCACGAAGAAAAAACTTTTAAGTATGATACTAATGATGTTTTAAAAATAAATACCTATACTAAATTAGAAGTGAGAGGCCACAAAGCATCCAAAAGTGACATTAAATGAAACCAATAAAGTTGAATTCAAAATAAGAGTCATGAAATATATACATACTTATGAATTTGGTTCATTAGCTATTCTTAAAGTGATATTTTTTGTAGCAAACTAAAAATATAAAGTGTGAAATAAATAAAATAAAAAATATTATCTATACACATTATTTTGTAAACACAAGCCATATTTAAGCAGTAAACAGAAACTGAACTTATTTGATAGGAAAAAAATTGTATTACCTTATGTTGGACAAAATTCAACAAATAAGAGGGCGATAGTAATAGTAGTTTTTCTGTAGTCTAACAGAAGAGGAGTAAGAATAAAATGATAAATGGGAGAAAAATAGTATTACCTGATGCTGGACGAAATTCAACAAATAAGAGGGCGATAGTAATAGTAGTTTTTCTGTAGTCTAACAGAAGAGGAGTAAGAATAGATGATAAAGAAATTTGATAGGGTGATAACTTTATAAAGTTCAAAGAATATGAAAAGGGTATAGAATATTTAACTGATTGAAATTTAAAAGACAAAAGATATAAATATTGTATTATGAAAAGTTTGATACATTAGTTAAATGATCAGGACAAAGTGATTATTTTTAATATGATTAGGGATATTTTTGTAATTAAACTTTTAACTATGGAGCTTCATGCTTTTAGTATAATATGATAAAGAGAAAGTTAAATTATATGTAAACATATCATATGTATTGGAAAAATCACTTACATACACATTTGAGTCAATATTACAGGTTTTAAATCTACTTTTAATTTTTTTTTTGCTTATAGCAGTTTAATTATGGAATATAACATCACTAACTTATTTCTAAATTAATTAAATTTTACTTTATTAAGTAATTAATTTTTTATATTATTATTATGGCTTAAGTCTGATCCCTTATAGTTGTCTGCACAATTCACTAAGATACCTCAATTAAGACTAGTACGTATTCAAAATCATTCCTATTAGACCTTTTTGATAATTAGAAAAAAGATATGAAGAGAGTGTGATACCCTTGTGCTTACATGACAAAATTACCAATTAAAAAAATGACATGTGACAGTGGGCATCCAAAATTATATATAAACAAATCTATTTTTTTAAAATAATGAAAATGTCAACGTGTTGTAAAAACCCCACCCCCTTTCATCTTCATCTTCCTCTCAACATGTATTCTTTCTCAAATCATAAAACATCCTTTTTCAACTTCATCTTCTTCCTCAAACACATTTTTTCTCAAATCACAAAACCTAATTTATTATCAAATAACTTGAAGATTATCTTTTTTTAAAAGGTACATTTTCCTACTAAGAGTGACGAAGAAAGAAAATTTTACTGGCTGTTATTCATTTCTACATCAATGACGAAAAAATTGATAGCTCAAAAAATTAATTCTTTCAGATTTTGAAATATCATTTTGATAAATTTAATGGGTTTATATTTGATTTTGAGTAAAACTATTTGTTCGAAAATTGTGATAAAAAATATTGACTACCTTTTTTTATACTAGAAATCATTTATCTTCTTTCTTCCTCTTCTTCATATTTGTTCTATTATCTTATGAGATTTGTAACAAATCATACAAAAGAAAGTCTTTCTTTCAAATCATAATCGTATGATTTCTTCATAGTTGATTTTCATTTATCTTTGATTTGAAAGAAATAATTTTTTATAGATATAAAAAAGAGGGACAAACAATGTTGGCGCTAAAATGGAGAAAGTTTTGTAAACTAAATTTTGAAGAAGATGAGTAGTAGGGGGTGAGTGCTCTTCTATTTTGAAAAAAGTGGAAATGGAAGAAGAAAAAATATTCTTAAGTTTATTATAGTGCCAAGTTTCAATAAAAGAAGAAAAATGAAAAAAAATAAATACAATAAAAAACATTATTTTGAACCTTTTCACGTGCTTCAGGATATGACAAAACACATTATTTTGCCATATTAACGTTTTCTGTTTAATAGGTATATGTTTTGAATAGTTTAGATGTTCAATAGGTACAATTCCTAGTTAAGGTGTCGAAATGAATTATGCGGACAACTCTAAGGGGATGTCGATGACTTAAGCCTATTATTAAACAAGGTAATCTACCGGCGCTTCACGCAGGCACAAATAATCTCTCTAAGCTTTTGAATAACCTTTTCAATAATCGACTATTTTTTTTTATAAAAAGTAAATTTTAGAAGGTTTAAAGAACATTTTAAAAGAAATTAAATGATTTGACATTATTACATATCTCAAGAATTATAAACATATAAAATATATAATGAATGATTAAAAATATCTTGATATCTAATTATTTTTATATTTTACATAAATTATCATAATATATGTTTGATGATATATTTGTCTTGTTGAAACTGAGTAATGTTTTTATGTAGTGATTAAACATCACTTTTCTATTTTTTTGTACATGAAAAATATAGAATCTGATAATTTTATGTTTAGAGTAGCTCCTTGTGAAAGAATATTTATGTATATGTTTTTGATAATCAATATTAATTATAAATAAGTTAATACCGTTAAAATGTACACTACAACAACATTATTGAACTTTTTTTTAGAGACAATCTATTTGTCTGAGGTCAAACATTCACCACTTTTTATTTTTGTTACTTTGTTATGCTAACAAAGTTTATAGAATTAGAAAAATAAATTTCAAGAAACAACAAAATAATATTGTTGACCATTTTAGAAATTCATCTTCATTAAATTGCTTCTTTGAAGCAACTTTAAGACTTTTCTAGAAATAGTATGTGTAATTGTTGCATTATGAAAGTAAAGGTAGATCAAAATTTTGGATTCTAGACTCATGTTAGAGGAATGTTTTGAAACATTTAAAAAATAAAAAATGAGTCTAACGTAGATAACTCAAACGTAACAATGACTTGATGCATGAAGGACGACAAATATATATTAATAGACATATCTTTTGTAGTTCAAGATATTACTTTTATTTAGAGAAGTTTTGTTTCATATTTTTCAAATTAAGCTTGCCGAAAATAATCATAACTCGCACCATTATTTAGAAGAGCCTAATGAAAAGGAAAAAATGAAAATTAAAATGCTAAAAGGACGACAACTTTGTCCAAGTGAAATCATATACATACAAAATAAAAAATAATTAATATAATTTTAAGGATACAATATAACAACGAGAAGAAATATACATTAAAGGGAGTTACTATGAATACGCAATGATGATAACAAATCATTCTAACCGAAAAAAGTTCCTAGGTTTTGAAATAACATACCTCAAAAAATGGACTAACACTGCAATCAACTTTCAATCCTTAAAGTACTCATAATATTCATTTATAAAATTTAATAAAAATAAATACAACAACATAAAAATAAAAAAATATGGGCATGAAAAATCTCATCCTTGTATGTGAAGGAATGACATTGATGGTGAAAAAATTAGAGATTTGTTAGGAGTTTTTTAATTGTATCTTCAACAATTCTAGTGGAGTAAACTTGCTTGAATACTCAATTAACATTTGTTATTTAATCTACACTAACAAATACTAACAACAATAATTTGCAGAAACATGAACAACAAAGTTTACTAAATGTATGCAAAAATATCAATTAATAATATAAGCATAAATTAATGATTGTTAAAAACATATCATGATCTGTAAATAGGAATGAAACAAAATGGATAAATCGACCGCACTGAATGCACAATGTTCCTTTAAGTAGATTATTTCCCTCTAGTAACTAAGGTTTAAAGGGATAGATCTTCTCGGTGTAGAACGATTCTATTTACCAGTGTATCTATACAAAAACTATGGTGTCAGTGAGTCATTCAACAGAACAAAAGTACACAAATATTTTATTGTCCAGAAGAAGAAGAAGAATTTCAAAATTTTCCTTGTTTTAAAATGAGAGAAAATTCTTCTATTTGTAGACAACAAAGAGTAGTGTGAACAAATTCTTATTGTGTATTACCGAAAAGGTTACAACTCTATAGAAAAGTTACAACCCTTCGGAAAGGTCAAAACTCTTTGAAAAAGTTACAACCTTTTGGAAAGGACACAACCGTACATAAAATTCACAACTTTTCATAAAATTCACAAATATAGTTTGAATATTTAAACAAGGTTTTGATCAAATACCTTTTCTCCATTAGTTTTAGACTTTTTAAATTCTGAACACGAAGTTATAGTTTGCGCAACCGAAGATCATTAAAACTCTTGTCAAGAAAGAGTTGCTGCAACAATATATTTTATGGCTATAAAATGAGAGAACATTAATTATCACGATACTCTTCTCGTTTGAAGTTGAGTTATTTCATTCTCCTTGTTGCATCAAATTTTATTGATATATCTAATTTACCCATACAAAATAATAATAATATTGTAATTGCATAATAGAACAACTCTAACAATCTTCCTTGTTATAAGTAGAATAATTAAAAACTAACAAAACTCTTAGTTTAAAAGTGTGAGAAATGTCCTCTATTTATTGACAACAAAGGTTAGCATGAAAAGATGTTTATCGTGTCTTTTCAGATAAGTCACAAACCTTCAGGAAAATCACGACTTATTGAATATGTCATAACTCATTGAAAAGTCACAACTCTATAAAAAATATCACAAGCTTTGAAAAAAGTCACTACCCATCAATGTGAAAAGCTGTCTGCTTTTAATATAATATAGTGTATATAAATATAATATATAATAAATAGAGTGTTTTAAGTTAGGGGTTTATTGTAATTTAACGTTCATGTTAAGAAGTTCATGCTTTTAAGATAGTATAGATATAGATATAGATCTTACAATTATTAAATTTAGGAGATCTTTTGTTAAAACTGTTGTATTATGCATATTATTGGTATGAAAGCTGACTTAGTATATGATTTATGAATATGATATGAATTTTGATTAATGTTGGTATGAATTGGTATAAAATTGATAAATAAAATTGTATGTGTTACTTATATTTTATGTGAAACTTGTTCAAATCTAGTATGAAGTTGGTACACAATTTATAGGAAAACTATTGTTTTTCTTCAAATTTTTCTCATTATGTCTACTAATCTAGCATGAAACATGAATAAGATTGGTATGAAAGGTGACTTAATATACAATTTATGAATATGGTATGACGTGTTTTAACATTGATATGAAACTGATTTATTGTTGGTAAGAAAATTGTCTTAAGTTGTGTATAATTTTTATCAAAAAATGGTATGATATCAACAGTCCAATTATGTGAATTGATTGTCGTATAAATCACCATTATTTGTATGAATTATGATTAATGTTGTTATGAAATTGATATTTCTTATAATACCATTGTAACGACCTGTTTAGTCGTTTTGAGCAGCAGATTTCATTTCTGGAAAAACAGGCTGAGGCGACGGACCCAACGACGATCCGTCATGGGTACGACGGACCGTCGCAGGGTCTCGTTCCAAAACACTTAGAAAATCTGAAATTGGGTACTGAAAATCAACTCTCTGAATTTCGTAACGAAATGGCAGGACGGACCGTCACAGGTGTGACGGACCGTCACAGACCCTTGGTGGAAATTTGGGTCTCTGAACTTTGCGACGACCTGTAGGACGGACCGTCGCAGGCACGACGGCCCGTCACAGGTTGCGCAATCCCAGTCTGGGTCGGATTTCTTGATACGTTTTAAGGGACGTTTTTGACTATTCTTGCCTTAATTATGAAGTTAGTGGGTTAATGTTAATAAGTCTAATTACATGGGGGTTAAAAGAGGTAACCTTAAGTTAATTAGTGGGGCATTATTGCCATCTTTTATTCTTAATTATATACTAATTAGAGTAAAAGAAAGAGGGTTTGAATAAGAAAAATAGAAAGAACAAAGAGAAAACAGAAAGAGAAAGAGAACGAGTGAAGAGAGAGAGAAACGAAGGGGATAACAAGGATTTTGAGAAGATAGCTTGTTGATCGCAATTCTTCGGTGGAGGTAGGTTATGATTTTCATGCTTTCATAGTAAACTCTTAATAGAGAATGATATGTATTGATAGTATTGTAAACCCTGCTATGTGCTTAATTGTATGCATGCATGAACGTGATTATATAATTGTGATTATATTAAGCATGATGAAGTTATTGAATCCCAAATCTTGATAAAAACCTAATCTCTTTTTAATGATGATGCCTTGGTAAGGGAAGAGGCTTGATGAACTAAAGTAATGAGATTGATGATGCCTTGGTAAGAAAGAAGGCTTGATGAATTGATGGAAGGAGATTAGGGGATCGGGTGTCACGAACCGACACGTAGAATTAGGGGATCGGGTGTCACGAACCGACACGTAGAATTAGGGGATCGGGTGTCACGAACCGACACGTAGAATTAGGGGATCGGGTGTCACGAACCGACACGTAGAATTAGGGGATCGGGTGTCACGAACCGACACGTAAAATTAGGGGATCGGGTGTCACGAACCGATACGTAGATTTAGGGGATCGGGTATCACGAACAGACACGTAGATTTAGGGGATCGGAGTGTCACGTATCGACACAAGAGGATTAATGAATATGAGGGATCGGAGTGTTACGTACCGACACAAGAGGATTAATGAATATGAGGGATCGGAGTGTCACGTACCGACACAAGAGGATTAATGAATCTTGAAAGATGTTAATATACTCAATCTAATGAACACAATTCCCAAATGAGTATGGTATTGAGGCTTGAGTCCTCATGTGTGAACTTGACGGTAATGTTAATGATATAGTATTTGTTGTTGCTACATGCTGAGTATCATAGTTGATTTTATGATATTACTTGGTATATATTGATTTCTTTTTCAAGTTGGCCGATGATATCTACTCAGTACCCGTGTTTTGTACTGACCCCTACTTTTATGTTCTCTTCTTGTTTATTTGTGGAGTGCAGAAAACGTGTCATCGTCCACAACTCAACAGTAATTCAAGCCAGTCTTACTACATCGGAAATTCAGGGTGAGCTAATGCTTCTAGCTTGGACTGGATCTTCTTCTTCAAGTCTTGATGCCTTGAACTTCCGGCATGGACTAGCTTCTTATGTATTTTTAGCTTTTAGAATACTCTTAGTTTCGTCGTTTGATCGTAGATGTTCTTGTGATGATGACTTCCAGATTTTGGGGAATAATAGATGTTGAATTTTAGAAGTTAATGAATTGGTCTTTATTTAATGAGTATAAGTCTTCCGCATTACTTTCTGTTGATATTATATTGAAATGTTAAGGTTAGATTGGTTGGTTCGCTCACATAGGAGGGTAAGTGTGGGTGCCAGTCGCGGCCCGGATTTGGGTCGTGACAAACTTGGTATCAGAGCATTAGGTTTGTTGGTCTCATCACACAAGAAAAGGTCTAGTAGAGTCTTAAGGAACGGTAGGGGGACACCTTTACTTTTCCTTGAGAGGCTATAAGACTTTAGGAAAATTTCACTCTTTCATTCTTTCTTTCGTGCTACTACTTGAGTCCAATTGGTATCTAGGCGATACGAATTGGTATCTGACCATCTTCACTCTCCTTCGCAGATGGTTAGAACTAGAGCAACGACTACGCTAACACCAACACCAGCCAGACAAGAAACAACTGAGCCAGCCACTGGGGCTGTGGCTCGAGGGAGAACAGCGGCAAGGGGCCGTTGTAGAGGTCGTGGGAGGACGTCCTCTAGGGGGAGAGGACGAGCACCTAGCCCATCTGATACTAGGGCAGTGACTCCTCCACCGACTGAGGAAGTAATAAGAGAAGGGGATGATGGGGAAACTGAACAAGTGCAGAATGAGGGATTGCCACCCCAACCTACCCCAGAGATGATCAATCAGGTTCTCGCCTATCTCAGTGGGTTGTCTGATCAAGGTCAGGCACTTCCAGTGTTTTCTGTGCCAACACCTCTGGTTTCAGAAGTACAACATGCAACCACTATGGCTTCTCGTATGGATGCCTCATTGGACATAGGCACATTTCCACGTCTGACTACTGGTCCTATAATGACAAATGATCAGCATGAACTTTTCAGTAAGTTCTTGAAATTGAAACCTCCGGTCTTCAAGGGTGCTGAATCGGAGGGTGCTTATGATTTTATGGTTGACTGTCACGAGCTACTACACAAGATGGGTATAGTAGAACGGTTTGGTGTGGAGTTTGTGACTTATCAGTTTCAAGGGAACGCCAAAATGTGGTGGCGGTCACATATTGAGTGTCAACCAACAGAGGCACCACCTATGACTTGGGCCTCATTCTCTAGCTTGTTTGTGGAGAAGTATATCCCCCGAACTTTGAGGGATAGGAAAAGGGATGAGTTCTTGAGCCTAGAGCAAGGTAGGACGTCGGTCAATGCATATGAGGCTAAGTTTCGTGCATTATCCCGGTATGTCACCCAATTATGTTTTGAGTCCACAAGAGCGAATTTGCCGATTTGTGAAGGGGTTGAGGTCAGAATTGCGGATTTCGGCCTTACAGATAGCGGAAACGCCAAAATCCTTCCAAGAAGTGGTAGATTTCGTGGTAGAGGTGGAAGGAGTGAAGCCAGATGAATTCACCATGGCATCGACATCCAAGAGGTTTCGAAAGGGAGGTGAGTTTAATGGTTCTTACTCTAGAGGACAAGGTTCCGGAGGTTACTCAGTTCGACCAATTCAGTATTCACTACACACTGTAGTTGGGGGTCCACCTCAGACTGGTCAACACTTCTCTGAGAGACCTATGCTTGACTCCAGAGAGTGTTATGGATGTGGGGAGACTGGACATATTAGGAGGAATTGTCCAAAACAGAGTTATAGACCCCCAATGGCTAGAGGTAGAGGTGGTCATGGTAGAGGCCGTTATTCTGGAGGACGTGGTGGTCGAGGTAATGGTGGTCACCAAAATGGTCGAGGTGATGGGCAAACTGGAGCCACTACATCACAACATGGTAGGGGCAACGGACATACGAACGATAGGGCCCATTGTTACGCTTTCCCTGGGCGGTCTGAAGCGGAGGCATCTGATGCTGTCATCACAGGTAATCTTTTGGTTTGTGATTGCATGGCTTCTGTATTATTTGATCCCGGATCCACATTTTCTTATGTATCTTCCGCATTTGCTAATGGTCTTAATTTACATTGTGAATTGCTTGACATACCTATTCGTGTTTCTACTCCGGTGGGTGAGTCTGTGATAGTTGAAAAGGTGTATAGGTCTTGTCTTGTAACTTTTGTGGGGAGCAATACTTATGTAGACTTGGTTATCTTAGAAATGGTTGATTTTGATGTAACTCTGGGTATGACTTGGCTTTCTCCGCAATTTGCGATCTTGGATTGTAATGCTAAAACGGTGACGTTAGCCAAGCCTGGGATAGATCCGTTAGTGTGGGAGGGTGACTACATTTCCAATCTGGTGCGTATCATCTCCTTTCTTCGTGCTAAGAAAATGGTTAGTAAAGGGTGTTTAGCTTTCTTGGCTCATCTCAAGGATGACACTACCCAAGTACCTTCGATTGAGTCGGTTTCGGTAGTCCGCGAGTTTTTGGATGTGTTCCCTGCAGATCTTCCTGGCATGCCACCAGATAGGGATATTGACTTCTGTATCGATCTTGAACCGGGTACACGCTCCATTTCTATACCCCCTTATAGAATGGCTCCCGCAGAGTTAAGAGAGTTAAAGGCACAACTTCAAGAGTTATTGAACAAGGGCTTCATTAGACCAAGTGCATCCCCTTGGGGTGCTTCGGTTTTGTTTGTAAAGAAGAAGGATGGGAGTTTTCGAATGTGTATAGACTACAGACAACTAAACAAGGTAACCATAAATAACAAGTATCCTCTTCCCCGCATTGATGACTTGTTCGATCAGTTACAAGGTGCTTGTGTCTTCTCTAAGATTGACTTGAGATCCGGTTATCATCAATTGAAAATACGAGCAACAGATGTGCCAAAGACTGCTTTTTGAACGAGGTATGGGCATTACGAATTTGTAGTGATGTCTTTTGGTCTTACGAATGCCCCTGCCGCGTTCATGAGCTTGATGAACGGGATTTTTAAGCCATATTTGGACCTCTTCGTGATCGTATTTTTTGATGATATATTGGTATACTCAAAGAGCAAGAAGGAACATGAAGAACATTTGAGAATGGTATTGGAAATGTTGAGGGAGAAAAATCTTTATGCCAAGTTCTCTAAGTGTGAGTTTTGGCTAGATGCAGTGTCCTTCTTGGGGCACGTGGTTTCTAAAGAAGGAGTGATGGTGGATCCTTCTAAGATTGAGACAGTAAAGAATTGGGTAAGACCTACTAATGTGTCGAAAATAAGGAGCTTTGTTGGGTTAGCTAGCTACTACCGCCGATTTGTCAAGGGATTCTCTTCTATTGCTTACCAACTGACGAACTTGACTAAGCAAAATGTTCCATTTGTATGGTCGGACGAGTGTGAAGAAAGCTTTCAAAAGCTCAAGACTCTGTTAACTACTGCACCAATTCTCACCTTGCCGGTGGAGGGTAAGAATTTCATTGTCTATTGTGATGCATCCTATTCGGGTTTGGGTGCAGTGCTAATGCAAGAGAAGAATGTGATTGCTTATGCTTCAAGACAATTAAAGGTGCATGAACGTAACTATCCAACTCATGACTTGGAATTGGCTGCGGTAGTGTTTGCATTAAAGCAATGGAGACACTATTTATATGGGGTTAAGTGTGAGGTCTACACGGATCATCGTAGCCTTCAGTATGTCTTTACTCAGAAAGATTTGAACTTGAGACAGAGGAGATGGATGGAGCTACTAAAGGACTACGATATCACTATCATGTATCATCCGGGAAAAGCGAATGTTGTAGCGGATGCTTTAAGTAGAAAGGCGGGAAGCATGGGAAGTCTAGCTCACTTGCAAGCTTCTAGACACCCATTGTCTAGAGAGGTTCAGACTCTAGCTAATGACTTGATGAGATTAGAAGTAAATGAGAAGGGAGGATTGTTGGCTTCTGTGGAGGCAAGATCTTCCTTTCTTGACAAGATTAAGGGAAGACAGTCTGATGATGAGAAACTGCGCAGAATTCAAGATAAAGTGTTGCGAGGAGAGGCTAAGGAAGCACAAATTGATGAGGAAGGTGTTTTGAGGATCAAGGGAAGGGTATGTGTACCCCGCGTCGATGATTTGATCAACACTATTCTGACAGAGGCTCATAGTTCAAAGTATTCGATACATCCGGGTGCAACCAAGATGTACCGTGACCTAAAGCAGCACTTTTGGTGGAGTAGAATGAAGCGTGATATTGTTGACTTTATTTCCAAGTGTCCAAACTGTCAACAAGTAAAGTATGAACACCAAAGGCCCGGAGGAACACTTCAGAGAATGCCCATTCCGGAATGGAAGTGGAAAAGAATTGCAATGGACTTTGTGGTTGGTCTTCCAAGGACAATGGGTAAGTATGACTCCATTTGGGTGATTGTTGACAGGTTAACTAAATCTGCTCATTTCATTCCGGTAAAGGTGACTTACAATGCAGAGAAGTTAGCCAAGATCTATATCTCAGAAATCGTTCGATTGCATGGGGTTCCACTATCCATCATATCAGATAGAGGTACACAGTTTACTTCTAAGTTTTGGAAAACATTGCATGCGGAATTGGGTACTAGGTTAGACCT
Source organism: Solanum lycopersicum (assembly GCF_036512215.1). NCBI lineage: Eukaryota > Viridiplantae > Streptophyta > Magnoliopsida > Solanales > Solanaceae > Solanum > Solanum lycopersicum. The sequence goes on along the minus strand of NC_090807.1, from coordinate 27,218,832 downwards.
TGGGGTACTGACCTTTTGAGGGATTCGATAGAGAAAGTGAAGTCTATTCAAGAAAAGCTTCTAGCGGCGCAAAGTAGACAAAAAGAATATGCAGATCGAAAGGTTAGAGACTTGGAGTTCATGGAAGGTGAACAAGTCTTGTTGAAGGTTTCACCAATGAAAGGGGTGATGCGATTTGGTAAGCGAGGTAAACTTAATCCAAGGTATATTGGTCCATTTGAAGTACATAAGCGAGTAGGGGAGGTGGCTTATGAGTTAGCCTTGCCTCCAGGGCTGTCCGGAGTGCATCCGGTATTCCATGTGTCTATTTTGAAAAGATATCATGGGGATGGAAATTACATTATCCGTTGGGATTCAGTTTTGCTTGATGAGAATTTGTCTTATGAGGAGGAACCTGTTGCCATTCTAGATAGAGAAATTCGCAAGTTGAGATCAAGGGAGATTGCATCCATCAAAGTTCAATGGAAGAATCGACCCGTTGAAGAAGCCACTTGGGAGAAGGAGGCGGATATGCGAGAAAAATACCCATATCTGTTTATAGATTCAGGTACTCCTTTTCGCCCTTGTTTTCCTTCTTGTGATCGTTCGGGGACGAACGATGGGTAAATTGGTATCTATTGTAACGACCTGTTTAGTCGTTTTGAGCAGCAGATTTCATTTCTGGAAAAACAGGCTGAGGCGACGGACCCACGACGATCCATCATGGGTACGATGGACCGTCGCAGGGTCTCGTTCCAAAACACTTAGAAAGTCTGATATTGGGTACTGAAAATCAACTCTCTGAATTTCGTAACGAAATGGCAGGACAGACCGTCACAGGTGTGACGGACCGTCACAGACCCTTGGTGGAAATTTGGGTCTCTGAACATTGCGACGACCTGTAGGACGGACTGTCGCAGGCACAACGGCCCGTCACAGGTTGCGCAATCCCAGTCTGGGTCGGATTTCTTGATATGTTTTAAGGGACGTTTTTGACTATTCTTGCCTTAATTATGAAGTTAGTGGGTTAATGTTAATAAGTCTAATTACTTGGGGGTTAAAAGAGGTAACCTTAAGTTAATTAGTGGGGCATTATTGCCATCTTTTATTCTTAATTATATACTAATTAGGGTAAAAGAAAGAGGGTTTGAATAAAAAAATAGAAAGAACAAAGAGAAAACAGAAAGAGAAAGAGAACGAGTGAAGAGAGAGAGAAACGAAGGGGATAGCAAGGATTTTGAGAAGATAGCTTGTTGATCGCAATTCTTCGGTGGAGGTAGGTTATGGTTTTCATGCTTTCATAGTAAACTCTTAATAGAGAATGATATGTATTGATAGTATTGTAAACCCTGCTATGTGCTTAATTGTATGCATGCATGAACGTGATTATATAATTGTGATTATATTAAGCATGATGAAGTTATTGAATCCCAAATCTTGATAAAAACCTAATCTCTTTTTAATGATGATGCCTTGGTAAGGGAAGAGGCTTGATGAACTAAAGTAATGAGATTGATGATGCCTTGGTAAGAAAGAAGGCTTGATGAATTGATGGAAGGAGATTAGGGGATCGGGTGTCACGAACCGACACGTAGAATTAGGGGATCGGGTATCACGAACCGACACGTAGAATTAGGGGATCGGGTGTCATGAACCGACACGTAGAATTAGGGGATCGGGTGTCACAAACCGACACGTAGAATTAGGGGATCGGGTGTCACGAACCAACACGTAGAATTAGGGGATCGGGTGTCACGAACCGACACGTAGAATTAGGGGATCGGGTGTCACGAACCGACACGTAGAATTAGGGGATCGGGTGTCACGAACTGACACGTAGATTTAGGGGATCGGGTGTCACGAACCGACACGTAGATTTAGGGGATCGAAATGTCACGTACCGACACAAGAGGATTAATGAATATGAGGGATCGGAGTGTCACGTATCGACACAAGAGGATTAATGAATATGAGGGATCGGAGTGTCACGTACCGACACAAGAGGATTAATGAATCTTGAAAGATGTTAATATACTCAATCTAATGAACACAATTCCCAAATGAGTATGGTATTGAGGCTTGAGTCCTCATGTGTGAACTTGACGGTAATTGTTAATGATATAGTATTTGTTGTTGCTACATGTTGAGTATCATAGTTGATTTTATGATATTACTTGGTATATATTGATTTCTATTTCGAGTTGGCCGATGATATCTACTCAGTACCCGTGTTTTGTACTGACCCCTACTTTTATGTTCTCTTCTTGTTTATTTGTGGAGTGCAGCAAACGTGCCATCGTCCTCAACTCTACAGTAATTCAAGCCAGTCTTACTACATCGGAAATTCAGGGTGAGCTAATGCTTCTAGCTTGGACTGGATCTTCTTCTTCAAGTCTTGATGCCTTGAACTTCCGGCATGGACTAGCTTCTTATGTATTTTTAGCTTTTAGAATACTCTTAGTTTCGTCGTTTGATCGTAGATGTTCTTGTGATGATGACTTCCAGATTTTGGGGAATAATAGATGTTGAATTTTAGAAGTTAATGAATTGGTCTTTATTTAATGAGTTTAAGTCTTCCGCATTACTTTCTGTTGATATTATATTGAAATGTTAAGGTTAGATTGGTTGGTTCGCTCACATAGGAGGGTAAGTGTGGGTGCCAGTCGCGGCCCGGATTTGGGTCGTGACAACCAACTTCTTATGATAGGAAGGTTTCTCTTTCAATTTCTCCAACTAGGTTGATGACACTATGGAAAAGCAAAGAGCGATGATGACACAATCAATTAAGTGAAGTAATTGGGACTGTTGTTAGCAAATTTGGTGAACCCCACATATCAAAAGAACATGCTCCGGGTATCTGATGTCCTACACCAAGACCATGAAGATCAAATTTGAGATAGTTGATTGCAACATTGACTCTTTAGTATTTCTTGTTTTTTTTAACTTTTGAACGATATATATATTTGTTTTTGATACACTTTTAAGTATTGAATGATTTATAATATGCATTGTTTTCTCCAAGCCAGTTATCAACTACATATGAATTACAGATTGACACTCATAATTTAGGATACTAGTTATATATAGACTGCATATTAATTGGATATAAATTTCTTGATATCAATTATATACAAACTACATAATAATTGAATACATAAATAGTTTAGTTTTGATATTTAATTAGAGACCAAAATGAACACCATATAATTGACATCCGAACTGTATACAATTGGCATCCAATTATTCATACCAACATTTATTTAAGTTTCACAAAAAATATTATGTAACATGAAAAAATGAATGATCAAACAAAAAAACAACAAAATTTTAATGTATTATACACAAACAAAATCAGAAAATTTCATTTTTCTTATTTTTTCTATGTTTCATTAAAATAATAAATCACAAATAATACTAACTAGAAGGATTCATCTACCACTATATTTAATTAATACGGATAAAAATCCTTCCATTATAAAAAATTGAAGATTATTGAATCAAAATTATTTGGAACTAGTCATGAATGATGATAATTACAGAAAAAAATTAAGGAGAGAGAAATTTTTGAAATAAAAAGAATCTACCTTTTGAAATACTTTTAACTGTTTTGAGTAAAAAACAGGAAATCAAATATTCATATTTTGTTTTGAATAAGTTTGAAATATAAAATAGGTGAGAGAAATGCTTGAAATAAAAAAAAATTGCCTTTTGAAATACTTTTAACTGACTTGAGTAAAAAAGAAAATCAAATATTCATATTTTGTTTTGAATCTCCTAAATTTATACCAATTGTTAGTTATCATTAATGTATTCATATTAATTAATGTAACTACATCAGTTTTTACCTTTTATTGTTTTTTAAAAAATCAAATTTTTACTATTATTTTTTTTAAAAATAAAATGTTAGATATTGAATTTTTTATTGTTACAACTTGAAAGAACTATATTATACTGTTATAACTTGAAAATAATAGTCTTATGTATGTCATTTATTAAATTTTCACGTATATATTTACTTTACAAAACTATAGTTTAAGGGGTTGTTTGGTGTGATGGATAAGGAGAGTTTATCTTAGGATAAATTTTGAGTCCTTTAATCCCTTGGATGAAGTAGTAATAATGGAATAACTTATCCAGAGATAAGAAGATAAATTAACAAAAGTATCCTTTTAAACTCTTTTGGCGAAAGGGTTTGATGGACCTTTATATTTGACTAAGATTGTAAATTGGGCCCTTCTATTCCACAAAGTTTTAACTAACTGGACATTTCAACTCAAATAAAATAGAAATCTTTGACCACTGAACGACTATGACTAGCATTAATTACGTTGAGTTGAGAAAATGTGGGTTACACACACAAAATAAGAGCATGAATTAATTTAAAAAGTTACTAAAATTAAATAAAGAGTAAAAAAATAACCTACCTTAAGTAAAGGGGAAAAAGAAAAAAGAAAAAGAAAAAGAAAAGAAAACTCTTTTTTTCTTCAAACCCACCCACCCTTTTTTCCCCGAAAATAACAGATCTCCCACCTACTATATCTCTTTCCACTCTATTATCGATTATTCTTTGTTGCAAATCTCACCTTTTCTCACTTTTCAAATGAAAATTACACGTTCATAAATAATTCAACAATAAATGATTGAAAAAGAAAGAAAAAAACTTCTTGAAATTAAAAGCGAAAATCAAAATTGAATAAAGATTTTTGCTGCAACTAATTATTTCTTATTATCTCTTTAGAGGCAAAACTTTTAAAAAATAAAAGTTATTTTTTATTTTCAATGTGTCATCAATGTCAGATCGAGTGAGGAATACCGGTTGATATAAGGGCTTAAATTTCTATTTTGATTGATTTAAAATGTCTAGTTAAAACTTTGGAGAGTAGAAGGTGAAATTATATTGGCACGGGGACACTCTCAAAACTTAAAATATCTTTTTTTTTTGTGATTTAATCTTTAGGGGTAGGTTATGAAAAGGTGAAAAGGTGAAAAAAGGTGGGTATGGTTGTGACATCATGGACCATTTAAACATTTTAAGAAATTTAGATATAAAATAGATGTTTATTGTCACGACCCAAATCCGGGCCGCGACTGACACCCACACTTACCCTCCTATGTGAGCGAACCAACCAATCTAAACCTTAACATTTCAATATAATATCAACAGAAAGTAATGCGGAAGACTTAAACTCATTAATAAAATCAATAACTATTATTATCCCCAAAATCTGGAAGTCATCATCACAAGAACATCTACTTCAAATTACTAAAGCTAAGAGTATCTAGAAGCTAAAATACATGAAAAGCTAGTCCATGCCGGAACTTCAAAGCATCAAGACATGAAGAAGAAGACCCAGTCCGAGCTAGAAGCATTAGCTCACCCTGAAGATCCGGTGTGACGAAGACTGGCTAGAGTTGCGGTTGAGTTGAAGACGATGGCACGTTTGCTGCACTCCACAAATAACAAAGAAGAAAATAATAAAAGTAGGGGTCAGTATAAAACACGGGTACTGAGTAGATATCATCGGCCAACTCAAAATAGAAAACAATATATATTAAGCAATATCATAAAATCAACTAATATCCTTAGCATGCAGCACTTACAGTTACCATAACCCTTGGTTACAACACCAAGCACATCAATGAGGACTCACGCCTCCTCATCATACTCATTTGGGAATTAGGTTCATTAGATTTGAATATATTATCATCTTTCAAGATTCATTATCTTTATTCCCCTCATGTCGGTACGTGACACTCCGATCCTCATTCTATCCTGGTGTCGGAACGTGACACCCGATCCATATTCTATCCTGGTACCGGAACGTGGCACCCGATCCATATACTATCCTGGTGTCAGAATGTGACACCCGATCCATATACTATCCTGGTACCGGAACGTGGCACCCGATCCTCATATACTATCCTGGTACCGGAACGTGGCACCCGATCCTCATATACTATCCTGGTACCGGAACGTGGCATCCGATCCCCTAATCTCACTACTTTCGTTCATCAAGCCTTCTTTTATACCAAGGCATCATCATTAACAAAGTAGATTAGGGTTTCTTTTCAAGATTTAGGATTCAATAGCTTCATCATGCTAATTATATCACAATTACATAATCAGATTCATGCAAGCATACAATTAAGCATATAGAAGGATTTACAAAACTACCAATACATATCATTCGCTATTAAGAGTTTACTACGAATAGCATAAAAACCATAACCTACCTCCACCGAAGACTAGTGATCAAGCAAGAATTTCCCAAAGCCTTGTGTTTTTCCTCTTCGTTCGTCTCTCTCTATCGATTCTCCTTCCCTCTCTTTGTTCTTTCTATTTTCTTTATTCAAACCCTCTTTCTTTTACCCTAATTAGTATATAATTAAGAATAAAGATGACAATAATAACCCACTAATTAACTTAAGGTTACCTCTTTTAACCCCCAAGTAATTAGACTTATTAACATTAACCCTCTAACTTTATAATTAAAGTAGGAATAGTCCAAAACGTCCCTTAAAACGTATAAAGAAATCTGACCCAGACTGGGATTATGCAGTCTGTGACGGCCCGTCGCGCCTACGACGATCCGTCCTACTGCTCCGTCACAACTTCGGAGACTCAATTTCTCTGAAGGGTCTGTGACGGTCCGTCACACCTGTGATGGTCCGTCCTGCCATTTCGTTACGAAGTTCAGAGAGTCGATTTTCAGTACCCAATTTCAGATTTTCCAAGTGTTTTGAAACGAGACCCTGCGACAGTCCGTCGTGCCCATGACGGTCCGTCGTGGGGTCCGTCGCTTCTGCAAGTTTTTTCCAGAATTGAAGTCTGCTGCTCAAAACGACTAAACAGGTCGTTACATTTATAAAAATTCAACGAAGCACCTTTTATATTTATTAAGTATTTGTAACGACCTGTTTAGTCATTTTGAGCAGCAGATTTTATTTCTGGAAAAACAGGCTGAGGCGACGAACCCAACGACGGACTGTCATGGGCACGACGGACCGTCGCAGGGTCTCGTTTCAAAACACTTAGAAAATCTGAAATTGGGTACTGAAAATCGACTCTCTGAACTTCGTAACGGAGTGGCAGGATGGACCGTCACAGGCCATTCACCCAAAATCAAGTTTCTGAACTATGCGACGGACAGCAAGACGGACCGTCGCAGGCGCGACGGCCCGTCACAGCTTGCGTAATCCCAGTTGGAGTCGGATTTCTGGTTAAGTTTTAAGGAACGTTTTTGACTATTCTTGCCTTAATTATAAAGTTCGTGGGTTTATATTAATAACTCAAATTCTTGGGGGTTAAAAGAGGTAACCTTAAGTTAATTAGTGGGGTATTATTTCCATCTTTTATTCTTAATTATATACTAATTAGGTAAAAGAAAGAGGGTTTGAATAAGAAAATAGAAAGAACAAGAAGGGAGAGAGAGAAACGATCGAGAGAAGAGGAAAGCACCAAGCTTTGAGGATTGACTTGCTTGATTTCAATTCTTCGGTGGAGGTAGGTTATGGTTTTCATGCTATTCGTAGTAAACTCTTAATAGCGAATGATATGTGTTAGTAGTATTGTAAACCCTTCTATATGCTTAATTGTATGCTTGCATGAATGATGTGATTATGTAATTATGAATAAATAAGCATGATGAAGCTATTGAATCCCAAATCTTGAAAAGAAACCCTAATCTACTTTGTTAATGATGATGCCTTGGTATAAAAGAAGGCTTGATGAATGAAAGTAGTGAGATTAGGGGATCGGGTGCCACGTTCCGGTACCAGGATAGTATATGAGGATCGGAGTGTCACGTTCCGACACCAGGATAGAATATGGATCGGGTGTCACGTTCCGACACCAGGATAGAATATGGATCGGGTGTCACGTTCCGGTACCAGGATAGAATATGGATCGGGTTTCACATTCCGACACTAGGATAGAATGAGGATCGGAGTGTCACATTCCGACACCAGGATAGTATATGGATCGGGTGCCACATTCCGGTACCAGGATAGAATATGGATCGGGTGTCACGTTCCGACACCAGGATAGAATGAGGATCGGAGTGTCACGTTCTGACACCAGGATAGTATATTGAGGAGCGGAGTGTCACGTACCGACACGAGGGGAATAAAGATAATGAATCTTGAAAGATGTTAATATATTCAATCTAATGAACCTAATTCCCAAATGAGTATGATGAGGAGGTGTGAGTCCTCATTGATGTGCTTGGTGTTGTAATCAAGGGTTATGGTAACTGTAAATGCTGCATGCTAAGGATATTAGTTGATTTTATGATATTGCTTAATATATACTGTTTTCTATTTTGAGTTGGCCGATGATATCTACTCAGTACCCGTGTTTGTACAGACCCCCTACTTTTATGTTTTCTTCTTTGTTATTTGTGGAGTGCAGCAAACGTGTCGTCGTCTTCAACTCAACAGTAATTCAAGCTAGTCTTTACTACACTGGAAATTCAGTGTGAGCTAATGCTTCTAGCTTGGACTGGATCTTCTTCTTCAAGTCTTGATGCCTTGAACTTCCGGCATGGACTAGCTTCTTATGTATTTTTAGCTTTTAGAATACTCTTAGTTTAGTCATTTGATCGTAGATGTTCTTGTGGTGATGACTTCCAAATTTTGGGGAATAATAGATGTTGAATTTTAGAAGTTAATGAATTGGTCTTTATTTAATGAGTTTAAGTCTTCCGCATTACTTTCTGTTGATATTATATTGAAATGTTAAGGTTAGATTGGTTGGTTCGCTCACATAGGAGGGTAAGTGTGGGTGCCAGTCGCAACCCGGTTTGGGTCGTGACAAGTTTGGTATCAGAGCCTTAGGTTCGTTGGTCTCATCACACAAGAACGAGTCTAGTAGAGTCTTAAGGAACGGTAGGGGGACACCTTTACTTTTCTTTGAGAGGGTATAAGACTTTAGGAAAATTCCATTCTTTCTTTGTTTCTTTCGTGCTATTACTTGGATCCAATTGGTATCTAGGTGATACAAATTGGTATCTGACCATCTTCACTCTATTTCGCAGATGGTTAGAACTAGAGCAACGACCGCGCCAGCAGCAACAACGGCAAGACAAGAAACGTCTTAGCCAGCCACTGGGGCTGTAGCGCATAGCGGAGTAGCGGCAAGAGGCCGTGGAAGAGGTTGTGGGAGGACGTCCTCTAGAGGGAGAGGACAAGCATCTAGCCCATCTGGTACTAGGGCGGTGACTCCTCCACCGACTGAGGAAGTGATAAGAGAGGGTGAGGAAGGGGAGACTGAACAAGTGCAGAATGAGAAATTGCCACCCCAACCTACCCCAGAGATGATCAATCAGGTTCTTGCTTATCTTAGCGGGTTATCTGATCAGGGTCAGACACCTCCAGTGTTTTCTACACCAGCACCTCAGGCTCCGGAGGTACAACATGCGGCTACTATGGCTCCCCGCATGGATGTTCCATTTGAAATAAGCACATTTCCTCGTCTGACTACAGGGCCTGTAATGACAAATGATCAGCATGAACTTTTCAGTAAGTTCTTGAAATTGAAACCTCCAGTCTTCAAGGGTGCTGAATCGGAGGATGCTTATGATTTTCTGGTTGACTGTCATGAGCTGCTACACAAGATGGGTATAGTAGAACGGTTTGGTGTTGAGTTTGTGACTTATCAGTTTCAAGGGAACGCCAAAATGTGGTGGCGGTCACATGTTGAGTGTCAACCAACAGAGGCACCACCTATGACTTGGGCAAACTGGAGCCACTACATCACAACATGGTAGGGGCAACGGACAGACAGATGAGAGGGCCCATTGTTATGCTTTTCCCGGGTGGTCAGATAATGAGATTTAGTGTTGCATTCACATTGACAAACCAACTAGTTTATTACTATAGGAACTAAGATTGAGCATTATTTTGAAGGAAAATTTTAGTGGTTGAGCATTATTTTAAAGAAAATCTTTAGTGGTGGATCTTTGGTACAATATTAATACATTTAGGTTGTGAAATGTATCTTGAGGGTTCTGAATGAGTACTGACGATTTTATCTTAAGCTTCAAAAGGTAGATTGATACTAAAATAACAAACTTATAGGGAAAGAAAGTCCTAGTGGATATACTTGGGTGATGTAAATTGAAGATTTAGCAAGAAAGTGCATATAAATTGGGTTAGTCCCTTGAATTTGATTGGTATACCTAAGTTTAAGGTGTTAGATCGAGGAAACGATTCACTTCATGGTGATAAAAGGGTCTAACAGAATTTTGCACCATGAGAAGAATTTGAGAAAAGTGAAGGAATAAGACCTCTCGTATAAACCCATTTGGTATAGTTGATGGTTGTATTGATTTTTCCGTATGAGTTTAGATATGACCGTGAGAGGTGAAGTAGTTCGATATAGACCTACTAGAACTTATCATCGACTTTTATAAAGATTGAGTTTTGAATTGGATTGCAAACAATGAGGCATGAAGAATTTAGTATTCTACATGGGGTTAGATTGCTCAATTTTGGATAGATGACTTAAGAATGATGCATAAGGTGTAATATAATTCTACATGGTTATTAAGAATTTAGAGTTGGAATAATACTACTCAGTTGATGGAATTACATAGAATATTATGATGTGTTACATAGATATTTAATGGTGAATAAAGGTTATGAGCAAATAGGGTACATAAAAATTTGAATGACCAAGAAACTTTCTAAGTGTTAGCATGAGGTATGTGATGGTTTAGAAGGTAGCTAAAGCATGATATGTGGAAGTGATGTGAGGTTGACTTGAGGTTTGATTTAATAGTTTATCGTAATGGAAAGGTACTATCAAATTTTAAATAATGTGTAGCCTTGCTTGGAACTCGTAATTGTCATGAAATGCTTAAATAGAAAGAGAAATAGACATAGTTTGAACATATATTTTATAAGAGTTCTTTGATACTAATGGTGGTTTTATAGTACGGTAGATGATCGGTGTGGTTATGATGTTTTGTTAATACGAAAAGTGTCGACTTCATTGGATGTATGGTTCAATAAAGTAAGTATGTGTGCAATTATAATAGGGACTAAATAGGTGCTTGTGTATTCTCTAAGATTGACTTGAGATCCGGTTATCATCAATTGAAAATACGGGCAACGGATGTGCCAAAGACTGCTTTTCGAACGAGGTATGGGCATTACAAATTTGTAGTGATGTCTTTTGGTCTTACGAATGCCCCTGCTGCGTTCATGAGCTTGATGAACGGGATTTTTAAGCCATATTTGGATCTCTTTGTGATCGTATTTATTGATGACATACTGATATACTCTAAAAGTAAGGAGGAACATGAGGAGCATTTGAGAATGGTATTGGAAATGTTGAGGGAGAAAAAGCTTTATGCCAAGTTCTCTAAGTGTGAGTTTTGGCTAGATGCAGTGTCCTTCTTGGGGCACGTGGTTTCTAAAGAAGGAGTGATGGTGGATCCTTCTAAGATTGAGACAGTAAAGAATTGGGTAAGACCTACTAATGTGTCGGAAATAAGGAGCTTTGTTGGGTTAGCTAGCTACTACCGCCGATTTGTCAAGAGATTCTCTTCTATTGCTTCCCAACTGACGAACTTGACTAAGCAGAATGTTCCATTTGTATGGTCGGACGAGTGTGAAGAAAGCTTTCAGAAGCTCAAGACTCTGTTAACTACTGCACCAATTCTCACCTTGCCGGTGGAGGGTAAGAATTTCATTGTCTATTGTGATGCATCTTATTCGGGTTTGGGTGCAGTGTTAATGCAAGAGAAGAATGTGATTGCTTATGCTTCGAGGCAATTAAAAGTGCATGAACGTAACTATCCAACTCATGATTTGGAATTGGCCGCGGTAGTGTTTGCATTAAAGCAATGGAGACACTATTTATATGGGGTTAAGTGTGAGGTCTATACGGATCATCGTAGTCTACAGTATGTCTTTACTCAGAAAGATTTGAACTTGAGATAGAGAAGATGGATGGAACTACTGAAGGACTACGACATCACCATTTTGTATCATCCGGGGAAGGCTAATGTTGTAGCGGATGCTTTAAGTAGAAAGGCGGGAAGCATGGGAAGTCTAGCTCACTTGCAAGCCTCTAGACACCCATTAACTAGAGAGGTTCAGACTCTAGCTAACAACTTGATGAGATTAGAAGTAAATGATAAGGGAGGATTGTTGGCTTGTGTGGAGGCAAGATCTTTCTTTCTTGACAAGATTAAGGGAAAACAGTTTGATGATGAGAAACTAAGAAGAATCCAAGATAAGGTATTGCGAGGAGAGGCTAAGGAAGCACAACTCGATGAGGAAGGTGTTTTGAGAATCAAGGGAAGGGTATGTGTACCCCGAGTTGATGATTTGATCAACACTATTCTGACAGAGGCTCATAGTTCAAAGTATTCGATACATCCGGGTGCAACCAAGATGTACCGTGACCTAAAGCAACACTTTTGGTGGAGTAGAATGAAGCGTGATATTGTCGATTTCATTGCCAAATGTCCAAACTGTCAACAAGTAAAGTATGAACACCAGAGGCCCGGAGGAACACTTCAGAGAATGCCCATTCCTGAATGGAAGTGGGAGAGAATTGCAATGGACTTTGTGGTCGGTCTTCCCAAGACATTGGGAAAGTTTGATTCCATTTGGGTAATTGTTGATAGGTTAACTAAGTCTGCTCACTTCATTCCAGTCAAGGTGACTTACAATGCAGAGAAGTTAGCCAAGATCTATATCTCAGAAATCGTTCGATTGCATGGGGTTCCACTATCCATCATATCAGATAGAGGTACACAGTTTACTTCTAAGTTTTGGAAAACATTGCATGCGGAATTGGGTACTAGGTTGGACCTTAGTACTGCGTTCCACCCTCAGACCGATGGTCAGTCCGAAAGGACGATTCAAGTGTTGGAGGATATGCTTCGTGCATGTGTGATAGAGTTTAGTGGTCATTGGGATAGCTTCCTACCCTTAGCGGAGTTTTCATACAATAATAGCTATCACTCAAGCATTGATAGGGCTCCATTTGAAGCATTGTATGGTAGGAGATGTAGGTCTCCCATTGGTTGGTTTGATGCGTTCGAGGTTAGACCTTGGGGTACTGATCTTTTGAGATATTCGATGGAGAAGGTGAAATCTATTCAAGAAAAGCTTCTAGCGGCGCAAAGTAGACAAAAAGAATATGCAGATCGAAGGGTTAGAGACTTAGAGTTCATGGAGGGTGAACAAGTCTTGTTGAAAGTTTCACCAATGAAAGGGGTGATGTGGTTCGGTAAAAGGGTTAAACTAAGTCCAAGGTACATCGGACCATTTGAAGTACTTAAGCGAGTAGGAGAGGTGGCTTATGAGTTAGCCTTGCCTCCAGGGCTGTCCGGAGTACATCCGGTATTCCATGTGTCGATGTTGAAAAGATACCATGGGGATGGAAACTACATTATCCGTTGGGATTCAGTTTTTCTTGATGAGAACTTGTCTTATGAGGAGGAACCTGTTGCCATTCTAGATAGAGAAATTCGCAAGTTGAGATCAAGGGAGATTGCATCTATCAAAGTTCAATGGAAGAATCGACCCGTTGAAGAAGCCACTTGGGAGAAGGAGGCGGATATGCGAGAAAAATACCCACATCTGTTTACAGATTCAGGTACTCCTTTTCGCCCTTGTTTTCCTTCTTGTGATCGTTCGGGGACGAACGATGGGTAAATTGGTATCTATTGTAATGACCTGTTTAGTCGTTTTGAGCAGCAAATTTTATTCCTGGAAAAACAAGCTGAGGGGACGAACCCAACGACGGACCGTCATGGGCACGACGGACCGTCGCAGGGTCTCGTTTCAAAACAATTAGAAAATCTGAAATTGGGTACTAAAAATCGACTCTCTGAACTTCGTAACGGAGTGGCAGGACGGACCGTCACAGGTGTGACGGACCGTCACTGGCCATTCACCCAAAATCAAGTTTCTGAACTATGCGACGGACAGCAGGAAGGACCGTCGCAGGCGCGACGGCCCGTCACAGCTTGCGTAATCCCAGTTGGAGTCGGATTTCTGGTTAAGTTTTAAGGGACGTTTTTGACTATTCTTGCCTTAATTATAAAGTTTGTGGGTTTATATTAATAACTCAAATTCTTGGGGGTTAAAAGAGGTAACCTTAAGTTAATTAGTGGGGTATTATTTCCATCTTTTATTCTTAATTATATACTAATTAGGTAAAAGAAAGAGGGTTTGAATAAGAAAATAGAAAGAACAAGAAGGGAGAGAGAGAAACGATCGAGAGAAGAGGAAAGCACCAAGCTTTGAGGATTAACTTGCTTGATTTCAATTCTTCGGTGGAGGTAGGTTATGGTTTTCATGCTATTCGTAGTAAACTTTTAATAGCGAATGATATGTGTTAGTAGTATTGTAAACCCTTCTATATGCTTAATTGTATGCTTGCATGAATGATGTGATTATGTAATTATGAATAAATAAGCATGATGAAGCTATTGAATCCCAAATCTTGAAAAGAAACCCTAGTCTACTTTGTTAATGATGATGCCTTGGTATAAAAGAAGGCTTGATGAATGAAAGTAGTGAGATTAGGGGATTAGGTGCCACGTTCCGGTACCAGGATAGTATATGAGGATTGGAGTGTCACGTTCCGACACCAGGATAGAATATGGATCGGGTGTCACGTTTCGACACCAGGATAGAATATGGATCGGGTGTCACATTCCGGTACCAGGATAGAATATGGATCGGGTGTCACGTTCCGACACTAGGATAGAATGAGGATCGGAGTGTCACGTTCCGACACCAGGATAGTATATGGATCGGGTGCCACGTTCCGGTACCAGGATAGAATATGGATCGGGTGTCACGTTCCGATACCAGGATAGAATGAGGATCGGAGTGTCACGTTCCGACACCAGGATAGTATATTGAGGAGCGGAGTGTCACGTACCGACACGAGGGGAATAAAGATAATGAATCTTGAAAGATGTTAATATATTCAATCTAATGAACCTAATTCCCAAATGAGTATGATGAGGAGGTTGAGTCCTCATTGATGTGCTTGGTGTTGCAACTAAGGGTTATGGTAACTGTAAATGCTGCATGCTAAGGATATTAGTTGATTTTATGATATTGCTTAATATATACTGTTTTCTATTTTGAGTTGGCCGATGATATCTACTCAGTACCCGTGTTTGTACTGACCCCCTACTTTTATGTTTTCTTCTTTGTTATTTATGGAGTGCAGCAAACGTGCTGTCGTCTTCAACTCAACAGTAATTCAAGCCAGTCTTTACTACACCGGAAATTCAGGGTGAGCTAATGCTTCTAGCTTGGACTGGATCTTCTTCTTCAAGTCTTGATGCCTTGAACTTCCGGCATGGACTAGCTTCTTATGTATTTTTAGCTTTTAGAATACTCTTAGTTTAGTCATTTGATCGTAGATGTTCTTGTGGTGATGACTTCCAGATTTTGGGGAATAATAGATGTTGAATTTTAGAAGTTAATGAATTGGTCTTTATTTAATGAGTTTAAGTCTTCCGCTTTACTTTCTGTTGATATTATATTGAAATGTTAAGGTTAGATTGGTTGGTTCGCTCACATAGGAGGGTAAGTGTGGGTGCCAGTCGCAACCCGGTTTGGGTCGTGACAATATTCTACTTTTTAAAGGGATAATGCATAAGTATGTCCCTATTATATTATTGAGATTTCAATGACACACCTAAACTTAATAAAGATTCTAATACTCCCCTGAACTTGTTTTATTCGTATATTTGTGCACCTTTTGTGCTGATGTGACACCTTCAACCACTCAAGTTGGTTGTGTTTGTCGTCACTCGCCCACCATGTCTGTTTGTCTCTCTCTCTCTCTGTCTCTCTCTCTCTCTGTCTCTCTCTCTCTATATATATAATTTTTATTTTATTATTATCATAATTATTTTTAATTAAAAATATTTTTCTAAAAAAATAAAACAACATTTCTTAATTTTTAAAACAATTTTATAATATTTTTAAAATTATTTTTTTTAAAAAAATTATTATTATTTTTTAATCTTGTATTTTAAATTAAGTTAATACATATTCTTTTACCTTGTATCGAAACTATTTTTTTACTTACAATCAATTTCTCTTTTATTTTTCTATTGTGTTTATTTTCTTTGTCTTTCATTTCGATTTGATTTCAAATGTATTGTATTTAAAATAAGTTAATTTTGAACGGATATCAAAAGAAGTGAAGAAAATCAATAAAACATAAACATAGTAAAACAATAAAAGTAAAGGTCACTTTTAAATTCTTATTTTTAAATACACGCAATTTATAAAAAAGAAACTAAAAGTGAAAATATAATAAATTAATTGAAAAATTAAAGAGAAAAGAAATTAAAATAAATATTTTACGAAGAAAGAAACAAAAAAAATTAAATATATATATGTTTTATTATACATAAATAATTGTACTAACTAATTATATAGTTATCAATTAAACAATGACATATGTCCAATTTGTGCACTCTTCGCTTGCCTTCTCTCAGCATTTGTGGTGTATTTATTCCATTTTAAATTAGTTTAGGTGGAGGGGGGGGGGGGGGGTAATAGAACTCTAGTTAAATTTAGATGTATCTCTAGGATTTTGGTCATTGTCTAGGAGGTACTTATGCATTTTTTTAAGAATGCATTTAATTATTCAGTAACTTTTCTCTCTCTTCTCAACCTTTCTTCTTCCCTATTTTCTTGAGTACCTCACAGATTTGAAATAGTTTTTTCCTTCAATCTTCTACCCCAAGTCAAAACATTCATCCTCTTGTGCTTTGGTAAGTTCTTCTTTTTCGAAAGGTTTTTGCTCCATTTTTCTATTTTTTTGCACTTTAAGTTAGTGGATTTTGATTTTTTACAAAAATTCAATTGTTCTTGATTAAATTTTTCAAAATTTGATATGTTTTGAGTTCATGTTTTTCATTCTGCATCTTTAATTGCGTTTTGCTTTGAATAAATATTAGAATTTTTAATTTTGTTTATATATTATTATATAACGATTTGAATTTTTTCTTCATTTTAATAGACATTAATGATGTTTTTGTTGATGTCTGTTGCATTCTTCCTGTCTAGAATTATTGCTACTTGTTTTTATATGTTTGATATAGTATTCTTTTGTTTTAGTTAATAAATAAGTTATCGACAGATTGATCACTACAAATTTATTTTTGCGTATAGATTGTAAAGTATGACTAAAGATAGAAAATCATTAAAGAAGTTGTTTCTACTGCTTGCAATAGTAAGAACGTAAAGCTAAAAAGTTTATCACTTTTACAAAAATTTCTGTAAGAGTAAGGAAGACGATTTATCGTGATCACTTTAGAAAAATTATAATTGATCAAAAATTCTATGTTGATTGCAAGTAAATATGTTTTGAACACTTTGAGACGTTGCCAAAGTATTTTAAATACAATAAATAAATGATTTGTTATATGTTGTAGCGATGTACGAAGAATAAAAAAAGTTACATGATATTTGGTTCCATGTGAACGATAAGCCAACTTGCTTCAACTTAAAGAAATTTGCTTTGATTATGGGGTTAAATTATTAGCTTACCTCGTGAATAAAGAATGAACAAAGTTCTTTAATATCGTGAATTTTTTATTTCAAGATGAACAAAATAAAAACATCACTCAAATGAAGTCACTTGAGAAAGGAGCAAAAGTTGAAGTGTATTTTAGTTTGGTTTGTGCAATCGGTGCTGCTAGCAAGGGATTCGATGGAGAAAGCGAATTCAAACCAAATTAAAATAGTGATTAATTAAAATTTCTTCGAGATTTATCCATTTGGAAATTAGTCTATTGGACTAGCATAGAGTTGTTTGAAGAAGAAGATTAATTCGAACAAACAAAAAACACTTTTAATAAGAAGAATAATGCATTGTATGCTTTATACGATATTTTCTAGGCCTTTTTTGGTAGTTATTATCTATTATCTTATCGATTCATTATAAACTCGTTAATGCGGTAATATATAGACTCTATAAACTTAGTCATTCTTTCATTGGTTGCAGGGCTGGATATATGAGACTTTTTCTCATCTTGAAAAAGATTTAAAAAAGTCTTTAGATTCTGTTTTGTGCATTTCTCGTTTACTTAGATAGAGCGGCAACATAACAGAAGACATATAACAGAAGACATCACATTTTGCGTTTATTTAGATTGAACAATTTTTTTTGATTGAGTGCTTGAAATGCTTAAGAGACTGTAGTTATTTAAAATTGAACTAAATATGAAGTCAACAAAATGAGAAAGTTAAAACAACGATTACCTTTTTTTATTATAAAAAAAATATTGAAAATCTTCAGATTCTCCTCTGCGCATTCTTCATTTATTTAGATGGAATAACAATATAGCATAAGGTAACCCATTCTTCGTTTACTTAGATGAAGCAATAACTTTTTTTTTTGTGTTGGATGTTTGAAATGCTTGAGGCATTGTAATTATTTATTTAAAATTAAACAAAAAATTAAGTCAATAAAATGAGAAAGTTAAAACAATGATTAACTTCTTTTTTATTATATATAAAAGAATGTTGGAAGTCTTCAGATTCTTCTCTGCGCATTTCTCATTTATTTATATGGAACAATATAACAGATGGAAACCCATTCTTCGTTTACTTAGATGAAGCAATAACTATTTTTTTTGTGTTGGATGTTTGAGATGCTTGAGGCATTGTAGTTATTTAAATTGATTAAATTGAAGTAAAAAAAAATGAGGAAGTTAAAATGAAGATTGTCTTTTTATATATAAAAAATGGGAAAATGCACAAGTACCCCCTCAACCTATGCCCGATATCTTTGAGATACACTTATATTATACTAAGGTCCTATTACCCCTTGAACTTATTTTATAAGTAATTTTCCACCCCTTTTCGATTTACGTGACACTAGCCTAAAAAAAAGTCAACCAGCGTTGAGCCCACAAGATAGTTCCACGTAGGGAGAAAAGGGATAGAAAATTATTAATAAAATAAGTTCAGGGGATAATCGGACCTCAGTATAGTATAAGCGTGTCTCTGAAATTTCGAGCATAGGTTGAGGAGGTACTTGTGCATTATCTCATAAAAAAAAATCAAATATTACAACTGGTGTAATTTGAGTTGTACTTTACTATAGTTGAAAAATTGTAGACTTAAATTTTGTTAGTATTGTACATCATAAATATAATCAATTACTATTTCTCATGTAGCTAGTAGATGGTGAATCGTATAGATTGACATTCCATCATTTGTAAGATATATGTTGGTTGGTGCAATGATAAACAAAATATTATCATATTAACAAAAAAGTTAATAACTATATAAATTTATGTTATATTAAGGACCATACACAAAATTCGCTACACATCTAAATTACACGATTTATCAATAATGTACTGTAAGAGTTTATAACTCTTACTAGCATATTATCAAAAAAGAAAATAATTAATTAATAAAATTTTACGCAACTAAATGAGCTTAAATAAATCATATGATCATATAAGAATCCATGTAAATTGGAATGACGGTCAGAGATGTATGAGGATTGATAGTGGTTATACAATTAACATCCTCAAAATAATGTTTACTAAAGTACACGTTTGTTCTGTCAGGATTCATCGTTTAACCACAACTCACCCTTATACATATTTGATCGTGATCTTCAATATATGTCTATCCTCATATGATTATATGACTTGTTTAAACTTAATTAATTGAATAACATTTAATAGTTTATTTTATTAATTAATTATTCTCCTTGTAAAATTCTACTGGTTATGGCCTATACATGTGTAACCTAACATATTAAGTTTAATATAGATGAAGGTCTTAGGATAGGTTAGACTATAAGAAGTCGAGGACTAAACTAAGTACAATCTAGCCTATACGAAGACCTTCATCCATAATAAACTTACTAAATTATGATACACATGTATAGACTTTTACTAGTAGAATTTTAAAAAGAGAATAGTTAACTAATAGAAAAAATAAATTATTGAAATTTATATAATTAAATTGTTTAAACAAGTCATATGATCATGTAAGACTCCACATGAATTCGGTATAATAACAAGAGATTTATGAGAATGAATTGTGGTTGAACAAATAAAATTCTTACAACATACTTGTATTTGGTCAACATTACTGTGAGGATGTTGATTGTATAACCACTACACATCCTCATATATATTGATCTAATTATCGTCCCAAATGTATGTGAACTCATATATGATCATATAACTTGTTCAAACTCATTTAATCGTGTAAATTTTAATAATTTATTTTTAATTAATTATTTTCTTTTTTATTACAATAACGGTCTCAGACCCTAAAGACCGTTTAATTTGTTTAGTATAAATTGATTTAATCGAATATAAATTGTCAATACATTACATAGTAAGTAGTACATAAATCAAATAAACAGTATGTAGATATATATTTGTTTTAGTCTATTAGTTATAGAAAGGGACCAAAGACGAAAAAATTAACATGCTACTAATTATACCAAACCGTTGAGTCTCAAATTACATATATTACCTTAAGTTACAAAAATAAAGTGGGAGAATCCTATCAAATATTTATTGTTATTACATGTGATTCTCTTGCATGCGGATCTATTACACACTAAATACTTATTCTTCCTCTTGGTTTTGAAAGTCTCGCCAACATCCTTAACACATTTTGTTTCTTTCTTCCAAGCTTGGTATCAAAAAGGTTAAAGAATATTCACATCTAACAATTGATGTGACACGCTATATTCGAACTCTACAAGGATAACATTAATTGATTTTGAGTAAACAAGGAGATAGACAACGACTTTATGCATAGGTGAATGGTACTCATAGATGATTAAACTATAAACAAGTTCTTTGAAAATAATTCTCTGAATTTCTTTGATGTGTAATCCCTTGCCATTTTGATACATATTTCACAGAATGCGACATAATGAATTTGATTGATATTTCCTTATGGTTGTGTGTGATATGTTCGACATCGCAGATGTGATAACCAACATATTTATAGATGAAAAATATGATCGAGCATTCATACTTCCTCTCCTGCAACATTCAGGCACAATCAGGGGATATACATT
Organism: Solanum lycopersicum; assembly: GCF_036512215.1. NCBI lineage: Eukaryota > Viridiplantae > Streptophyta > Magnoliopsida > Solanales > Solanaceae > Solanum > Solanum lycopersicum. The sequence continues at coordinate 27,197,786 of NC_090807.1, read as the reverse complement.
TCACCTTGAACCATTTACTACAATTCTTCAACGTAGCATAATCAAATGAATTCCTCATCAACACTTGATCTACTAACGTTTTCAACTCATTCTTGCTAATAAATGTTTGTTCTATTTGAAAATTAGTTTGAAGCTGTAGTTGAGTTATGATTCTGACACACATTTCCATTGCTTTTCTTGAAACAATTCAGGATCTTTTGATTCCATTTGGATGACCATCCATATCAATGATCACCCAAACTTTTATCTTCAATCAAATCATCGTCATTGATTGTATGGTGTGTTAAGAGGGGTACCCAAGACCTCACGACAATATTTATTTTTAATATTAGCCTAGTGGGATCGGCAGTGACATCCAACATGTGAAGGGACACATGATTGTCATTTTTTTTATAAATGTGGGATGTGTTTAATCACAACTTTGCTTTGCCCACACGCTAATTTTCTACATCTCAATTACGATTCGTATCATGTCGTGTATAAATCATAGTGACAAAATGAGATGATGACTTTCAACTTACTAGATAATTTTTAAATCCAACATTTAGGAGTCTCCTCCCATACACATCCATATAATCACCATTAACAATAATTATTGTAACTAGTGTCATTATAGACTATAATGATCAATCCTAAATTGTGATATCGGTCTATAACTGGACAATGACTTGTATGAAATTTTCAAAAAAATATAGGTACTCTGCTAGATATGGAATGGAGAAATGTATTAATAGGGCTTTTAAACTGTGAAATCTATCTACTAATGAAGTACTAGGTGAAATTTTCAAACTTTTCAAGCTAGTAAAAATGGTGTAAAAATATATTTTATAAAAAGTTTTAAAAAATGGAATAGAAATAGAGGCAATGAACAAGAATGAAGATTTCAGTTGTGAGGAGGAAAATTTCGTCGTAAAAAACATCAAAATAGACTAAAATAGGTGAAAAACGGCTGAAAAATGAGAGCTTCTTTCGGGCTTGAATAATATTCCTTTTTGGTTATTTTTAAATCTGAAAATAGTGATGGAAAAAAATAATATATTACTGAAAAAGTCGGGGGAACTAAAGCGTAATATCAAAAACTTTGGAATTGGTCTTGCATATTTTGGAATAATAAAGAGTGATGTCATAATTAGTGTCTTAAGTATCAATATTTTAAGACTTGTGTCTAAATACTCAATTATGTTATTTTGCCAACTGTCCCAAGACCCCTTTGCCTACTCTTTTTATTAAGTTACTTTTCATAACCATGTATATTCATTCACATTATTTTTAATATCATATATAATATCCTTCACTACTTATTTTTATAAAAGTTGTTCATATTTTTTATTAAAAAATTATGTTATATAAATATAATTTTTTATTGTAAATTTATTTGACTAATTCTTATGTTTATTTATATTTTGATTTCTCTGCTATAAAATTACATATTTTTTGATTATATATTTTTGTAGTCACTTGAGCGTTTTTATATTATATATAAATTAAAGTATAGATAATTCAATGTTTTACAATATAAAAGTGATATGTGCTTAAATAAAGTAACATAAATAACAAATTATCTTTTGCTTTAACAAACTTAAGATGAAAATTTTATTTTAAGCTAAATAAGATGAAAATTTTACTCTTAAATGCATATGATACAATCACACTAATACATACCAAAAAAATCTATGTTAAATAAGATGAAATTTTATTTTTAAGAATGAATAACTAAAGTATCATGTCCCGATCTCTCGAGTCATGGTGACACCTACTATAACCTACGTATAAGTAGGTCAATCCATAACCTAGAATAATAAGTAATTAATATAAGGATAGAAACACAACGAAAACAATAATTTAATAATAGAAACCGAATGAAATAGTAGACACAAGTACACAACTGTCTTAATAAAAGAGTACAAGTCCTAAAAGTGGACCTACATACATAGCTTGTCTCAAAATGCAAAAGACTAGGTATACAAAATACTGCATGAAACAAGTAAGTCTACGATGCCAAGTGCTCACCCTTGCCTTCGATCCAAGTTGCAACAAGCTCGAGTAATCAACAGTGGTAGCTGGTGCTTAGACCTGCATTACAAAACAACTGTACAGTGTTGCATGTGTACAAAAACAACATGTACTCAGTAAGCATCACAGGGCGATTGGGCATGAAAAGTAAAAGAAAATATGAAACGATAGAATCTACATAAAAGTAAAGTCAAAGTAAAATTTAAAAGAAAAACACATGATTGTACCAAGATAGACAAGAACTAAGTACAAATAGATTAAACCTAATTGGACCCTATAAGACAGAAGGTACACTTTTGTGCAAGTTTAAGTAAGAACATGAATGGACCCCCATAAGTTTGGCAGGTACATAGACTAGCTCAAATTACTAAGTAAAAGATAAAGTGAGTCTAGATCAAGAGAAGTCATAAACCATATCTCAAATTATGAATAACCTCCAAGTAGACAAGAAGAGCCGCCCAGCTAAAAAGTATAGATCCTAAACTTTGAACCACGAGCAAACTTTCTAGGGGCATTAGGACATAGGAAAAAGTGTGTCAACTCCATAAAGGATAAGACCAAACGTTGAATCTACGAATAATAAGAGTTGCTAAAGGATATCATACCAATCATTATTATAGAATCACCATGGAACAACATCCACTTCCAAGTGTTTAGTATGACACTCCAAGTTCAAACAAATTCCAGTCCCAAGTCTCATGGCGAAGCCTGAAATCTAAAAGTAGAAAACAGAGTTATGAAGGGGGAAAATGGATAGAAAGTCATCAAAAATGAGTCAACGCCTAATCTAAGACTCATTCTACCAGACCCCAATTTGCTATACCAGTTTACAAGGAGCTAAGCAGTGTGAATCAACGTTGGTGTAGAAATAAGGCTAAAAAGTATCCAACTATCGCAAGTATATGATAAACACTAGTCTAATCCTATAGTAAGTTCAATCTTGTTCTTACGATAAAAAATAGCAACAAACAAATCCAACCACAAGATGAGGGTGATCAAAATCACAACTAGCATGTTTCTAAACCTGAAAGTCCAAAATATAAGCTAAACATGATTTTTAAGTAAGATAACATGATAAACTAGGTACCCACCCCTAATACATTTAAATCAACATGAATTTACATAGTACGACTCAATTTAATGGAAGGAAAGTCATATTCTACCTTAGACCGACCGCGTGCTCCAAATCATATTTATAGAGCTTATTTTTTTATGTGATCTCTGAACACTCACACTATCAAAAATAGAATCACAACAATTATACGATCATTTATAAACTGAATTCACTTAAAATGGAGACATATAAATTTTAGAGTCAAAATAAGAATTATAGGACCCATACTGGGAGTTCTAGAAACAACTCCATCTAAAGGTAGTACGTAGTCCCCCGAACATGTCCTACCAATTGGAACATAATTTGGAGGTTCAAAATAGCAGAAAAACACACAAGGCAGTTAAAAACAAGGTAATTACCTCAAATGATGCTTCCTCGATACTGATCACATACCGAAATTCCATTATAGTCCAAAATCTAGAAGAGGGCGAGGGATCGAAATCATCTTGGGAGCCTCGAGATGCACACGAGGGTCATTTTAGTCCAAACCCCATTTCAAAGCTAACCAAACTGACATAATTCTCATTTGGGAATGTTTTCCAAGAATGTTACAAATGTCAAAGTTAGGAAAAAACTCAAAAGTTAAAATTCCAAATGACACAACTCCCTCGAAAGAAAAAATCTTCGAAAACGTGATTTGGAGTGAAAACTATTGGATAGAAATTCCTTCCCTAAAGGACTATGACCTCTCTATTCTCTATCATCCAGGAAAGGTGAATATTAACGAATGCCTTGAGCTGGAAGGCAGTGAGTATGATTAGTCTAGTCTTCTTGTCTAATATGGAGCGACCTATCGCTTTGAACATTCAGTCCTTAGCCAATAGAGTGAATTAGTTGGATAGTTCTGAGTCTAGGCATGCATTGGCATATGTGGGAGTTTAGTCTTCCTTGCTTAAGCATATTCGTGGTCGTGAATTTTGAGGTTGATACCTTGGTGGCTCTTTGAGATCGAGTGTTAAAGGGTGATGCTGGTTAGGCTAGTGTATATTAAAATGGGGTTTTGAGATTTGTTGGCGGCATTTGTGTTCCAAAAGTCAGGGATTTGATTCAGTTTATCCTTCGTATGACCCATTATTTCTTTCAATTGCTTACGCAAGTATACGTGGTCACACAAGTAATATAGCGACTCTTAAAAGAACCGGATTATCAAACCCAAAGGATTTGTGAATTAACTATTTACTATATTATAATAATTCTAATTATTTATTAAAGAGGTGGGGGATTTCAAAGGTGAATATATATTAGCTAAAATAAAATTAAAATAAAAGAACTAAAAAACAATTAACTAAAAAGGTTAGATGTTTACACAATCAATGGATGAATCGATCTAGGATTATGACTTAACTAACAATCTTATTTAGCATCAAATTCATCAACTTATTTGATTATCTAGTTATTGATTCATGGGGTTGATGATATAGTCATGATGTCCTGACCTCTAACCGTCTACCATAATTGACATCCTAACTACATCGTTGAGCTGGGATAAACTGAACCAACTATGGAGAATTACATTGTCTTCCCATATTTAGGACACACAAGACACCTAGGTATATCCCTATACTAGACACAAATCAATTCAACTGATATGCAAGAAAAAAACATGCTCCTTATATTCCACGTTCTATCCCTTTATTCCTCTTTCGAGTTCAAAAGAAGACAATAAATTTATTTAATGGTGGCCAAGTATCAAAATAAAAATCACAAGACTAAGAGAACAACTAATATGATAAACAAATCATACCGAATCAAAATCACTAAATAATTATTTTGTAAGCAAATATAATGCAAGAATGAGAAATTTAACTCCACATATATATAGAGCAATTACAACGAATCATTCAGAGAAAAGACGTAAAATAAAATAAAAGAGAAGAAAAGATAAAACCCTAAATAAACGTTATTTTCTACATTGTTTTCTCCTCTCTCAATATTTATTCCCTTATGGACTATTTATAGATGCAGGAACACTATGTAAAATAATTGTGTCCAAAACAAATTAGGAATCCAAAACTAAACAAAATTATATTTCACCTTAAACTCCTTTGCCGCCTCAACTCTATACCAACTTCCATCAATTGGCTTGCGTCTTCAGAAATTTGCACGTAGAAATGAGATACGAACCCCTATTTTGCTTTCTTTACTGTGCTAACATTTAATAAATTGAAATATTAATATAATATTCAATTTGATTCCTTAAGTTGTCTCCTTGATTTCCTTCTTCAACCATTTATCTTAATTCATTTTACCTTCAAACTACTTCATCTTCACACCAATTTAATCTTACAAATAAAATATACTATTAAGCACAATCCATAAAATTCATGGTCAAAATGGAAAAATATAAATACTAAATGTGAGGGAAATAATAAATTAAAATATGTAATTTGGCCTCATATCACCCATGATTCTAGATACTATTCATTCGGGCATCACGAAGATGTACCCTAATTTGAGGCAACACTATTGGTAGGACATCATTAGGAGTATATTGAAGATTATGTATCCTATTGCATGTGTTGCCAACAAGTTAAAGCTGAACATTTTGAAGTCTGGTGGTGACCTTAAGAGATTACCTATTTTGATGTGGAAGTGGGATCACATAACTATAGACTTTGTGGTGGGTTTGCCTCGAAATTAGGTGTTTACAACATTTAGTTCATCATTGATCGATTGACCAAATCAACACACTTTCCCTGTTTAGTTCATTTAACGCTGAGAGGTTGGATTGTATCTATATTCAAGAGGTGGTCTGTCTTCCTAGTGTGTGTTTCTCAATTCACTTCAAGCTTCAGGATGAGTTGGGCACTCGTGGTGACCTTATCACAACTTTAAGCTAGGGGATTGATGGGCAGTTAGAGCTTACTATCCATGTTCTTGAGGATTTGTTGAGTTCATATGTTTTGGCGTTTTGAGGTCATTAGGACCATTTCTTAAATTTGGAGGAGTTTTCACACAACAACTACCACTTTAGTATTGAAACGGTCCTAGTCGAGGATTTATATAGTAGGCATTGTCGCTCTCCAGGTTGGTTGGTTTGAGTCTTCAAAGCTGAGTCAACATGGTACTAACTCGATTTAGGAGGTCTTGAACTAGGTGAGGGAGATTCAAGATAGGCTGAAGGCAACTCAGAGTAGACAACATAGTTATGTTGGTCGTAGCCGTCTTTATTTGATGTTTTGATTTGGTGATTAGGTTTTGACGGAAAGCTTGCAAATAAATATATAAAAAAACTAAATAAAGTGAAGACTATTTTTTGTAAACAAACAACTTGTTATTAGAATTTATCCGACGTATCATTCATATTATTTTGAATATAGAGAACCAACGGTCCATAAGAAATAATTCAAGTATAGCTAATCCTAGCGTAACTTAATCCATCATAATTTATCCTATAATAAGTAATCCCATGATAACTTGTATTCAAAAGAAACGACCCCTAAAATATATAATTCACAGTCATATTTAGTGTTTCGTAGCAAAATTATCTCTTCCTTCCCTTTTCTCTTTATGTCTTGCCTCTCTCGCCCAAAGAATGTTCCACATAGTAAGGCAAACATGTATTTTGCATCAACTATATTTGTATTTGATATCAGTTGTATTATGACAATTTGTGTTCTACCAATTGTATTAATTAATACACATTATACAAATATATTCGATCATGCAAATAAAACGTATGAACTATTTCTTGATACAACAAATATAAGATAAAAAATAACTTCAATTAACCATGATTCAAAAAAATATTCCTTGTGGGATCTACACTATCCTTGTTTAGGTTTTATATTTTAGGAATGAACACTTTACACTTATTATGGGAGGTGCAGTTTGGATGTATCATTGTCTGCAAGAGTTAACATCTTCTAGGTTCTTTTGGATGTATAAACACATTCGTTCAAATATATATAGCCGATACTACTTAGGTCTATATTTCCACAATATTGTTCTATGGAAGTAGAGCTTTTAAAGATTTGGCTCATTTCACTTGGTTTCATAGGGTAGGGATTGACATTTTTATGTATATATAGTTCTTTTGATATGGTCCTGCTTATTTTTTTTCATCAAAGCACCAAGCAACACAAATCGATTTTAATTAGCTAAACATGTGCTTTTCTACAAAAATGATTTGCTTTATCCAACTCCTTTTTACATAATAAGGCAGAAATCCGCGACTTGTCACTTATTAGTTTCAAACGAAGAATAAAAAATGCCCTACCCTGGAAAAGCACCGCCTATCCAAAAGCAAGAGTTTACCAAGTAGGCAATAAAGATTATTGGAAAAATGCATAAGTACCCCAATCTATGCCCGAAATACGACACACTCACTTATATTATATGAAGGTCCTATTACCTCGTGAACTTATTTTATAAATAATTTTCTACCCCTTTTCGGCCTACGTGACACTATCTTCTGGACATAGCGCGTGTGAAATATTTTTCAAAACTGACACTTAGACCGAAAAGGGGTAGAAAATTATTCATAAAATAAGTTTAGGGGGTAATAAGACCTTAGTATAGTATAAGTGTGTCTCGGGGATTTCGGGCATAGATTGAGTGAGTACTTATGCATTTTCCCAAGATTATTTTATCTTATTACTCAAGCGCTAACAAGAAAGAAAATGGATGCACTAAGAAGAAACTACTTTTTTTTTGCAACTGTTGTGCCTTTGCTTTATATTACATAATAAAGCAACCTTTTGTGTTAGACTCTCACCTTATTTATAAAATAAAAACTTGGAAATTAGTAAATATCTACCCCTTGTTTCAGTAAGAATGATTCCTAAAGACCTCAGGATATTGACATTCGCCAATAGTGAACTATTAAAGATCGCATCAGTGCATTCTACATATGGCCTACGAGTGTTTAAGCTTTCATTTTTGGGAGATAAAATGGAGCTCGATTATTTTTTTGTTTCACAAGATATAAAGAACATAAAAAATACAAGAAGAAAGGAAATACCAAACGAAATGTGCTTTTGCACAATCACAATCTCACTCATATTACAAAAACCTACACATATTAATACAATATATGAGGGTCCTAGGCCAAAACCACACATGAAAACTTACTTATATATGACTCATTCGTACTTTTTGAGGTGATGATTGTGACTCAACATGGGAAAATGGGGCAAAAGTGCACACTTTTGTGTTTAGAGCATTGTTCGAGTGAGTAGACAACGTCTTCCAAGAAAATATTTCTTGAAGAGGCTGGGATGGTTCCTTTTTGATGCCCCCTTGTATTTATTTATAATTTTAGGTAAATCAATCCCTATAAAAGTATATCTAGGTCCATCTTAATCTCGATCAACATCTAACTTTTGAGGGGGTAGGGTCCTATAGAGAACAAGTCATTTATTGTGTTGCCCCATAAAACACTCCGAAAATTCAAGACCTAATCTAGAACCTCACATGAGTGTATACGGTTTGTAGCACTGTTTTAAGGTCAAAATTAATGTTTATAAGTCATGTAGGAAGTTTTAGAGTCAAGACATCAAGAAACGTCCATGACGTCCAGAGACTAGTGAAAGAGGTGTTAGTGTGCCTTAGCCTATTTCACGAGGTTTTAGGAGTTGGAATTTAATGAAATTTGGTGGAAAGGTGTAAAAATAGTATTATATTAGGTTTAGGTTCAAAATTCTGGGTATCTATCCCCAAATATAACCCTAAGGGTCCTTGAGGAAGACCCATCCATTTCGGCCAAAAAGCTGTCACGAGGCAGTGTCTACCTACGGTTCCAGGCGACGAGGCATAGGTGGATCGACGGGGAAACAATGCATCTTCGATATACACTTAGAAATTTTTACAAAATTTCCAAAAGACAACTCTCTGAACTTATTAACCGACCTGCAGGATGGTGGGTGTAGTTGGACGTCGACTGACCTACGCACCGTAGGTCGGGGTTTCCTAGGTCAGTCTGCATTTTCACTGTCTTGTTTTATGATGGTTCAATTAATTAGTTATTAGTTATGGGTTTAATTAGGGGTTAAGGGGTGTTTAATTAAGTTAGTTAAAGTGACTATATAAACTACCCTACGCCTAAACCCAACTTAACACCTCACAATTCCCAAACCCAAATTGATTTTCCTTCTCTCTACTTTCTCTCTACCAAAGAAGACTCAATAGAAGACCAAGGTATAAGGGTTATAGGGATGCAATAATATCACTTTTCACCATCAATCTTCAAATAATATCAAGGAATCACTTTTGGGATTTATTTCCCCAAAGGGTTCTTCCAAAATTGGTTTTCAAAAATAATATGATTTCATAATTGTTTCTTTCTAATACGAATTTGATATTCTAAAGTGTATTGTTTATGGTTTTTTATGACTTAACCTAGTATGTGGAATAGATCACAAAATGACCCGAATTCTCTAACCCTAGGTTATAAACTCATGTTGAATTGATTAGTATTGATGCAATTGACTTAGTTATTGTGTTAATTACTATTGAAAGATGTTATTACACCTATTGATGGATGAAATTGGATTGGTTGAGGTTAATATCAATGATGATGACTTTTGAAGGAGAATTGGTAAGACTTTGTGATCTTGAACCTTTACTTCAATTGTGATGGCTTGTACTTGGTGATGAAGTTCACTTGAAGTATATATTGTGATTGTATTAAATAGGTGTTGGTATGATGATTCAATTTAAATGTCTTGATTATGTGAAGGCTTGAGATTATCTTTAAGAGTAATGATATATGGTTGGTTATGAATTGCCTATGTGACTTATTATGATATGATGATGATGATGTGCTAATCTACATATAAGGGTTGTATTGAAAGGATATTCTCATGCAATTCCTAAATAGATAATGACTATGACATATAAGGGGTTATTATTCTATGACCTAAACTAAGTTATGATGAATAATAAAGGCTTAAAGACAGTTTAAAAAGGGACCCTAGTTTAGAACCGAGTGAGCTAGTAGTGAGGAGTGTCCCTTCCCAAGTAGGGAATGTAGGTTCACTGTTGTGCATTGGAGACTATAATGCAATGTGCATAAAGAGGGTCCCAAGTATATCTCCTAGTTCTTGAACTATGTTTCCCACATAGGAATAGCTAGTGGATCCACCCAAAATGCTATGTTCATGTTTTGGTACTACCTTGACAAGTAGTCCACCTTCTTTCCGTGTAAGGTTTCATGACACTAGATTCCACATTTAGCTCTTGTGGTCTAGGTCAGTTAAGTAAAGTGTTCCCGAAAGTAAAATGAACACTAACTAGGGTGACTTGAGGGATTGACTTAGTCTAGGTAGGGGTATGAGACTCTACCTATACATTGCATTAGTTAGCTTTGAGGGAAATCCTAGAAAGTTGTTCTTATGTCTATAAAGTAAATGATTATGCCTCTGTTGACTTTAAATGTTGATGATCCTATATGATATTAGTTTCACATATGAACATGATAATGGTCTATATGGCTAAATATGATGATGACTACTCTTGATGCTATGCTATGTGATGTTAGGCCTTTTTTATGATCCTTTATTGGGTTTACTTGGTTTAGTTAAGTTATGAGGTTTTGCTTGGTAATTGCATACATGTAGACTTGATGGTGGGTTATGAGTACATGTCTTGTATATGTTGTAATGTTATAATATCTTATATGTGCTTTGTGTTATAGCATGGTGTTAGAGTTGTTTTGACTGTGTACTCAAGTATGCTAGTATAAATGTTGATTTGATTATGCATTGATGATGTTGGTATTGTGTTATACATGGTTCTTATGTTGAGTTGTATTGATTATGAACATGACTTATGCTAGTGTGATTCTTATGAGGTATATGCTCTCTTGTATGTGCGATAAAGGTTTCCAAATGACTTAGCATGTTTTCTAAAGAAAATGTCTCTTTCTCATTCATTCTTTCAAATGTTTTATGTGCACGTTTCCATACTTATTACAAGTGAGTACTAACCCATATTTCTATGTTTCTACAATTATGTAGGTTTCAGCCGTTGAGGTTTTAGAGGGACATTGAAGATAATTTGGACTCTCATTCTCCAAGTTTGGTACGTCCTCACTTTTCGAGGACGATGCCACTATCTACCTATTGGATGTTGTTTTAGTCTTAAAGATAATTTAGTTTCTTTTTCTTTCATTAGAAGACTATTATTGTATATACCCATATGTGTTGTTATTGTAATGAAGTAAGGGCTATGCCCGAATGTTGTACTCGATTTAGATTATTTAAATGTGAGACAATTTCCTATTAGAATATATTTATATATTTTGTGTGTGAAATAAAAGTGAAGCCTATGTATTGCTTCCTATGCGAGGAGTCTATGTAAACTCCCTATAAATATACATATATATATATGATGTGTAAGAAAGAGGTCTATGTAAATATCACATGATAGAAGTATATGAAAAGTTTTAATTTTTTTGCAATTTAATCTATTATATGTAATGACGAATGCTAAGAGGTTAGTCTTAGTCCTCTCCAAGGACAACGACACCGGTTACGTCTAGAGGGTGCTCCCCGGATATGACACCCCAACCCAAGGAAAGACATTTGGTGAGGAGAATTATTTTAAGGGAGAGAAACTGTGGTTCACAAATAAATAATCAATGGTAACTATACTTCTTTCATCAAATAATGAATATGTACTAAACGATTTCAATTGCAAGTGGTTCCATGATTCGGTCATACCAGTCGAGAAGAGATTCAATAGAGACCACGACTATTATAAATCTTTTTCCTTGTTAGCTAATAGGGACATGGTTTCCTATAGTCCCATTGTGGCCTCTAAACAATCATCCCATTTTAAATAGATACGGACACACTTAGTGTCAGGATCCGAAGTATACCCAAAATGTGGCATGACATATAAGACCCTAAGAGGCCCTACACAATCAACTTGACATAGATACACATAATATCATAGACTAAAGTAGGAAATCTCGTACAAATAAAACAGTTTGACATTTATAAGCATAAATCTATTATAGTCTTTACAAGGCATCTGGTACTTTAAGAAAGTGTTCAGAACATAACTCGTGCACCACATACAACATCTAAAAACTAAAGACATATGAAAGATATAAAAATGATATGGTCCTCGAAGTATGATGACTCACTGTAACACTCTAAAAGTTCATCACATAATCTAGAGTCTCACTTGATGAACAAAACCTTAAAACAATGTTTCTAAGCTTAAAAAAACATAATGAACTTGTTTAGGAAGTATTAGAACCAAAACGTGAAGGGACGACCACGACGTCCGGAGATTTGTGAAAGATCAACTAGTGTGCCTTGGTATGTTTCAAGGGGTTTAAGGAGTCAAAAAAAATATCAAATTTAGTGGAAAGGTGTGGAACATACATTAAGTGTGTTTAGGGTCGAGACATTTGTGTACGACTCCCCAAGGACCACCCCAAGGGTCCTTGAGGAGGACCCTACATTTGACCCTCAAAATTGTCTTTTGGCAGTGTGCAAACACGAGACAAAAGGATGAGCCATCGTTTGAACGACGCTCCATCAATAGTTCTCATTGGTTTAAACTTATACAATTCACCAAATGGTCCCAAAATGCAGGTTCTGAACAAAACCACGGATGACCAGTATGGTCCGTGGTTTGGTCTACGCCCCATCGATGGGGAGTCGTCGTTTGGGCCTTGACTTCATTGCCCAATTTTAGTTAAATGAGCAGAGTTTAGTTAATTAATTAGTAATTAATTGGTGTTTAATTAAGTTAGTTGGGGAAAATAAAAGGGTAAGACTTCATTAAACTAACTTACTACTTCATTATTTCCCAAACCCAATTCGCTCCCACTTCTCTCTACTTTATCTCACTACCCAAGACATCCATTGAAGACGAAATTCAAGATTCATTAGGGATTAAAAATTCAAGTTTTCCATAATTATTATTCAATGATTAGAAAGGTATAAAAATATTCACTCTTGGGATCCCTTTCCCCAAGAGGCTCTTTAAAATTGATTTCCAAAGATGTCTAAAATTATGGTTTTCATCCAATTTCGTGGGTTGTCTTCTAAATTGATGTAATGTTATATTCCTTTGATTTATATTGATATATTATGATTGTTTAATGGTGGATTTTTGTAATTCCTTAGACTTTTGCCTAGTTTCAATAAAAGATTCATGAATGACCCATTTGCCCTAACCCTACCTATGAATTAGGTTGATAGATGATTAGGGATGTCGGAATTGGATATGTTAATTCTTAATTTACTATTATATGATGATTATGAGTGAATTAATGGATAAATATTATAGAATTGACGGTGAAATCATGAAGGAGATTCTTTGAAACAGTTAGTAAGACTTTTGAGAATATGATTCTTTACTTCAATTATGATGGTCTATTCTTGATGATGATATTCAATTGAAGTATAATTATGTGAATAGAATAAGAAGATGATAATTTGATGAATATGATGGCATGTTATGAATATGATATCTTGATAGGGATATTATCATGCAAGGTTGAAAGTGATTCTCTTATGTGTCTTATTATGATATGACTATGTTGTTATGATCTCAATAATGATGGGTTGTGGTGAAAGGAAGTTCTTATCCTATACCTAAGATCTATTATCTATGATTATACAAGGGGTTAGTCTCTAAGGCCTATATTGAAATTAATGTTCAGGATGGCTTAAAGACATTTCAAAAAGGGACTTTAGCTTAGCACCGAGCGAACTAGATATGAGAGATGTCCCTTAGAAATGTGGGAATCTAGGTTCAATAATGTTCTCATGACATAGAGACTATAATGCAATTGTGCATAAAAGGGTTTCAATACATATTACCTAGTTCCCTAACTCTGTGCCCCCATAGGAAGACTATCCACTGGATCCACTTAGAATGCTATGTTATAATTCATGGTTCTACCTTGGAAATAAGAGCACCTTCTTTCGGTGTATGGTTTCTACGGCACCGGACTTCATGTTTATCTCACATGGTCTATTGTCAGTTAAGACGAATTTTCCCAAAAGTAAAATGAATGAATGAAGGTAATAAAGATGAACACTAACTAGGGTGACTTAAGGGATTATACTTAGTGTAGGTAAGGGTATGAGACTTTACCTATGCATTGCACAAGTTGACTTTGAGAGGAGTCCTAGGAGGATGTCCTTATGTGGTGATGCTATGAATGAAATACTTAATGTTGACTTTACATGATGATTATTCTATATGATGTTGGTTTCATTGATGAACATGATATTCATCTAAATTGCTATATATGATGATGACTATGCAGGATATGATGTTATATAAAGTAAAGACATTTCTCATGGCCTCTTTACTAGTTGACTTAGTCTATGTTGGGTTAAGGGGATTCACATGAGCATTGTACTAGTTGTCTTGGCTTGGATTGAGATTGTGAGTAAGGATCTTGTATGTTTTGTTGATATGAACTCTAAGATATGATATGTTGCTTATGGCTATATTATGATGTTGTTCTTGTACATGAGTGTGACTATGTCTTAATGTTGATATTATTATTGACTTGTATATGCTCTTAATGTACACAAAGGCTTTCAAAGTGACGTATCATGGTTTTGAACAAAATGTCCCTTTTGTGCAAGATTTCAATGGTTTTACTTGCATATGTTTCCATACTTAGTACATGTGGTTTGTAATAACCCATATTCTATTTATTTCTTCAATAATGTAGGTTCAAGCCATTGAAGAGTCCAAGCCATTTTTAAGGAAGACTTGGATTTGTTCCTAAGTTATTGATGAGTCTTCAAGTCCGAGGATGATGCCACTTTTCTACTCTAGCTATGATACTGACTATGTCTAAGATAATTGTTTTTTCCTTATATTTTGAGACTTTTTTGTAAGGCTATATGAGGCATATTGTATTAGTGTAAGGACTATGCCTAAATCTTATACTTCTATAATAGATGGTTATGTGTGAGACAATACTAGACTACTTTAATTAATTGTCTATGTTGCATAAATGAGAAGTCTATGTACATTTCATTAATGAAAAGTCTATGTAAACTTCATATATGATAAACGAGAAGTCTAAGTATACTTCATATGTAAAATTTTATGTTTTCCACATTTTCTCTACCTATGATATGCAATGATGTATGCTAAGGGCTAGTCTAAGGCCTCTTCGAGGACGAATATGCCGATTATATCTAGGGGTGCTCCCCGTTCATGACAAACTTTGTACCTGATCATGATAAGTAATCTTAGGATTGATGTCTTACTAAACCACGTCTATGTAGAGTCTTATTCATAATTGTGAAGTGCACCACATTTATGAATGAGAGGCTATGTGATGCTTAGAAAATTCTCACCTCTTTGTTATTCTTGAAGTCGTGCCTCAAGAGTCCTAACTCTATGTGTACTTTTATTCTAATCTTTTTCTTGTGGTTATATGCTATTACTACTAGAAGGGCATCCTCAAGAATGGTTGAAGAGGAGATTTCCAATGAGGGAGTTCCTCCCCACGATAATTAAGCTCCTCCTCAAGGTGACTAACCTCCGGTCAATCCTCCGGCCATGATGGATGGAGAGATAAGGTCGGCTTTTCTAAGTTTGGATCAAGATATGACTAATCAAGCTTAATCTATAACGGCTCAAGCAAATAGGGAAGTTGGACCCTATGTGAACCAAAATGCTAGTACCACAACTTCTCACTTGAGGGACTTCATTAGGATGAACCCTTCAATGTTCTTTCTGCCTAAAGTAAATGAAGACCCCAAGAATTTCTTATGAAGTCTACAAGATCTTGTATGCTATTGGAGTGATTTCTAATGAGAAGGCCAAGCTAGTCGCTTATCAACTCAAGGATGTGGATCAAACTCGGTGACCTCCATGGAAGGACAATAGGGCTTTGAGAGCGGGTCGTATAAGTCGGGAAGTCTTTAAGAGGGCATTTCTTAATAGGTTCTTTCCAAGGGAGAAAAGAGAGGCTAAGGTGGAAGAGTTCATCAACCTTTGTCATAAGTTCAAGAAGAGGTTCTCCAACTAAGTTCCATCCAATTTCCTCAAGGCTCGTAATCATAGGGTGTCTAACCCTAGATCTCAAAGGGGAATAGGTTGTTATTCACCAAGTGTCAAACCTAATTGTACCAAATGTTGTAAGAAGCATGTGGTTGAATGTCTAGTTGGGATGGATAATTGTTTTGGTTGTGGATAGACTGGCCATTAAGTTAGAGATTGTCCCTTGCTTAAGGCTAAGGGGAAGGAGAGTAATCAAGCAAAAACAAGAGGTCCTAGTTCTGATGCTCCAAAGAAGAATCATTTGTATACTCTCCACTATAGGGGGTGATCAAGAAGATTCTCCCGATGTCGTCACTGATATCTTACAAGTGTTCTCCATTAATGTCTATGCTTTAATAAATCTTGATGCTACTTTTTATTTTATAACTCCATTAGTACCTAAAAACTTTGATGCTCTACGCAATATCTTAGTTGAACCTTTTTTTTGGTTACTACCCCGGTGGGTGACTCCGTTGTCGCTAAAAATGTATATAGGAGTTTTCCCATATTGTTGTCCAATAGAGTTACATTGGCGATTTGGTATAACATGACATGTTAGACTTTGATGTTATATTGGGGATGGATTGGTTACATGCTTGTTTTGCTATTATTGATTGTTAAACAAGGTAGTTAAATTCCAATTTCCTAATGAACCCTTATTAGAATGGAAGGGAGACAACTCAATCCCTAGAGGCCGAATCATTTGGTGTTTAAAATCCTGTAAGATAATTGATAAGAATGTCTTTACCATATTGTTAGGGTCAAGGACCTTGAGTCCAAGGTTCCTCTATTAGAGTCGGTACGCGTAGTGACGGATTTTTTGGAAGTCTTCCCCGATGACTTGCCCAGAATTCCTCTCGAATGGGAAATAGACTTCAGCATATATTTTTTGTCAGATATGAAGCGTATTTCAATCCCTTCTTACTGGATGGATCCAGCCAAGTTGAAGGACCCAATGCTTTAACTCAAATATTTACTAGACAAAGGTTTCATACAACCTAGTATTTACCCATGGGGCGCTCCTGTGTTGTTTGTGAAGAAAAAGGATGAGTCTCTTAGTATGTTCATTGATTACCATCAACTAAATAAGGTTACCATAAAGAACAAGTATCCTTTACATAGGATTGACAATTTGTTTGATCAACTCCAAGGGGAAAGCTACTTCTTTAAAATTGATTTGAGGTTGGGGTATCACAAACTTAGGGTGAGAGATGAAGACATACCAAAAACGGCTTTCTGAACTTGGTATGGTCATTATGAGTTCCTAGTTATGTCTTTTGGTCTAAGTAATCTCCCGTTGGATTTTATAGACCTCATGAATAGGGTGTTTTGAAATTATCTTGACTCATTTGTAATTTTATTCATTGATTATATCTTGTTATATTCTAAGAGTGAGGATGAACATATGGATCATTTGAGTGTAGTATTTGTAAGCCCTCAAGGAACATAAATTCTTTTCTAAATATAGTAAGTGTGATTTTTGGTTGAGATCGGTTACTTTTTTTGGTCACATTATTTCAAGTGAGGGTACTGAGATCGATTTGAATAAAATGGCTGAGACCTTAGAATCCAAAAGTTTTTTGGGTTTAGCCAGGTATTATAGGAGATTTGTTGATGGTTTTTCATCCATTGGTTCTCCTTTAACAACCTTAACCCAAAAGAATGCTAAGTTTGAGTGGTCAGAAGCTTGTGAAAGAGGTTTTCACGAGTTGAAAGATAAGCTTACTTCCATTGTGGTGTTGACCTTATCCGAGTGTAATCAAGGGTTTGTAGTGTATTGTGACGCTTTCTCAAGTAGGTTTGGGTTCTGTCCTCTTGAAAAATGGTAAGGCGATAGCATATGCCTCTAGACAACTCACGGTGCATGAGAAGAACTATCCAACTCATTATCTTGAACTAGCGGTCGTAGTATTTTTTTTGAAAATATAGAGACATTACCTATATGGGGTACATAATGATGTGTTTAAGGACCACAAAAGCATTTAATGTGTTCACTCGAAAGAACTTAAATCTCCGACCAAGAAGATGGTTGGAACTCTTTAAGGACTACGACATGAGTGTTCTTTACCACCCCTTCAAGACCAATGTGGTTGCGAACGCTCTAAGTCGGACGTCATTGGGTAGTGTAGCCCATTTCCCGAAGATAAGAAAGAGTTAGTGAAGTAAGTACATAGATTGGCCTACTTGGGTGTTCAGTTAGAAGATTCTCCAAAGGGAGGTTCCATGGTTCATCATAGATCCAAGTTATCTTTAGTGGTGGAGGTGAAATCTAAGCAACACCTTGATCCTCTATTGATGGAGTTGAAGGAATCAGCTTTTAGTAAGTACAATGAGCCATTCTGCAAAGGTGGGGATGGGGTACTTAGGTACCAAGGTAGGTGGTGTGTACCAGATGTGGATGGTATAATGGGGCAAATTTTGGAAAAAGCTCATGGTTCCTAATATTTTATTCATCCGGGTGCCACCAAAATGTATCGTAATCTTCACGAGGTCTATTCGTGGGATGTTTGAGTAGGGACATAGACGAGATTGTGGATAAATGTCCTAATTGTCAACAAGTCAAGATCGAGCATCAAGAACAGGAGGGTTTACTCAAGTGATGGATATCCTTACTTGGAAGTGGGAAGATATTAATATGGATTTCGTAGTGGGTTTTCCTCAAACACATAGGGAAAATGACTCAATATGGGTGATTGTTGATAGATTGACGAAATTTGCCCACTTTATCCCTGTCAAATATACTTATTTGGCAGAGAAATATGCTAGGTTGTACCTTATTGAGATTGTGAGTCTACATGGGATTCCTTTGTCATCATCTCGGATAGAGATGCCCAATTCACTTCTCGTTTTTGGAGGTCTTTTTCAAAGGGACTAGGTAATCAAGGTAAACTTACCACCGCTTTTCATCCTCAAACGGATGGCCTAGCGAAGTGTACCATCCAAACCGTAGAAGATATGTTAAGGGCTTGCATCATTGACTTCAAAGGTAATTGGGACGATCACCTACCGTTGATAGAGTTATCATATAACAATATTTATCATTCGAGTATTTGTATGGAGCCATTTGAAACACTCTATGGTAGGATATGTAGGTCTCCGATTGGGTGGTTTGAGATTGGTGAGTCTTCACTCCTTTGTCCCGAGATAGTCTATGAGGCTCTGGAGAAGGTTCGAATGATAAAGTAAGTGATTGGGTCTACTTGAAGATTTCACCCATGAAAAGGGTGACTAGATTTGGTAAAAAGGGGAAACTTAGTCCCTGATATGTGGGCCCTTATGAGATAGTGAAACAGGTAGGGAAAGTTGGTTATGAGTTGAAATTACCAAGTGCATCAGCCTCGGATCACCCGATATTCATGTCTCTATGCTCAAGAAATGTATGGGCGACCCGGTGTCTATTTTCCTATTGAGGGGGTTAGGGTAGAATGAGAACCTTTCTTATGAAGAGGTTCTGGTTGAATGCTAGATCTTCAAGTCAAGAAATTAAGGAATAAAAAGGTGTCCTCCGTAAAAGTCCTATGGAGAAACTACCCAGTTGAGGATGCAACATGGGAGGCCGAGGCCGACATGAAGTCCGACTACCCTCATCTCTTTCCTCTTACTAATAGTCAAAGTTAAGGTTAGTAGTTCCTCTTAAAATAAAATTTTTGAATAGTGTGAATTTGATTTTTTTTCTAAGTATGTGCATATCTTTGTAAAGGTTCATGCTAAAATGAGTTTTTATGAAACATGTTCTCTTGTTTAACTTGCACTTATATGTCTGTGTATAATTGTCTTCACAAGATTTTTAGTGAGCATGTTAATTGCATGGTAACTCTTGATGTTCATGTTGATCTCATGTTGATATTTGAGAAGGTAGTTCCTCATTATGTGATATGAAATGTTGAGCTGTTATATATGGTAAATTGTGAATTGAGTTGCTATGTGTAATGTCACAATTATATGTTGAATGGAGTTGTGAAGTACTCCTATGAGTTGTGACTCATGATGATTTTATGTTGTTGTTTTTGTTGGTTGAGATTCTAGTATTGAGTATCTTCTCTCTCTATAAAGAGATTTACGTGTCATTCAGGTACGAATGCTCCTAAGTGGGGAGATAATGTAATACTCTGGAAGTCCATGACTTAGTCTAGAGCCTCACTTGATGAACAAGCCTTAAAACACTGTTTCTAAGTTTAAACAAAGGTAATGAACTTGTTTAGGAAGTATTAGAATCAAAATGTCAAGGGACGGCCACGATGTCCGGAGATTTTTGAAAGATGAACTAGTGTGCCTTGGTGTGTTTCGAGGGGTTTAAAGAGTCAAAAAAGGTCAAATTTGGTGGAAAGGTGTGGAACACACATTAGAGTGTGCTTAGGGTCGAAACGTCTGGGTACGACTCCCCAAGGACCACCCTAAGGGTCCTTGAGGAGGACCCTACATTTAAACCTCAAAATTGTCTTTTGGCAGTGTGCAATCACAAGACCAAACGACAATCCATCGTTTGAACGACGCTCCATCGTTTGAACAACACTCGGTCAATGGTGCTTGTTCGTTGATACTTATGCAATTACAAATAGTCCCAAAATGCAGGCTCTGAATAAAACCACGGATGACCAATAAGGTCTGTGGTTTGGTCTACGCCCCATCGACGGGGAGTCCTCATTTGGGACTTGACTTTATTGCCCAATTTCTATTAAGTGAGGGGAGTTTAGTTAATTAATTAGTGATTAATGGTGGTTTATTAAGTTAGTTGCGTACTATAAAAGGGTTAGACTTCATAAACTAACTTAACACTTCGTTATTTCTCAAACCCGATTCACTCCCACTTCTCTCTACTTTCTCTCACTACCTAAAGACCCCATTGAAGAAAAAAGTCAAGCTTCATAGGGCTTAAAGATTAAAGTTTTACTACATCATTCTTCAAGGACTAGAAAGGTATGAAAGCTATTAACTGTTGGTATCTTTTTCCCCAAGAGGCTCTTTAAAATTGGTTTCCAAAGATTTCTAAATTATGGTTTTCATCCAATTTCGTGGGTTGTTTTTCAAATTGATTTAATGTTGTATTCCTTTGATTTATATTGATTTATTATGATTTTTTAATGGTGGATTGTTGTAATTCCTTAGACTTTGACCTAGTTTCTATAAAATATCCATGAATAACCCATTTGCCCTAACCCTAACTATAAATTAGGTTGATAGATGATTAGGGATGTTGGAATTGGATAGGTTATTGCTTAATTTACTGTTATATGATCATGATGAGTGAATTGATGGATAAATATATTGTGAAATTGAGGGTGAAATCTTGAAGGAGATTCTTCGAAACCATTGGTAAGACTTTTGAGATTATGATTTCTTTACTTCAATTATGATGGTCTTATTCTTGATGATGATGTTCAATTGAAGTATAATTATGTGAATAGAATAGGAAAATGATGATATGATGAACATTATTACATGTTACGAGTATGTTAATGTGAGATACTGATAGGGGTATGATCATGCAATGTTGAAAGTGATTCTCTTATGTGTCTTATTATGATATGAATATGATGAGTTATGATAAAAGGAAGTTCTCATCCTATAACTAAGAGATATGATCATGATTATACAAAGGGTTATTCCCTAAGGCCTATATTGAAATTAATGTTAAGGATGACTTGAAGACATTTAAAAAATGGACTTAGCTTAGCACCGAGCAAACTAGATATGAGAGGTGTTCCTTCTGAATGAGGGAAGGTAGGTTCAATAATGTTCTCATGAGATAGAGACTATAATGAAATTGTGCGTAAAAGGTTCCAATGCATATCTCCTAGTTTTCTAATTATGTGCCCCTACAAGAAGACTAGCTAGTGGATCCACCTAGAGTGTTATGTTATGATTCATAGTTTTACCACCTTCTTTTGGTGTAGGGTTTCTATGACACCGGATTCCATGTTTAGCTTATATGGTCTATTGTCGGTTAAGGTGAATGTTCTTGAAAGTAAAATGAATAAAAGAAAGCAATAAATATTAACCCTAACTAGGGTGACTTAAGGGGTTCTACTTAGTGTAGATAAGGGTATAAGACTTTACATATGCATTGCACAAGCTGACCTTGAGGGGAGTCCTAGGAGAATGTTCTTATGTGATGATGTTATAAATGAAATGCTTAATGTTGACTTTACGTAATGATGATTCTATATGATGTTGGTTTCATTGATGAACATGATATTGGTCTAAATTGTTATATATGATGATGACCATGCATGATATGATGTTATATGAAGTAAAGGCATTGCTTATGGTCTCTTTACTAGTTGACTTAGTTTATATGGGGTTATAGGGCTTCACATGATCATTACACTAGGTTGATTTGATTGGGATTGTGAGTAAGGGTAATTATGCTTTGATGATATGAACTCTAATATATGAAATTTTACTTATGGCTATATTATGATATTGGTATTGTACAAGAGTCTGACTATTTGTTAATGTTGATATGATTATGGACTTGTATATTCTCTTATGTGTGCACAAAGGCTTTCAAAGTGACTTAGCATAGCTTTAAACAAAATGCCCCTTTGTACATGATTTCAATGGTTTTACTTGCATATGTTTCCATACTTAGTACATGTGGTTTGTACTAACCCATATTCTATCTATTTCTACAATAATGTAGGTTTAGGCCATTGAAGAGTTCAAGGCCATTTGCAAGGAAGACTTGTATTTGTTCCCAAGTTATTGATGAGTCCTCAAGTCCGTGGGTGATGCCAATTTCCTACTCTAGATATGATATTGACTATGTCTAAGACACTTATTCTTTCCTTATATTTTGAGACTTTTTTGTAAGCCTATATGAGGCATATTGTAATAGTTTAAGGGCTACGGTCAAATCTTATACTTCTATAATATATGGTTATGTGTGAGACAATACTAGACTACGTTAATGAATTGTCTATGTTGCATAAATGAGAAGTCTATGTACATTTCATTAATGAAAAGTCTATGTAAACTTCGTATATGATAAACGAAAAGTCTAAGTATACTTCAAATGTAAAAGTTGAGTTTTCCGCATTTTCTCTACCTATGATATGCAATGATGTATGCTAAGGGCTGGTCTAAGGCCTCTTTGAGGAAGAAGTCATTGGTTACATCTAGAGGTTGCTCCTTGGTCGTGATACTCACCAAGTCTTCAAATTCTTATAGTTATCAACTAGCCAAGGGCGGTAAGAGAGGAAGCATCACACCCTACATTAGTGGAACAATATTGGTAAAAGTATGCATAAGTACATGAAACATGATAATAAGGGTACATAATCAATAACATGATATGCATGACTAAGATAAAATAGAAAAGTCTTTCTAAAGAAACATCATAAAACTTGAACATTGTCAATGCATCTTAAATTCATAAGGAAAGCTTCATAAAATATTTAAGAACAACTTAGTTAATTTTTCGTGATATGTACTCTTAACCGACACAGACCACTTGAGTTGTAACGTGGAATCTGGTGTCTTACTCCTGAACCGAAAAGAGATTTTCTTACATTCCAATTTAAGGACCTTAACTTCTATCTTAGGTGGATTCCCTAGCTATGTTACTTAAGATAACCTACGGGGACACATAGTTAGGGACAAGGAGGTTTCTACTAGAGACTTGGCCTTTACCAATGAGCGAACCTCCATCTCAATATCCTCTCGGTGATAAGTAAGAATCTCAACGGAATAGTCATAAACATAAGCATATCATCATGGATGAAAAAAATACAATGAAGTTACTAATCCAAGCTTAAACATCATAGAATAATTCTTTAAATCTTGAATAATGTATGTGACTAAAAACCTCTCACCAAAGCATGATCCTTTAATGTAAGAAATCCTTTCAAAATTTAACTTGTGTTAATCTTAAAGCAACATATATCATAAGGCAATCTTTATATATATATATATATATATATATATATATATATATATATATATATATATATATATATCCTTCATCAGAACATTGATAGTTGTTTTAAAACTCATTCAAAAATTCACTCTTCTAGGTTCTTGTCAAAATCATGCATCATGTTGTAACATTTGCAACTTGAAATACCTATGAAGAATCTAAGAACTAGAAATAGTCATTTTTGGAAATAATTAAAAATCTGGAAATTATCTTATTTTAGAAAAAGTGAACTTTTGATCAACTTCAAGCGATCATAACTCCTAGCATGATGCGCTGGGTGTACTTTGAGATACAGTTAGAAAGATCTTGGAATAATCTTTCCAACACTTCTGAGTTTGCTCGATTTCGAGTTCGTATGAGTAAATTATGCCTTTTGGAAGTTGGACTATTGGAATAAGGAAAGTCCCATCTTACTTTTAGAAGGGTAGTTTGGTCTTTTCCTTTCCTTTTTATTTTATTCATTTTTGGTAATCAATTAATGTCTAAATCAGAATTATACCAGTTATGCTTTTACCAAAATATGCTAAGGCTTGGAGAAAAGAGATAAGAAAAGAACGAGGAAGAGGAAAAACAAGAATTCGCCACGAACGTTCGATTTTGGTTGTGGATTTGCCAAGGAATTGATCCTGCAAGGTATATTAGTCTTTCATAGCATTGAGTTCATTCACCCACGCGCCAAACATATTTAGCTTAGCACAGTTCGTCCTAAAAGAGTTTGAAATTTGATGTTCTTGACATGTATTCATGAATTAATGTTGTTCTTGAATTGGGCTGAATTGTGGAGTTTTCAAGATCTTTACGTTGAGTTTTAGAGTTATATTGAGTCAGGTTCTTGAGTACATATGTTGGGTACTAGTATCTAAAATGAATTTCAGAAAAAAATTCGAGATTAAGCAAATTGGGATTGTAAAATGAAGAAAGAAAAAGTTAAGCGCAATCTGGCACGTAGGTCCGTGTCGCAGACTTGCTCCCCCAGTGAGAAAAGAGTTGCTATGTGTTGTGGTTAAGACGCATACTCCTCAGTCTAAGAATTAAAATTTGGGAGGAATTCTTTAAAACATCTCCGCGTCGCGGAGTTGTTACAAGACGATCATTTCGTAACTTTTCTCTTGTTTAGTTATTCAAAATCATTCCTAAACATGATGAGACCTTTGCTATCACAATGTCAATCCTCGAATCCATAATGTAATTCAAGGATCGGTTAAAAGTCAAGTCAAGAGAAGTTAAGAGTCAAGTTAAGAGAAGTTCATAAAGTCTTCAAAATTCCTTTACCAATGTTTTAACTTTGTTTTCAAGCTTAAGTTTTGAGTTCAGTAAACAGTAAAGTTGAAGTTCTTTACTTCAAAGTATATGGGGACTATGTATTACCAAAAGAGTTAAAAATGTTTTCACATTTAAAGAAGAACGGAAACTAAGATTTCAAAAAGAGCATTTGAGCTAGTTATTCAATAAAGAGTCTTTGAGCTAGTTTTTCAGTAAAGAGCCTTTAAGCTAATTTTTCGAGTAGTGAGCCTTTGAGCTAGTTTTTCAGTCTAGAGCATTTGAGCTACTTTTTTAGTATAGAGTAAATTCTTTCACAATTAAATAATAGAGGAAGCTGAGATTTCCAAGATAGCCATTGAGCTAAGTTTTTGAGAAATTATCTCAAATCACAGAAATAAGTATGTTTTCAAACATAAAGCACTAGTATCATACTATGGGATTTGTACTGAGCACCAATATAGGGGAGCGTTCATAGAACTCACAACCCCCATAAACAATGTAGTCATCATGCTTAGAAAAGGGTCCTACTTTTTAGATGAATCCTTTAATGTTATTTAGCATAGACAAGTGGATCCACTTAGCGAGTTAGGTCCTACACCCTTGGCATGGTATAGGATAGTACTTGGCAGCGTGAGGTTAAGTGTTGTATCATCACTGTAGCTCTTAAGTGATGGTTGTTGGTTAGAGAAACTCCTACCATATTATTTGTACTTTTATATACATTAGATATATTTGTTTTTTCATATACAAACAGAATTCATATTGTATATTTGCATACATAGAGACTTATTATTGTATTTTTAAATACACAGAGCTGAAAAGCATGTTTTAAAGCTCTTTTTTATATTGCACTTGTTTTAAACTACTTTATATTAAAATGAGTTTATCATTTTGAGTTCAGTTGAGCCAGGTAAGTTATTCAGATTCCTTTCAAGCCTATGTTGTGTATAGAATTCCAACTCGCATACTCGTACAATCAATACAAATGTGGGTAACTAGTATCAGCATCCAGTGCATCGTTGATCCAATGAGCAGTTCAGAGTTTGTTGGTGAGCCTCTTTGCATTCCGGAGGACTTCTTTTATTGATTTCAGTTCTTTTCAATATTTTATTAGTTAGGATGATCAGGGGTCCTATCTCGACATCCATCTTAGTTTCAGAGGCATCATAGATAGTCAGTAAGATGTTAGTTCATTCGTCATTATCTTGTTATTGGCTTATGTTCATATTTGAGTTGCCACTTTGGCTAAGTTAAATGTTTATTTTTAGAACATTATGAGTTAAGTTTGAGAAATTTAAGTTGTTTAACATTTTAATTCTTTTCTTAATGCTGTAATTATTTCATTCAGTAAGTAAGGCAGGTCAATGGTTTGTTTGAGACCAGCAATGGTCTTCGAGTGTCATTTCCGCCCAGGATGTAGGCTCGAGGCATGATACATGCATGGATTCATGTGAAATAAATTGGAAAGAATGTAATTTTTTTGAAAAAATCATTAATATATTAATATCAAACGATTGAATCAACACTGTTAAAACCCATGAAGAATTAAATGAAAACCTAACCAATTTAAGGAAATGGAATTGGAGAATTTGATAAATATTTGAGACTCAATGGGTGAACGGAACCCATTGATGAACTCCCACATACCTTGATATTGAATCTCAAGACAAAGGAGGAATTGTAGACTTGAAAGCTTGAAGAACCCTAGAATCCCTTATGAGCCTTGGAGAGAAAACTAGAGAGGAGATTTTGGGATTTAGGGGAATAAAAGGTATGGATAGTTTCTTAGGAATAAAATCAGTTATAAGATCTTTTTTTTATCAGAAAAATAAAGTCGTATAGGTATTAGATGCATATGAAAAGTTCCAACTACCCATAAAAATAACAGCCAGAAACACAATATGGTTGAACCTATGGCTTTTAGGAAATCCAATAGACCTTGCTAGTCAACTATAGGTTGAGTGACTAAGGCCTAAAATTGACCAACTTTCTATGCACTCTTCTACAAACCGCCTAAATATCATATGGTTTGTAGACCCGGTCAGTAGACCTCAACTATTTAAATCAAAATTTCACTAAGTCGAGATTCGTTCTATGAGACAACCCTTTGACCCGTAGAAAAATCTATACCCTATCGACCCATTCCATAAGACTGATGTCTTAATCCAATTCTATAAATCCATCCCACAAATGCAAAACACAACTTTTCAAAACTCCTAGGTTCTTCATGTCAATTCGTGGGTCAAACTTCATGTTCTAAATTTTCCAAAATCAATTTTGGGTTCTACGATTCACTTCCTACGGCCCATAGGTTGGACTCGTAAAACATTGCCTTATCCATTTTCTAGTACATTTCTTTCCAACTCAACTTTCCAACATCTGAGGTGTTACAATATTCCCCTTTTAGAAAGATGTGTTCTCCAATGGGACTCAATGTAGCACCAGTAAAGTATGAGAGAAACTAATAACCCAACATGAATGGAAATCTCATCATAATGCACATAAACATGGAGAATCCTCCAAGCTTAATCATAACATCAAAATCAAGTTTTCATGAACATGCATGCATATGGAAACATGAGGATAACGCATGAATATGATAGAATGAACCATAGGGATATAATAATTATATCTAGAATAGGAGAGAAAGGAAAGATTTGAGGATACCGAAATATCATATCGGCTTCTGCCTCCCAAGTAGATACCTAAACTAATTGATTCCTCCCAAGAACCTTCATGGAAGCAACTTCTTAATTTCTCAGCTTCCAAACTTGTCGGTCTAAAATCTCAACCAGGACCTCTTCATATAAACAATTTTCTTAACTCCCAAACCTTCTAAAGGAACAATGATGTAGGATCTCCAACAAACTTCATCAACAAGGAGATATGGAATACCATATGTACCAATGTAAATCATTATGCAATTTAAGTTCATATGAAACCTTGCAAATACGCCTCACAATTTCATATGTGCCCACATATCAGGGACTAAGCTTCCCTTTATTTCTAATTCTCATTACACCCTTCATGGGTGAAATTTTCAAGTAGATCTAATCATCAACATTAAATTTGAATATGTACTTCTATCATCACAATAAGACTCTTATCGACTTTGAGCCATTTTCTATAGTATCATGCACCAACTTGGGCCCTATCAAAGCAACCTCACCAACTTCAAACGAACCAATAGAAGACCTACACTTTATATTGTAAAATGTCTCAAATAGTTCCATCTTAATGCTAGAATGATAGTAATTATTATAAGAAAATCCAAACAAAGATAAATGATCATATCAATTAGCCTTGAAATTAATACACAAAGTCTTAACATATCCCCTAAAGTCTGAAAGGTAAGATCAGCTTATCCATCAGTGTGATAGTGGGAAAGTTGTGTTGGCTTTCACTTGAGTACCAAGACCCTTTTGGAATGACTTCCAAAACTGAGATGTAAACTAAGTACCTTAACCAGAGATAATGGAAAAAGTTACTCCATGAAAACTTATAATTTCCCGAAGATAAAGCATGTCTTAATCTTCTGAGGAGAATGAAGTCTGGATGTAAAGAAAGTGAGCCAATTTCGACATTCAGTCCACAATAACCAATATTGAATCAAACTGTCAACGAGTGTGACTTAAGCCTATAATGGAGACCATATTCAAATATTTCCACTTCTATGCCAGAAAACAAATGTTTTGAGCCAAACCACCCAGTTTCTGATGCTGAACTTCCACTTATTGACAACTCAGACATTTAGCCACAAATTTTGCAATATCCTTCTTCATTTGATTCAACCAATAGACTTCCCGTACATTAAGATACATATTGGTGGCTTCTGGGTGAAATAATGAGAACTATGAGATTCTATAAGAATATGATTTATCAACTCATCAATATTCACAATACATAACTGACCTTGATATCGAGGGGCACTATCTCCCTATTAGAAAAAAGCCTTGATGGATTTGTCGGAATTGACTTCTTCAATTCAACCATAATCATATCAAGGTCATGCTTAGCCATTATATCTGATGCAAAAGATAATTTCAAACCATTATGAGCAAGTACACCACCTTCATTAGAATCAACAAAATGAACACCCATTCGGAAAAATTTATGCACATCATGAACCAACTCCTTCTTATCATCCTCAACATGAGCAACACTACCCATCAAAAATGGACTAAGAGCATTCATTACCATATTCACTTTTTTGAGATGATATGGGACAGTCATGTCATAATTCTTCAACAACTCGAGCCACATCCTTTGGAAAAGATTTAAATCCTTTTGAGTGAACACATACTTTAAGCTCTTATGGTCAGTGAATACATAACCGTGAACACTATACAGGTAATGTCTCCAAATCTTTAAAGTAACACCACCGTTGTTAACTCCAATCATGAATCGAATAATTCTTTTCATGCATCTTCAACAAACTTGAAGCATACGCAATGAATATCTCATGAACATCATAATATAACTAAGACCAATCCATGAAGCATCACAATAAACAACAAAACCATTCAATCCTTCTGGTAATGTCAAATTAGGCGTCAAAATGAGTCTATCCTTCAACTCTTGAAAACTCTTCTCACAACTTCCGACCATAAGAATTTTACCTTCTTTTGAGTTAATATTTCCAAAGGTGAATAAGTAGAGGAAAATCCTTCCATGAACCTTCTATAGTAACCGTACAAATCTAACAAACTCTACATTTGACATAGACAATGGTGTAGGACAATTCTTACCTGGCTTGTTTTTTTGGATCGACTCAAACACCTTCGTCGGAGACCATATGGCCAATAAAAGAAACAAACCTCAACCAAAACTCACACTTCCTAAGCTTAGCATACAACTCATGGTCCTTAAAAAATTGTAACATGACCCTAATCGACATGTTTTTCTCACTCCATGAGTATATCAAGATATCATCTATAAACACAATGACAAACATGTCGAGATATTGCTTAAAGGCCCTATTCCTTACCATAATCACTTTTTAGAGATGATATGGGACACTCATGTCATAATTCTTCAACAACTCGAGCCATATCCTTTGGCAAAGATTTAAATCCTTTTGAGTGAATACATCCTTTGGCAAAAATGAATCAGTAGAGGGAAATTCTTCCATAAACCTTCTATAGTAACCGGAAAAATCTAAGGAACTCTATATGTATGACGCAGACAATGGTGTAGGACAATTCTAAACTTGCTTGGTTTTCTTAGGATTGACTTAAACAGCTTCGCCAGAGACAATACAACCAATAAAAGCAACAAACTTTAACCAAAACTCACACTTGCTAAACTTATCAAACAACTCATGGTCCTTAAAAATTTGTAACACGGCCTTGATCAACATGTTTTCCTTACTCTATGATTAAATCAAGATATCATCTGTAAACACAATGACAAATATGTCAAGATATTTCTTAAAGACCCTATTTATCAAATCGATGAACACTAGTGGAGCATTATTCAAAAAAAAACATTACCAAAAATTCATAATGTCCATACCAAGTTTGAAATATCATCTTCAGAATGTCATTCTCCTTCACCCACAATTGGTGATAACCCAACCGGAGTTCAATCTTGTAGAACTAACTCGCTCTTTGGAGTTGAACACAAATATAATCTATTCTTGGAATATGATACTTATTCTTAATAGTAATCTTATTCAATTGTCTATAATCAACACACATTTTGAGAGATTCATCCTTCTTTCGAACAAACAACACTGGAGTACCCCATAGAAAGATACTCAATCTAATAAAACTCTTATCCAACATATCTTTTGATTGGTCCTTTAACTCCTTAAGTTTTTTGGGTCCATATGATAAGGATGAATAGAAATAGGCTACGCATCTGGGAGATTTCCCTTTCGTGAGGAATGCTAGGATGATCATCGATAAACACTTTAAAAAACTTATTTACTATTGGAACTGTATCACGAGTAGGGTTCTGGAATCCTTATCCCTAAACCTAACAAGATGATAAATGCAAACCTTAGAAATCATCTTTCTAGCCTTTAGGCAAGATATAAATTGACCTTTAAGAATACAATATTTCTCCCTTGCCATGACATGATAGGTTCATTCAGAATCTTGAAAGTGACCAATCGTTTCTTCAATCTATGGAAGCATAAGCTGAATGAAGTCAATCCATCCCAGGAATAACATTAAAATCTAAATTATCAAGATTTATAAGATTAAAATGAGTGACTTTGTGAGAAATACTAATAGGACAACTTCAGTGGACTCTCTTAGACACTATAGAATCACCAACGAGAGTAGAGAAATGAAAGAGATTAGAACGGACTTCGGAACAAAGATCAAATCACATGGACACATAAGGAGTAATAAACGGTAAGGTAGCACCCAGATCAAGTAAAACATGCACATCGAAATGAAAGATTTTCAATATGTTGTTCACTATATCTTGAGAATACTCGCGATCTTGTTGAGCCTGAAGAGCATAAATTTATTATGCTTTGGAGCACCCAAACCATAGCCACTAGATTGAAATTTCCTACACCCCTTTCCTTTGTAGCAAGAAATGTACAATCTCTCATGTTGTCACTATTTTTCCACATTTAAGCAACCATCTATACCGGCCAAACACTTGTCCTCATGCTTCTTACTACACCTAGTGCAAGAGAGAATAGAAGATCCATTTCAACCATTTCTTCTTTCAGGTTAAGGGTTAGACCCCCTATCTTTTGTTGAAATTAGGAGCCGGAACATTCGAATAACCTTGACCAAAAAAATTTTTCCAGAATGGAGCACACCCTTATCTACTAGACATAAAATGAGAATAATCACCATCACCAACCCTTGCCCTCTTGGACCCTTTTTCCCATTCTTGAGCTTCTCCTCTTCAATTTATTGGGCATGTATCATCAAATGGGAGATATTTATATCTTTAATCAACATGGCAGTACGACATTTTAATGACCATATTAGACACACCCGACATGAACTTACTCATTCTTGCCCTAGAGTTGGCAACCATACTTGGAAAATACTTAGATAATTGAGTAAACTTCAAAGCATACTCCTTCACACTCATATTTCCTTTTGAAGGTTGATGAACTCAAAATACTTTCGCTTCTCTCATTTCAAGAGGAGAGAAATGAAAAAATGCTCCTTTGAATTTCTCACAATCAAGAGGACTCATATCAACCATCCTCTCACTTTTTCATTGTTCAAATCACACTTAAGAAACACCATTGAGTTGATTAGACCTATTCTGCTTTCTCAACTGTAAACAATATCATAGTTCCCACTATATTATATACCTCATCAGTGAACTCGTAAGGATCCTAATCTAAACCCATGAAACTCCATAGGATTCATATTAGTGACTTCTTTTATCCTTGTCACCACCGTACCCACTTTTGGGTTCATAAGAGCAATGACCTCTCTATTAGTTTGGGTCATTATGGCTTGAGACAATACTTTGAAATTAGCTTAGGATTCAGCAGGATTCACTTGCTCGGCCAAAAGGGTCAACAGAACTAAAGAACCTCGAGCTCCACATTCTCCCCAAAACATTGCTTCTTACATAATCTCTACGAGGGGTGATATCTTGAAACAGACTGAACATGATTTAGGAGAAGAATCTTATAGAGAAGAATATTCATAAATCGGATGCATTACACACTTATGATTAAGACTTTATGCAAAGTGACTTATCAGACATCCTAGGAACTTTTCTAAAACCTTGAATACCAAGTTTTGTCATGACCCAAAGTACACCAGATGTGGTATGGCATATAAGACCCCAATAGGACCTACACAAGCCACTTGACATATATATACACAATGTTATAGACAAAAGTAGGAAATCCCATATGAATAAACGAGTTTACATTTATAAGTGAAAATCTATCATAGTACTGACAATCCGTATAGTACATTAAGGGAGTGGTAAAGACGTAACCATACACCACATAAAATATCCAAAAATTAAATGTGGCATATGAAAGCAATAAAGGTGACATGGTCCTCAGAATATGAAGACTCACCAAGTCTTCAAATTTTTAGAGCAATGAACTAGCCACGAGAGAAAGTGGAGAAAAAGTGTCACACCCTACATTAGTGAAGCAATATCGGCACAAGTACGTGTTAGTACATGAAATATACTAAGTATATGGTATATGCATAAAATATGAAACATGATATGCATAACAAAGATAAAACAATGAAAAACCTTTCTATAGAAATATCATAAACTTGAACATGATCTATGCATCTTTAAACCATAAAGAGAGCTTCATAAAATACTTAAGAACAACTTAGTTCATTTTGTGGTATATTTATTCTTAACCTTCATAGACCATGTGAACTGTAATGTGATATTTGGTGTCTTTCTCCCACAACTAAAAGAGATGTCTTTACTTCCAAAGGCAAGGACCTTGACTTCTAGCTTAGGTAAATACACTAGCTATGTCACTTAATGCAACATGCGGGGGAACATAGTAAGGTATTAGGAGATTGCTACTAGAGACTCGACCTCTATATATGGGAGAACCTCCATATTGATATCCCCTCGATTCTAAGTAAAAATACCACTAGAATAGTCATAAACATAAGCATGTCATCATATATGGAAAAGGACAATTACATTACTGATCTAAGCTTGAACATTAAAAAATAGCTCTTTAAATCATGAATCATCCATGTGTGAAAAACCCTTTTACAAAATCATAATCACTTAATATACGAAAATCTTTCACAATCTAATTGATGTTGATCTTAAAGCAACCTAGATCATAAAACATTCGGTTCTATAAATCTTGCATATCTTTCATGTAAACATCGCTCATAGTTTTAAAACTCCATAATAAATTCACACCCTTCTAGTGTTCATAGTCAAAATCATGTATCGTGCATGAGTTCATCTGAAATGAATTGAAAAGCATGTAATTTAGTCAAAACAATCATAATGACATCAAAATCAAACAATTGATCAACACCATTAGAACCCATGAAGAATTGAATAAAAACCTAACCATATAAGGAAATTGAATTAGAGAATTTGAGAGATCTTTGAGACTCAATGGATGAATAGAACCCATTGATGAACTACCACGTACGTTTATATCGAAGCCCATGACAAAGGATTAATTGGAGACTTCAAATCTTAAAGAACCCTAGAATCCCTTATGAGCTTTGGAGAAACCTAGAGAGAAAATTTTGGGGATTTCAGCGAATAAAAGGGAATGGATAGTTTCTTAGGAATAAAATCAATTATAGGGTCTCATTTTTATAGGCAAATGACATAGTATATCTATTAGATGCATAGAAAAATACTCAACTACCCTTTGAAATAACTGTTGGACAGACCTTACGGTTTGGACCTACGACTCGTAAAAAACTTGCAGACCATACTGGTCAACCATAGGTTGAGTGTCTGAGGCTTAAAATTGGCAAGCTTTCTACGACACCCTTTTACAGATTGTCTAACTTCCTATGGTCTCTATCCTCATCCGTAGACCTTAATATTTTAATTAAAAATTTCACTACGTTAAGATTTATTCTATGATACAATCTTACGACCCATCGAACCCTTCCGTATGACTAAGATCTTAAACTAATTCGTTAAATACATCATATGAATTCCATCTACGGTTCATCAAAACTCTTACAGTTAATCCTCTCAATTTATGGGTCAAACTTCAGGAACTAAATTTTCCAAACTCAACTCTGGATCCACCATTCAATTTCTACAGACTGTAGGACTGCTTATGGTCCATAGGTTGGACTTGTAGAACACTGCCTTAACCAATTTCCAGCAACTTTTCTTTCCAACTTCCAAGGTGTTACATTTATGTGTAGCCAACCATGTTAGCTCCACATGATACCCTTTTAAATAAAGACTAAATAGGAACACTAGTTAACTTGACCAATTTCCTATATTTTGTTGTTTATTAAGAGAATAAGTGTCAAAAAAAACCATGACTTGCATTATCTATATAGACTTTCATGCATTAACTAATAAAACATACATAAATTCCCTTCTTATTATAGTGAAATGGGTGAACACCCCTCTCTAGATAAGAATTATAACACTTCATAGCCTACAACCACTTCTCTATCTGCTATAGACTTCAATTAAGTGGAAGCATGTGGCATCTAGGGACTTCCTCAAACTTAAAACATGTGTCATCATTGTATGCTCCACTTTTTTTCCTAGTTTATATCCAGGATTGCACCTATGATCGATATATGACCAAACCTACTTAAACAACCTAAAGACTTTGCCCCGTCCCATTTGGAGAATGACCCCTTATAGAATAACTTATTCAATTAGTCTTGCAATTGATATAAGACTAAAATTGGGTTAGTTAGGTCTTTGAAAGCATATTTCTTTATTTCTACCCCTTTTGAGCTTGTCCATTAATTAGGTGATCACTTTCTCTCACATTTGACCTTTAGGTTAAAAGTTCAATACTCTATTAACTAAGTTATTGTCACAGCCCAAAATACAATCTAGACGTGACATGTCGTATATAATCTCGAGAGGCCCTATACAAGCCACTTGACATACATACAACTCAATGAAATGGACAAAAGTAGAAGTTAAGTAATAGTGTCATATCGTAGAATAGTTTGAACATAAAAACGGAAGTTAACAGGCTAATATAATACATCAAAAGAAGTGGTTGTGACTTAACCTATAAACCACATACAATGTTCGAAAATGAAAGACATAAGAAATAATAGTAATGGTTACATGGTCTATATGTAACAACTCTAAAAATGGATATACTAAGTAATGCTTAATGTGTCTAGAATGCCTACGATTAGATCGGGTTCACACAGATTGATACGCATAGAACCAGACCTCGGAACCCTTGCGACAGCCAATCCAACTAACTTGGGGAGTTATTTGAGCTAGGAAAGGTTGGGTCCAGCCATGTAGGGCTCCCGAATATGAAGATTTACCCGGATGAGTCTTTACCAAACTTAAAAAAGGGAAATCTTAAGTTTGGAGGGTCTAGGGGTAAAATGGTCTTTTCCAGGCTAAGGGTAGTATCGTAATTACTCTAAATATGTAATTAATTATTTAATTAATAAATTAGAGGGGCATTTTGGGGAGAGAGGGTCGAAAATTGGCTTTGAGTGAAGTCTTGCTCCACCCGGGTTCGAACCTAGGTGGAAGCAATGATTTAAATTATTTTCATTTAAATTGGTAAATTAATTTAATAAATTAATATTTATTATATGATTTAAGAAAAAGGAAAATCAGATTTTTTTCAAAGGTTTGAACGAGTCCTAATTTGACTAAGTCCTTACCTAATCCTAAACTACCTTTCACATTTCACTCTCTCACGTCAATATCTCACCTTCACGACCATTCTTTTTTTTCATGTTTCTTTGCCAAGAAAAAGTACTAAAGCAGAAAAATTACTAAAGTTCTTCACACTTGAAAAACTTATACGAAAATATATGAAAAACAATCTAATAAAAAATGTTAGGCAAAAGGGAGGATTATTCCATCGGTTTGGTGTTGAAGTTGAGGGGATTTGGACGTGATTTTTGGAGAAGTTTTTGGGAAGCAATTCAAGGTTTGAACTACATAAAAGGTATGGGTTTTTCTTACTCTTGGTACCTTTCCCCAAAGACCCTCAGGACTCAGATGAATCTATTTCGAAAATTAGGGTTGTTCACTGTTGCATGTCCATGTCACTAGCTCCCATCGATTTGTAGGTTGGATATGTTTGCTTGTAGAAATTAGGGATGTAATGTGTTTCGTGATGATTACGTTCATGTATGTATGTTCAAAGTTATGTGAATATTAAGCATGATGTCCAAAACTATGTGTTTATGTGTGTGCAATGTGTAGCCGTGACATATACTCTTGGTTTGAAGTTCCAAAATGACATGTTATGGTTGTATTCTTACGTGCACAAACTTATATAAATAGTGATGTTCATATGAAGTATAAGGTAACTGATTTAAATGGAAATTATTAGCTAAATGAATCCATGAAAATGCACCTAAAGATGTACTAAATGATCCATGAATCACCCTAAGAACTAACATGTAAACGTTGATGAAAATGGCTGAAAACCGTACATAATTTCCAGCATCTTGTTAATGAGTTTCGTCCAAGCTAAGTGGTGTATCATTCTATATAAAATGAATTAAAAATAAGTGAGGTCACTGAGAATCGAACCCGTGACCTCACCAAGTTAAAAATATTAGAAATAAAGTGATAGAAAAAGAATGTGGCATGTGGGATTCGAACCCGTGTGCCCTGACCAAAACATGAATAAGATAATGAAAAATAAAAATGAGAGGTGTGGGGTTCGAACCCACAAACCTCCGGTCAAACTTAAGGAAGAATTAAAAGAAAATTAAAAGTTGAGGCATGTGGGAATCGAACCCACGACCTCTAGGCAGAATAAAAGGAATTTAACGAGAAAATTTAAGTGAGGTTGTGGGAGTTCGATCCCACACCCTCTCGGCCAAGAAGGAGAGAATTTAAAAGAAAAGAAAATAAAAGGAAATAAGGTTGTGAGGTTTCGATCCCACATCCTCTCAGTCCCAATGAACGAAAAATAAAGAGAGAAATCAAGGGGAAAATGAAATGAAGGCGTTGGGGCTCGATCTTGGGTCCCAAAGCCGTGTTGATCAAACCAAAACAAATAAAAACATAAGTGTTTTCCAAGGGACTCGGAATCGAGTTCCCTTGCCCAAATTTCATATTGATACATAAGTCATATGTAATAAATGTTCAAAAATAATGTTGCCTACATAGATTGAAATCGAGATCTTGGCATTCTTACAAGATGCGTAAGTCTTGTACCACATAATCTTACGAAGATATTAATCACTTAAACGAACTATGATTGAAGCCTCGTGGATTGTATGTATAGACCCATAAGTCTAGCATACATGTAAAGCAAGTGAACCTAAGATGTATGTAACAAAATGATTAAACCATAAAAGGGTCAAGTAAGAGTGTGAAACACACTAAATGGCCAAGTGCATTGGCATATAATGAAATGACATTCACGTAAAAGGGAGTGAGTAATTATGAAGAGAAAATATGCTAAAGATAATGAATGTGGTGACAACATGATAAGAGTCTAATGTGAAAGATGAGAGCAATCTCAAATGACCTAAGTAAATGTTACCAAAACATACTCACATATGAGAGTGTAAAGCTAAAGAAGAGACCAGTCTCTACGAACACTCTAAAGAAAGTATTGAGATTAATGTATACTTAATGCTAATGATTAGATGAGAAATCATCTATTGAGCTATGATGTCCTCATACTAGAAGCCAACTTTCATGACGTATGAGTTGAATGTAATGGAACTTTATACTGAGCATCGATAGGCTAGCTATGAGCGGTGATGACTTCTTTTGGGAAAGGTGGAGGTTCACGTAACTATCATGAGATGAGACTGTCCGGCATGCCGGGTATAAGTCTCCTTGTATCTCCTAGTCTTTGAACCTATACTGCCAATATAGGGATCTAGCAAAGTTCAATTCCCTATATGCGCTAGCATGTTTTGGGTCACTTTGGCCGGTGATTCCACCTCTTTTCAGTGTGGGGCAGACACTTGATTTCATGATGCTCACATGATTTATGTCGGTTAACGTTAAAGTTCCCAATGAATGAATGAGGCCAGCCTCAAGTAAAGAACATAATGAAATGAACGATACCAAAGGTGTTAGGATAGGATAATCAAGAGGCGATCAAGACTTAAGTAATGACACTAGGTCATTCTTGGTCATTGCACAACGAACTCGATGAAAGTCTTAAACTACATCCTAGGTATGGCTGGTGTTTACACTAGCTTATAAATGAATGAAAATGAATCGCGTACGAATGAATGAAGCAGACCCTGTGTTTGCTAAAGAAGTCTCCCTAGTTGAGGTCCCATATGTTGAGCCCTCATTTTGGGAAGTCTTAATTTCAAGTCTATGATTCCAAGGTCTCATGGCGTATGAATGAATGATATGAACTATGTTATATGCTAATAAGCAATATGTTATGTGCAGTGTGCAATATGTTACGTACGATGATGCATGTTATTCTCATAGCATGACTTTCCTAATCTGATTTTGGCAAGTCCACTAACTTAACTCTCCATAATTCATATCGTTAGGAGAGAGATCTTCTTAATCATGCATGTCCTTGGTGTGTGCATGCATATACCCATACTTAGTACAAGTGTGTACTAATCCCATACAACTCTCTACTTTTAGGTGCAGGTGCAGCTGGACGCTAGAACTTACGAATCGACGTTGAAGTTATCCCGACGTGGTGCTTTCATCCGGGTTTGGTAGGCCCTTATGCTTTCGAGGATGCTTACTATTTTATTCTAGCATTAGACGTAGACATTATCTAGTGGAGTATGTTTCACTAGTGTTTCTTTCCCAGTTATTTTCATGTGTTGTATTGAAGCCATTTTGGCAACTATATATTTATGATTATATCTTTCGTTTGATTATCTTGATTTAGATGGTTGTTGTGAATGCTTATGAGTTCACAGGATAGTATTATGCAAGATCAATGTTTTCCAATATAAAGTTTAACTAAACAAAAGTTCAAATTTTCCGTTAAAATTAACCTAGATGAAGTAACGATGACGTATGTAGGCTTGTTTGCGACCTCTTAAAGGTCAACGACCCAGTCTCGTCTAGGGTCTAGATTCGGGTCGTGACACTATAGAACACTAGGATTCACCAAGCCTTCAGCTATCAATAATCAACTATCCAGGAGCGAGAGGATGAGAAGCGCCAGATCCTACAATATAAAAATAATGTAGGTACAAGTATGCATTAGTACATGGTTGAATATAGTACGAGGAAATGCATGAAAACACGAACATGATCATAAGGATACATAAAGAAAAACATGATATGCATGCGCAAGCTAAAACAACTTGAAAAACCTTTAAGGAAGAATCATACATCATGAACATGGTCAGTTCATCTTCAAACATAATGAAAGCTTCATAAAACCTCTGAAGTAACTTTA
Organism: Solanum lycopersicum; assembly: GCF_036512215.1. Taxonomy (NCBI): domain Eukaryota; kingdom Viridiplantae; phylum Streptophyta; class Magnoliopsida; order Solanales; family Solanaceae; genus Solanum; species Solanum lycopersicum. The sequence goes on along the minus strand of NC_090807.1, from coordinate 27,157,499 downwards.
GTTTGGTTTGTTGGATTTTAGTTTCAACTGACAATAGACCATATGAGCTATAACATAGATTCTAATGTAACTCCCACACTGAGAAGGGAGTGTCTCCTTGCCGTGGTCGAACTCAGTATCATTTTTTTCATATGCTATTTGTGAATCCAGTAGGTAGGTCATTAAGATAATCCTATGTCGTACATAGTTTGGAACTAAAGGTTGCAACTAGAGACTATCCTATTTGAGCCTCCATCTCAAGTATTTCGATGCTAAGTTAAATCCCAGTGAAAAAGATAAAGTCAATTATCAAAGCAAAATATTAGCATATGTTATAATCAACATACTAATCCAAATTATAGAATCATCATTGAGTAGCTTCTTGAATCATGAATCATGCATATGTGAGAAAATCCTTTCACCAAATCATGATTTGTTAATACGTGAGAAAACCTTTCACAATTTATGTAATGCTTATATTAAAAGTAACCTTAGATCATAAACTTCTTTTAGATTATAAATCATGCATAACTTTTATAAATCATATTCATATCTTCATAAATTCATAGTCAAATTCATAAGTAAATTATGGGTCTATATAAAATCAATTGAAAGATATGCAAATTAATCTAAACATATACAAAACATTAAGAAGATTGAAATAGAACAATTTACATCAAAATCAAATAAGACCCATGGAAATTGCATGAATCTCAATCAAAACTGAGTGAAATTGAATTGGAACTTGAAGATCTTTTGGGACAAAATGGATGAATAAAATCTACTGATGAATTCCCACATATCTTGATGAACTAAGCCCAAAAGAAATGGAAGAAAAAAGAGACTTGAAGCTTGACACCTTAACTTTCTTCCTTGAGCTTAAGAGAGAATCTGAGAGGAGGAACTTGGATGTCAATTGGGAATTGGATAGACTGAGAGGGTTTGAATAGTTTTAGGAATAGAAAAATAGTTGTAGGGCTTAAATTTGGGTCATAACGACATATTTTAGGTATTAGATGCATAGAAAAAAACTCAAACGCCCTTAATAAATAACCATCATAGTGGTCTACGGTTGAGACCTACGCTCGGTAGAACTTTTTACGGCCCATACTGGTCAACTTTAAAATCAACTTCAAAAACCCAAAATTGATCATCTTCCCACGAGACCTTCCTACGGTCTCTTGGGAAGTCCCACGGCCCTTAGATCTCAAGTTCAAGTTCGAATTACACTAAGTCTAGAACCTTTCTACGGAACCTCATCTACAACCTGTAGAACCAATATGACCCGTCTTGCTTACTTATATGTCCAACATCAAAGATTCAATATTTCCAATAACTTAGCTCAACTCTACGACATCCTTCCTAGCCAACGTCCTACTTACTCATATGTCCAACATCAGAGATTCAACATTTCTAACAACTTAGCTCAACCCTACATCTTCCTTCCTAAGCCCTATAGGAGTTTCTATGGACCGTAGCTAGGCCTCGTAGTTCTTGCATCACTGTCAAAAACTGACCTTTTTTCCTTTTTAATCCTACTTTCCTATTTTTGAGGTTTTACAGTTATACACCAAAAAAATATGTATTAGAAAATAAGGATTAGTATGGAAAAGAGGTTGACCCCTCTTCTTCTCATCATGATAAAGGAGTGCGGCTTTGCATTAGACCTATAATGCAGAAAAATGGAAGAAAATGTAAGGTCGCGTGTAGCACTCTGGTAAGAAAAAAGATGTTCTAAGGTGCAATAACTTTCGCGCAACTGCAACACCCTTGCTCCTTGCCATTTATTTCAAACTCAAGAAAAACCTTGATCGATATAAAAAATATGAACTCAAGTTCCCAACCTATACATGTGGCTTGGTCACGAAAACGGACCTTACTCAAAGAACACCTTTGTTAGTAAGGTTGCATCTTACATGTGTTTAACAATCTTACAAATGAGCAAACCATAATTCATACACAAGATATCGAAATATCCTAAGGCGCCGCATTGATAAATCACATATCTCCATTCCTTTTTATAAATAAATATTTACATTTTTTTCAAATACAAATAATTTTACAAAAGATTTACTAGTCAACAAAAATAGTAACCAGTTATTCTTTAATATAATTAATTCACGTTTAACAAAAAATCTTTTCGAGTATGAGTAATTCTTTTTGGTTGCAAATTTGAATCAATAATTCATTTTATTTTATTTATAGATAAAATATAAACTTGGATCAGAATTTAATATTTATATTGAAAATAATTAAATTTTATGCTTACTCATTAGGAGTGTTTTAAAGGAGTGGTAATTCTGGTATTTTGTTGTGACTGAACCCATAAAAGACCCTGGGCAGTAGGCATTCGTTCCTATACTATAAACCTTCCCACCCTTATCATCACTTCTATCTATCTCCTTATCCCTTCTCTCCCATGGCCTCTTCTTCTTCCATTATAGGAGTTTCCTCCATATACCAAACCAATCCTTCACTCGAACTTTCTCGAAGACCCACTGCTACTCCTCCTCTATCTCTTCCTTTCTCCATTGAAAAATCCAATTTTCATGTTCATGTTCGTCTCAGACGTCCTTTTCTGGCTTCTGCTGTAGTAACTCCTACTTCTTCGGTGCTAAGTGAAGAAGCCTTTAAAGGAATTGGGGGTTTTGGGAAGGATTCTTTGAATGTTAGTGAAAGTGAATATGATTCTGAGGATGAGGTTGAGGATAATGAGTCAAATGAGGATGAACTTTCTGTTTCTAAACTTGGTTTACCTCACAGGCTTGTTGACGCTCTTGAGAAGCGTGGAATTACTCAACTTTTCCCAATTCAGGTTCTTTGTCTTGTTCAACTGTTTAGTGCAATTTTATCAGCTAATTTTTATGCCAAATTGGTACAATTAATTGCTTGATAGATATCCTAATGGTTTTTAAATAAGCTTGTATACCAAAAGGGACTGCACCGTGCACCATTCTGAGCTATATGTCACTAATAAGCAACACTACCGTTGCAGTATTGCACTAAGGCTCGCCCTCAGATTTGTGTTCTAATTTGTACTATCTGCAAAAGTAGCTGGACAACTATTTAGAATCCGTATTTAACTATGTTTAGTGGGCTATGGTTGCTCATTTGATCACCGGTTCGAGGGTCTTATCAACTTCTTTGCAGAACTGCAAGGGGAAGACTCTGTGATATGCACCCATTCTCCCTAGCACTTGTGTGTGAGGGGTAAAGCCCTTCATTCAGCTGTATCTAACTGAAATATACTTAACTACCCATATAACGTTTGTAGCAGGCATAGACATTATCATAAGATGCAAGTATTCACTGTGGGATGCAGCCCAAGTCATTACGGTTGCGAAATGTGTGCTTCTATATTAACTTTATCCTTCATGATTTGGCGTGTGTGTTGATTCAGTGGACTATTTTCTGTGATATATTCCAGTTGTTTATGTAGGTTATTGGAACTAAATGTGATTTTGAAATGGAAGTAAGACTTTTTCACTGCAAATATAGATAGATTATCCTAAATCATGTGTTTTATTATTATGTAGAGAGCTGTTCTAGTGCCTGCACTGGAGGGTCGGGATATAATTGCTCGTGCAAAGACAGGGACGGGGAAGACACTCGCCTTTGGTATTCCAGTATTGAAAAAGCTTAGTACAGATGAAGAAATGAGAAATACTCAGAGGTATAAGTTTTATCATGATGGTTAGAGTTTTTATCAGTCTAATTGTTGACGAGGATGCTAATTTTCTCTTTTAATTTCTAGACGGGGACGGCTTCCCAAAGTTTTGGTACTTGCACCTACTCGAGAGTTAGCCAATCAAGTTGAGAAGGAAATGAAAGAGTCGGCACCGTACTTGAACACAGTCTGCATATACGGAGGCGTTTCTTATGCTACGCAGCAAAATGCACTTTCCCGTGGGGTTGATGTTGTTGTTGGAACTCCAGGTAGACTTATTGACCTGATAAACAATAACACCTTGAAACTTGGGGAGGTGGAATATTTGGTCCTCGACGAGGCTGATCAAATGCTCGCAGTTGGATTTGAGGAAGATGTGGAAGTTATTTTGGAAAAACTTCCACCACAGAGGCAAAGCATGCTTTTCTCAGCCACCATGCCTGGCTGGGTAAAGAAACTGTCTAGGAAGTACTTGAACAATCCTTTGACAATTGACTTGGTAAGTGTTCGTTCTTTCTCAAAGTCTCGTATCATCGTCCTTCTTGATTATGATATCATCTTGATATATGCAATACTTCAATGTGCCTCCTGAATGATCTCTAGCTGCTTTTTTTTAACAGCAAATGCCGTTGTTTTCTAATTAGAAATAAAAATTGTCAGTATATTTCCTTACTTCTCCAAAGAAGTTATGGATAATTGGTTTTAATTGTTGTCTTACCTCTTGCGCTTTCCCTTCTTTTCAAATACTCATTTAGGTTGGTGATCAAGATGAAAAGCTGGCAGAGGGGATCAAGCTTTATGCTCTATCAGCTACATCAACATCAAAACGATCTATACTTGGTGATCTTGTTACAGTATGAATCAACAGCCTATTCTCATAGCTTTTTTCCACCAATGCAGAATTCAGAGCTTTAGGGTTTTGCTTTAAACAATTTTCAGGTTTATGCAAAGGGTGGAAAGACAATTGTTTTTACACAGACAAAACGAGATGCTGATGAGGTTTCAATGGCATTATCAAATAGCATTTCTTCTGAGGCATTGCATGGTGACATTTCTCAACATCAGAGGGAAAGAACACTAAATGGATTTAGGCAAGGAAAATTCACTGTGCTTGTTGCGACTGACGTTGCATCTCGTGGTCTTGATATACCTAATGTTGACTTAGTAAGTTCATACGGTTATATACGTGACTGCTTTATTTTTAACTTCTGTTATTTATGGTGCGGTTTCTGTGGATAAAGTTGGCATTTTGGGCGTTTATCTAGGTGAAAGAAATGCTTACATTTTGTAGCTGAGAGTAAAAATTTGAGTAACAGAATCCATTGGTTATGTTAGAAAGCGGGCAGTTTTCACAGATGGGTTGTTGCATATTTTGACTATTTGTGTAATTGCCTAAAGCTGCATATACACTGGTGAAATGTGGAAGAGATATGGGTTTGATCAATCATAGTACTAATTGTTATTGTATTTCATCGATATGATATAGTCAATTTTGTTATTCTCTTTCTGTCCAGCTTCTCCTTGTTCTCGTTCCCCCTTCGTTTTGAAAATTTTCAATTTTTCACTTCTGACTTCTGAATCAGATCTTGGAGAAAGCCAAGTGTTATGGAATATCTATATTGATGTAAAATTTCTGCCACATTGAGGTGATACTCTTTCGACTGCGTTGTAAGTGTGTTTGTAATACAATCATAAAATCAGTGTTTAAAGTCTTGCTTTTTGTGGGTGGGGTGGGGTGGGGTGGGAGTTGATGTTGATGTTGGTATTCATTATATTCCATCGTTTGCCGATGACCAGAATTAACTGTTTGAATCTCTTCTGCTTGAAAAGTGCTGCACAGTCACTTGGACATTGTATTTTCCAATTCTATGCTCTGTTTATAGGCATCAGTTAACAGTAATAACCCTTTGGATCCATCCTCCCTTGTTATTTAGGTAATCCATTATGAATTACCCAACGATCCAGAAACTTTTGTTCATCGCTCTGGTCGAACTGGCCGTGCTGGAAAAGAAGGCATTGCTATTCTGATGTACACAGGTAGTCAAAGGCGAACTGTCAGATCTCTCGAACGTGATGTTGGGTGCAAGTTTGAATTCGTTAGTCCTCCATCTGTCAAAGAGGTTTTAGAGTCATCAGCTGAACATGTGGTGGCTGCACTTAATGGAGTTCATCCCGAATCTGTTGAGTACTTCATTCCAACTGCGCAACAGTTGATGGAGCAACAAGGAGTGAATTCCCTTGCTGCTGCACTTGCTCTTTTGGGTGGATTTTCCAAACCGCCATCTTCTCGATCTCTAATAACTCATGAACAGGTATGATCAGTTATTGAGGTATTTATGTTGATTGATAAATTTTCTTGGTTGCCTCTGTTATTGAGGCACTTAAATGTATTGATAAACCTTAATGATTGCTTCCATATTGAGGTAATCAGCAATTAAGAAATTTCTGCAGTACTTTCTCTTTCCTTCCTTTCTTCACCCTTTGTGCTGCGGACTGTTAGGCTTCTTCTGTATGCAACTTATAATGGCCAATTTAATGGTCAAGTGAGGTGCTGAAGTGATATGATATTTCTCCTATATCTATTCATCAGCTGTTTATTTCATCCCTTGTCCTAACCCATTCTTGGGCTGTCATAGTAATTGACACTAATATCCTCATTGTGGTGCGAAATTGTAGTATCGACAAGTGATATGTGCAATTGAACTGCTCCAAGCCCACTCTGCAGGCCTTGTTAGATGGGTGAGTTCCTTGGCCTGCAAGTGGGCCATGTACTTGGCCTATTCAACTGCCCAAAAGGCAGATAGCTCTTCCAACGTTAAATATGCTTCTCCTTTTTCTTTCTCATTTGGGTCTTTCCTCACTTGATGATGCCAATCACCGGATGCTACCACTGTGCTCAAAATGCTAGTATAAGTAACCATGACTTGAGATTTTGATCCATCTCTTTTCACTTTCTTTTATGCCTCCAGTCATCAAGTATATGCCCATTGCATTTTTTGTGATCAACATATTTTCACTGCAGGGGTGGACTACATTACAGCTGACACGTGATTCTGAAACTTCCCGAGGATTCCTGTCGGCAAGATCTGTTACTGGTTTCCTCTCTGATGTCTATTCACCAGCTGCTGATGAAGTTGGCAAAATTCACCTAATTGCAGATGAAAGGGTGTGTGACCAATATGCTAATGATGTTGCTATATGTTCTGCATTGTTGATGCCCCTAGGGAGATGTGTTGTGTTGTTTTCTGATCCCCTTCTCGGTGTCTTTGCTCTAACCAGACCATTTCACGTATTTTGAGCTCAGGTTCAGGGGGCCATCTTTGATCTTCCTGAGGAGACTGCTGCAGATCTACTAAATCAGGAATTACCTCCTGGAAATACTATTTCCAAGATTACCAAGGTTAATCTGCTTCTTACTGTGGTTCTTGTATATATTCTGTGACTTAGCTGCACAGTTCATTTTGCTGTTAACTCTTACATCTGAGACAGGATAGTAACCTTTATAATCCTCTGTCTTGCAGTTACCTGCTTTACAAGACGATGGGCCAGCTGGTGATTTCTATGGGAGGTTTTCAAGCAGGGATACTAGGGGGACACGAGGAGGTTTAAGAGACCGTAGAGGCAGATATTCCCAGGGTTCTTCTAGTGGCCGTTACTCTGATAATGATGATGATAATTGGGGGAATGACTCTAGGTCGCGAGGTGGCCGGACAAGAAGGGGAGGAAGTGATTGGCTGATCAGTGGTGATAGGGATAAGCGCTCTAGCAGGTCTTTTTCTGGAGGAAGCAGAGACAGGTTTGTTTCTCATCTTAATGGGCACACAATTTAATATGATTTTCTTCTACTTATGTTGTATATCTTATTCTCCTTTCTTCCTAAGCAACTTGCTCTTGTTTGATTGCATTACTAGCATAGTCCTGGGACTTTAATCCAGTTACTGGTGCCTTGTTAAAAAGGAAGAGTTAACCCAGTTACCGCTGGCATTATTTGTATGATGGGACGGATTATCAGCATTGTATTGTTAATTGCTTAGATGGTCATTGTCACTACTGAAACTTGGGTAGGTCATGACGACACTTAGCGAGCATCTATTTTCAGTAAGCAAATCAGCATTCATAACAAGAAGCTTAATCTAAATAGGCAAATACCATAATACAATTTAACATGACAGTGGAATTGTGGAAACCATGTATCAGCAGTTCAACATGAGTAAATAATGAATCCCATAATCCAACAATCTAGTCATGGAGCATATAATACTGTCTGAATGAATAAAACCCAATATCTTAACTAAGAAAGCATAGGTAACAACATTCATGAGTAGAGTGGATGGCTCACCTCAGTAGCAAGAATTAGTGTTTTAAAAGGTGGGGGCGTGAGGCGATGCGTTTTATGCAGTATGGGACGATGCGTAAGTTCCATAGATCTATGGGTCGTATATCTCATATATCTTCAATTTTATCATTTTATTATTAAGAAAATAAGCAAAAGAAAAACTTTGAATAACTCTACAAATAGATATAAATAAATCACCAAATATATCTAAAATTTTTGAGAATAATAACACAAAAAATGCTGATAGTTGAGATAATCTTTCAAATATAATCAGTGTCTATCTCCACATTACTAGTCCTTTCCACCCTCAAATATTTGCAGTGATTATTTGTTTATATATTTCAAACAAGGATCTAAAGAGTAAGTCTAATGACAAAATGGATAAAATTGCCTAAGGAACATACTGCTATGAAAGCTCTATCCTATCAGTTTGAGGCACGATTATCTAAAAAATTATTTTTGGCAATGTCATTTCTTATGAGAGTTGCTTTGTTTACCAACCAAACGTTGTGTAAAATTAATAAAATTGTATGAATTAATACATCAATAACTTTTATTTTATTTACAAATGAAACAATGTATAAAATTAATACCTGAATGACCAAGTTATTTATGTATTAGCTTGAACCTTAACCAGCTACCAAACAGCCCCTTAGCTGTTTCAACTCTGTTGGTGCCATATGATATATGGAATTGAAATAGACCCTTATCTTGGGTAAATGTCCACACATAACTCAAAAAATTCTCACATCGAAGGTAGCCCGGTAAGCCATCCAAACACTCTGGATACTCACTTATTACTGGCACAGTCAAGCATAACCATCCAAACATTCTGGATACTCACTTATTACTGGCACTGTCAAGCATAATTCCCTCCGCTTGGGTGTCCAGAACTACAATAATGAAGCCCAAACAGCCCTTTCTTACCCATCATGAAAGATATCCTCTTGTTGTTAATTGTAGTTGTCTTGCCTTCTTACTCTTGACACACTTCCATTGGAATTACAAACTTACAATTTTGACGTGATAATTAAGTGTAGTAGGACATGATGCTAGTCAATCCATGCTCATGATATCATCAAAATTAATCATTTTTTTATACAATGAAATGGATCGTGGTCCTTCCCTACCCCGAGACTGCACAATCCTGGTAAACCTAATCTACGACTATAGACTCCCCTATTTGAGTCGCAACTAAAGACTAATCTAAGAATTTGAGATCCCTCTCTAAATAAGATGCAAAGTAGAGAGACATGCATGTGTAGATCCGGGATCTATAAGTGCAAATGCCTAAAAATAGAGCAGATATTAAGGCATGTCGGACACCACAACATGGGTTGCCTCAATATTTTGCCTATAGCCATAACATAGAAGACCCTGGTTGGCCTAGTGATTGGGAGGCTTTTTTTTTGAGAAAAAAGTACTTTTTTCTCAAATCAAGGCGTTTGACCAATTAGTTAAACAACTTTTATATAGAAGAAGCAACTTTTACGCTGTTGAGATGAAGCTAAAAAAATTTGCTTCTTAAAAATAGCCGAAGCAGAAAATTATTTTTTCTAGACAAAAGTATTCCTACCATTTATACATATTTACCAATATATCTCTTTCTAATTAATTAGCATATCTCATAAGTTTGGTTAAGTTCCATTTAGGAATTTTATTCATCATTTTTTCACAATAAATTCTTTACATTATTTTATATTTAATATATTATTACAATATGCTTTAATGTGTGGAGTGATTTTTAATTTATTTGACTTCATATTTTTATTATATTAAAATCATAATATTAATATTATATCAATATTTAATATTTCTTTGATTTATCTATGTAAAATATTGATTGAAAATTTGTAATATTGTATTATTTAGTTAAACAAAAATAAAAATAAATTGAATTTATAATAGATATTTAAAATAATTTCTCTATATAATATATTCTTAATATTAAAAGTGCATTGATGACTGTCATTTTTTCGTGATTTGATTCTCAAAAGCACTTTCCAAAAGATTAGTCAAATGCAATCTACCTATCAAAAGCATTTTTCAAATAATTTAGCCAAAGATTATTTTCAAAAGCACTTGTCTGAAAAATTATTTTAATAGTGCTTGTAAAATTAAGCAGTTTTTAGCCGCTTGGCCAAATAGGCTCAAAATGGGGTGGTACTCCTGCACCTTGTGCACCCTGCTGACTAATACACCATGTGACCTTAAGAGCGACCAATAGTTGTCTGAGCTGCCTGAATACCTTGTTCATAATTTACATAGTGCCCCTGTTCTCCACAAGAATAACAAACTCCTGAGCTCCTCTTACACTGACCAAAGTGGCTTTTATTACAATCAACAGATGTTGGTGGGGTCCATAATGGAACGACCCGCCACGTCTTCGATGCTGCGGCTGTAGTTGTCTCTGTTGGGAGGAAGGAGCGCTGACTGAACCACTATCTACATTGCACTGAAGATCTTGCTATTATTCAAACCATCGAATTCTCAACTTGGAATATTAGGGCTATGAATATCCAAGACAAGTATCATGTTTTAAAGACAATCTTGTAGAAATCAATGCATATTGATCCAAAATAATACTTGGGATCACACCTTCATATATTGGGGTATTGTTTCTCATTGGAACAGATACTGCTTTACTAAAGCTTGGCATGCATTTTATATTGCCTATTTTTTTCTAATCGTAGTGAGCCACAACCCAATCCTTATTCACTTATATTATTATTATTATTATTATAATCTTCTTGCTACTTGATGACGTAAATGACTCACTCTTTAATTTGGGATAGACTTATTTTGGTCCTTTATATATAACATTGGGAATAAATATCTTTGCACGAAGTGGACACTCTTGGTACAAGGTCAGAGAGAAAGCCATTCACTAATGGAAAAGCTGCTGACTAATGTTAAAAGCTAATGAAATAGGGTAACATAAAGAGTTAGAGAATCATTAAATATCATGACTTCAAAATTCTATTCAGAAGTGTCTCTGGTATTAATTTTCTTCATCTATATCAAATCTGACATTCTTGAGGTGCATCCAAACTTTTTTCTTCCCTCTTGGTCCTGCTTTTAGAAAAAATTCCTAGTACAGAACCATTCTTGAAGAGTGAATCAATTTCCTTACCAACAAGATTATGTGCTAAGGATTTAGCTTTACAGAGACTCAATCTGATTTCCAACTTTGACACTTCTTTTTGGGCCTCTTAACCATTGAGAAGGACTGCTCTCAGATTTTCTGGGTCTCAGTTGCTATCACAATCACCCTTCTGATTGGAATTGCAAAGAAGACGTACTTATGAAAAGTTTGACACGAGTGAGTGAAGGCATTGATGCTGGGCACTGTGAAGAACAGAACTTGGAATGAGCGCCATTTATAATCTACATCTGCCCAGAACATAATTTAAAAGAAAAAAGAAAAGAAAGAAAAGACTAGAAGTCTGATCTGTTACTCGGACAATGTCAATGGATTTGTGTCCTTCAACAGTTGAGAGAACAAACCATTTGCTTAGAGTAGAAAAGAGGAACATAATTAATTTGAAAGTCACTTGTCTATTAGCTGTTAAGCACATCCTCTACAGTTGATACTTGCAAAGGCCTTGTTTCTAGGTGCGCGCACCCATGGGTGTGACCTAGTGCTCGTTGAAATGGGTTGAGCATCATGAGGTCTGAGGTTCAAATCCCAGTAGAGACAAAACACTAGGTGATTTCTCCCCATCTACTCTAGCCTTGGTACCTGTTTCTGGTGGGAGGTGGCAGGTACTCCCTGGTCTGGACACTATCTTGTTTCTATGCAAGAAATCACTGTTAGATCCAATACTGCTATTAGGTTTTTACTTTTTACGGTACTATTTGTCATTTCTGTCAATAAATGCCAGTGAAGATGGACTATTTATGTCCAATGTTATTTGTGAAGGGCCAAGATAGTCCTTCCCCTATACTTCACGTTTTTTTTCTCACATTTATCGCCTGTAACATGATATAATTTTTGGTTTCTATTGCAGAAGCTTTGGTGGTGCATGTTTCAATTGTGGGCGCAGTGGTCACCGAGCATCTGAATGCCCTAACAAAAGAGACTACTAGGTCCTGTAGGTTGTCTCATCATCCTTGGTGCAGTTTTTGTATGTGGGTGACAATTTCTGATATACCTCTCACTATTTCCTGTGAAAGCCAGCAATGAAGATAAAGGAGTTTTGAGTATATGTGATACATATGAGCAACAGCAAGATCCTTTACTGTTCCCTCCAGAAAGCACCATCCCTAAAGCTTCACATGGCCCTACCGATGATTAATTGATTTTCTGTTTCTGAAGCATGCAATCAGTTGCCAGTTATTTTCTCTTAGTTTGTTGATGTTGTAGGTGAAGTAGGGTAAGATATATCAACTTTCAGTATAAATATGTCGGACTGCAGAGTCTTCCAATTTATCTCATCTTTGAGATGAGAAACAGATGCAGCGTTTGGGTTCAGGCATGTCAAATATACTCTGTTATTGTAAGCAAGGTTCATTTTAGGAGTAATACTTGTGGTACCACTATATTCTGCATCCTCATTTTCCCAAGCTTGTTGCATTTGGCTTTATCTACCTAACAATATGGAAGTGACAATACTAAAATATTTTATTTTAGTGTTTCATTTGCTATTTTATTTATGGAAAATGGTCAAACATTTTAAACTATGAAACTAACAAAAATGCCTTTAGTCAAATAAATGGTCTTAAAATGTTTGTATTGCTATTAGTTTGATCTAAAATACGCTAATTGTTACTTGACAGAACAAAAATGTCTTTTTCATGATTAATATATCTGTTGTAAATTCATTGTATATGTGGATGATCCATTAGAGTTATCCAACAATTAATTGGATTCATGTATTAGTGTTTCCAATGTGATAAAATATCAAGGTGATATGAACCTTGATGATAACTATGTAAAATTTCAAGGTGACCTTTGACTATGATATCTCAACACTATAAATAGAGATAACATTCACAATTGTATGAGATACTTGAATAAGAAAATTATCTCCTCTATTGTATACTTCTTGTCTTTTTCTTCTTATATTCTGAGCTTTCTTTACAACACGTTATCAACACGAAATTGCTACTTGCAAAGGTATTATATAAATATTTTTATTTAATTCACATATTCTCTCATAATTTTCATTATGTCGAATTTATCCAAACTTGAGTTTGTGGCATTAGATATTTCTGGAAAGAATTATCTTTCATGGATACTCGATGCTGAGATTCACTTGGCTGCTAAAGGTCTTGATGCCACTATTACTCAGGGAAATGAAGCATCGACTCAAGATAAGACGAAGGCTATGATTTTCCTTTGTCATCATCTTGATGAGGGCCTAAAGATTGAATATCTGACGGTGAAAGATCCACTTGAATTGTCGACTGATTTAAAGGGGAGATATGACCACCTAAAGGCAACAGTGTTGCCAAGAGCTCGTTATGAGTGGATGCAACTATGGTTTCAAGATTTTAAGACAGTAATTGAATACAACTCTGTTGTATTCAGGATAACCTCCCAGTTGAAATTATGTGGAGAAACTATAAAAGATGAGGACATGTTGGAAAAGACATTTACTACTTTCCATGCCTCAAATGTGATATTGCAGCAACAATATCATGAAAAGGGTTTTCAGAAAATATTCTGAACTAATCTCATGTCTTTTGGTGGCTGAGCAACATAATGCTCTTTTAATGAAAAATCATGAAGCTTGTCTCACTGGAGCTGCTCCATTACAGGAGGCAAATGTGGTGGAAGCACGTGATCAATCTGAAGTAAAAAGAGATGATCATAGGGGATATAATAATGCACGGGGATATAATAATGCACGGAGACATGGCAAAGATAAAAGACGATACACTAATCCTCAAGGTGGTGGTCATAATAAAAGGGAGAACAACATGAGCTCTCAAAATAACCCCTCAAAAAGTAATTATTGTTGTTGTGGCATGAAAGGCCATTGGAAGAATGAATGTCGCACATATGAACATTTTGTAAGGCTCTATCAAAATTCCTTTAAAAAGAAAGGAAATAAAAGTGGTGCTTCCTCTTCCAATGCTCGAGCTGAGTAACATATGACTCTTAAAAATAATGATAAGCCGGGAACATCTTAGAAATATGATAAGGATGTTGAAGCAAATTTGGCTTTAAAGGATGATGTTTTTGATGACCTTGGTGACATTACTCATATGGAAGTTGATGACTTCTTTGGAGATCGAAACTGATGTTTGATCTTTTAGCTGGGGAATGAAGTCTGTTAATATTTTACTTATGTATTTTTAATTATTATGTTATTCATGTTGAAGTATTTAAATTTCCGTTGTTAATTTTGTTTCTTCCTTCTTTTGATGTATTTTATTTTAATGAAAATCAACAGAAATTCCCAGTTGTCAGTTGGATTAAAGATGAGTAATGGAGAGGTATGCCTTCTTGATAGTGCTACAACGCATACAATATCAAAAGAAAAGAAATACTTTTCTAATTTGGTTATGAAAATGGCATATGTCAACACAATATCAGGTAGTACAAAATTAATTGAGGGCTCTGGAAGAGCGACCTTATTACTACCTGGAGGGACAATATTAAGCATTAATAATGCATTATATTGTAGTAAGTCTCAAAGAAACTTATTAAGTTTCAAAGTTATTCGCCCAAATGGCTATCATGTTGAGACGGCTAATGAAGGAAAGGTTGAATACCTTTACATTACTACAATTAATGTAGAGAAGAAAATTGTGCATGAAAAATTACCTGCATTTTCTTCTGGGTTGTACTATACAAGTATAAGTACAATTGAATCACATGCCGTAGTAAACAAAAGTTTTACTAATTTTGATAATTTTATCGTTTGACATGACCGGTTGGGCCATCCCGAATTTATTATGATGCGCAAAATCATTGAGAATTCACATGGGCACACCTTAAAGAGATCAAATATCCTTCAATCAAAGGAATTCTATTGTGCTGCTTGTTCTCAAGGAAAATTGATCATTAAACCATCAACAATTTAGGTTGGAATTGAATCCCCTGCGTTTCTGGAACGTATACAGGGTGATATATGTGGACCAATTCAACCTGCATGTGGACCCTTTAAATATTATATGGTCTTGATAGATGCTTCTACAAGATGGTAACGTGTGTGTTTATTATCAACTCCCAACATGGCTTTTGCGAGAATGCTAGCTCAAATAATAAGATTGAAAGCACAATTTCCAGACTATACAATAAAGACAACCCGTCTAGATAATGCTGGTGAGTTTACATCTCAGGCATTTAATGATTATTGTATGTCTACTGGTATAACAGTTGAACATCCAGTTGCGCATGTTCACACTCAAAACAGTCTAGCAGAATCATTGATTAAACGTCTGCAATTGATAGCTAGACCATTACTAATGAGAACAAAGTTATCTGTGTCTATGTGGGGGCATGCTATTTTGCATGCAGCAGCACTTGTGCGCATAAGGCCGACCAATTATCATGAATTCTCCCCATTACAAATGACTTTTGGTCAAGAGCCAAACATTTCCCATCTTAGAGTTTTTGGATGTGCGGTGTATGTCCCAATTGCTCCACCACAACGCACAAAGATGGGGCCCCAAAGAAGGTTGGAGATATATGTTGGGTATGAATCTCCTTCAATCATAAAATATTTGGAGCCTATGACTGGAGATTTATTTAAAGGAAGATTTGCTGATTGTCATTTTGATGAATCAGTATACCCAACATTAGGGGGAGAACATAAGTCATTGGGAAAAGAGATAGATTGATATTCATCATCTCTATCTCATCTGGATCCTCGAACAAACCAATGTGAGCAAGAAGTTCAAAGAATAATTTATTTGCAGAGCATTGCAAATTAGTGACCAGATGCATTTACTAATCTTCCAAGGATTACTAAATCGCATATTCCAGCTGTTAATTGATACGCTCAAACTTACTTCTCAAATGAGAAGTAAAGCGGTCGCGTCAAGTAAATAACCCAACTAGTGAGGTTGGGATCGTTCCCACGAGGAAAATAGTCTAGACTTAACTCCAACTTGTAATTACTATTGTTCGGTTGATGACTTTCTTAAAAAGTAAAAGCATAAAAGGGGGTTTTTGTACTTCCTAATAAAATAAAAATAACTAACGAACTTGACAGAGACACTTAACAGCTTTTAATGTTGAGTTTTAATCAAGTAATCAAAGTAACTAGGGTTTACGTGTTCCCCACAGGTTCATAACTTGATAATTCTAGCTATAACATTTCTTTCCTAGTATCTTGCATGCAAAGTGATAAGTTATGTATTTCTAAATCCTTGGTCTGGCATCTAGAAAATCTCACTCCGCACCTTGGTCCGGCTACGTGTGTTGCTTTCCTAACCCTTATCCTTACCTCATATTAAGCATCATATTCGATATTTGACTCAGTTATTATCTCGTACCAATCAATACTAGCCTATTAGATAGTATACACTAAATCTATGTTAATAATTCTTTTCCTATTATCTACCTCCTTGGTCCGGCAAGTAGCATTAAGGCGAGTTCTAACGTTGATCATCCGTTAAAAAGATTTCTAAGCGAAAGAATTATTAATACATGCAAGACACTCTTCTAGAATTGTTATTTTAGCTAGGGTTTATCTCATTATTTGCCTATGGTTCCCACAACCCTAGTTATAGAGTTTAGTTCCTCATAGCCATAAACACAATATTCAAATATATTAAACAAGAATTCATGTACTTACTTTAATGAGAAAGAATAAAGTCTGAAAATTTGCTTGAATAATCAACAAAAGTTACTTGTAAGAATCTCCAACAATCAAAAACTTAGAAAAACAAAGTCTAATAATATGATGTTTAATCTCCAAGAGTCTAACCTCAAAAACGAGGTTTTTCGAACTATTTATAAAAAAATAAAAACCTAATTAAACAAGGATTCTAATTACTGGAAATCTGCAAAAACGCGGCTGGGTCGACGGACCACGCGACGGAACGTCGTGGTCATGACGGACCGTCGTGGGCTCCGTCGCCCCATACTTGGGTGCAATTCTTCTGCTGCTTTCTTCATTCCCCTCGATGGCAAGTGTGACGGACCGTCACAGGCACGACAGTCTGTCGAGGGTCTTCGTTACAAAATACTTCAACTTTTGGAATTTGGGTACTGGGATCACTTCTCTGATCTTCGCGACGAACCTGCAGGATGGACCGTCATATCCATGACGGACCGTCACAAGCTTCGTAATCCCACACTTGGTCAGACTTCCCCATCTTCCTTCAGCAGCTTCTCTACGCTGCCACCTACGAACCGTCACAAGCACGATGGACCGTCATAAGCTCCGTAGGTGGTCTCTTCTACATTTTTCGCTCAAAATCTCCGCATTCAGCTTTAGACAGATTTCCTGCAAAACAAAGAAAAACTTATATCAAAATTAGCACAAAAAGGGCTTTCGGACACACTAAACTTAAGGAAAAAGTATTAATTATACCGTGAAACCACGGTATATCAACACCCTCAACTTAAATTCGTTGTTTGTCCTCAAGCGACACACTATGACTCACTACACAATCTTTGTACAATAGTATTCATGTTTTATCCTTTGCAATCATTTGGCTATCAATCCCGACTAATCCCATCAAATCTATGCATACTATCACTATTAGGCTTGACTTTTGTGGGATTCGAACATGACACAGACTCACCATGCACTAACACCTATCCTCTTCAATTTCTCACCGAGGTGCTAATAATTCTGGTATTGCAACTAGTGTCCTCACTTTAGAACAAAATCCTCATTTTTCACACAATGATTTCAGTTTGAGTATAAGGATTACATTTCAACACTCGCTCTCAGAACAAAGTCACACTCATTCATACCTATTGCCATAAGCTTGCCCTTATTTTCACTGCCTTAAGTTCGCTATACAACCCTTAGGATCACGATAGGACTTTTTTAGCTTGTAACGTAGGCTCAGAGTCAGGTAGGGTATATTTAGGTATACTTTAGTGACTTTTTGCCCTCCTTGACATGTCGGCTAAACCTTCCGCTCTATATCAATTTATCTCGCCCAGTTTCTCCTATTCTTTCACCTTGCTGTTTCCCTTCTTTCTTCATTTGTGTAAGTGACTCTTTTCTTTTCTTGTTTGTAATTTTTGAATATTTCCCTCTTTTTCTTTTTTTTTCAACGAGTTCTTGAGTCACTTTACTTTTGTTCTTTCTCTCTCTTTGTTCTTTCAACCCCACTTTCCAGAGCATTCCTCAAAACAGCCACCCTCAACTCATGGCTTTGCCATGAGTCAAGGTACACAATACCCAAAATCGGGTCAGGGCCATAACGAAGGTTGTTTATACTTTAGCCACCCTCAACTTATGCTTTTGGCATAAGCTGAGGTGCACATGTCCAAGGAGGGACCAGGGCCAACATATTGTTCCCAGAAAAGATCAGTTGGGGTGAAAAAGAAAGGTCTAATTTTAAGCTCAAATTATTTGGATCAACAAGGATAACTGTCATTTGGTTTCTTTTATTTAGGCTAGAAATGGGCTATATTGAATAAGGGCCTATGATCCTTTCCTATTTGTATGTTACAGCTTACTTTTAGCAGGACTAACCAGACAAGTTCTAGCTCAGTATCAGTAGTGGACTATTCAACTTTCCTCACACTCACTTGACATCTCATCACTATACCAGATTATCAGACACCTAGTTCGACTTGAAGGTTTAGGGTAGTGCAATGGTGTAACTCTATTTCATGTTTAGATCCACACAATTATTAGTTACTACGCCTTTTCATGCAACCTTTTCCAGTTTTATCGGGATATCATTTCAGCCATCATGCTTCAGAGTTAAACTATGTACAAAAGATATAACGTGCCGGTTCAACAGAAAATGTAATCAGTCTTTTGGGGAAAAAGAACACAGGCAAGAAAACCCCAAAAGAGGATAGTGAGTTGGGCTACTCAGACTTCACCCTAACACTCACTTTCCATTTACCCCATCCCCAACAAAAAAGCATGCAATTGTCCCCAATGCATAAAAAAATCTAAAGATTAGAGGGGTAGGTGAAGCAAACCTGTGGCGCATAGCGCCGTCGATCAACAAGCTGGTGGGTCTGGTTTCCCAGAACCCACATCCTCTGCAATCTGGACACCCTCAGTGATGTCCTCAGCAACAACTGCACCCTCAGTAGTGCCTCCTGTTTTCTCTACAGTGCGGGAGCTAGACGCCCCAGCTGCTATCTGTGATGCTCTGATCTGGTGTGCCTCCGCCTCAGCAAGTGAGGCTCTCCTCGCGGCCTCAATCTCTCGGCGCTCCTTCTTTCTTGCTCGAGCCTCATCCTCTGATCGACCCCTCCGCCTCTTGGCACTCTCTCTCGGGGAAGATGGGGGAATGTCTGGAGTAGAAAAAAGAGCCGCCAATACAGTATCCTTAGTAGGCTCGACAGACTCTGACACTCTTGTCGCTAGGATCGTGTCGATGTCTGCACGAAGACTGGCGACTGCAGCCTGGAGAGTCGACACATCTACCGGAGGGGCTGGTCGAGCTAATACTCTCAATTCAAAGGCATCGAGGCGCTGGTTAACCGCAGCAATCTTCCGCTGCATCTGCCTCTCCATACGCGCCTCAGACTCAGCAATAGACTTCTGCATCCACGGCTGGATATGATGCAGAAGAGTGGCCATTTGTGCCTCCAGTTTTTGGACTCGAGCAAGCGGGGCCGGTGTCGGTAGAGGGGCTGTGCTGCTACCCGGGATAGACTCGACCGGGGTAGTGTCCGTGGATGCCTGTGTAGCTGTGCGAGCCTGGGCCACCGTATCCGCAAGGTCATCAGATAGTGGTGGCAACTCTGGACGGGGCCCTCGACGTGGGGCCAACTCATTGGCCTCGTCTCTGATGAGGCCGACGTCAACGGTACCCGGCGGGGTCCTCAACTGATCTATGTGCCATATGGGCACACCTGCAGACCTGCAAAGGGCAAAGATCATGCACGGAAAGGGGTAGGTGGTGGTGACCTTGAATTCCCTCTCGTGCATGACTGCCTGGAGAAGCCATGCATAGTCCACCTCGAAGCCAGCTATCATCGCCGCCATCAGCACTGCTCGATCCCAGGTGACTATGTTATCAGCAGCTGTGGGGGAAAGGCAGTGACGCACGAGCAGCCACAAGAACTTGGCAACGAACGTGAGGTTGGCCTTCTTGATGGCCCCCTTCGGCTCGGTGACCCAATCTGCACCCTCTCCGTCGACTGATAAGTGTAGGGCCATCCACCGCTTGGTGGTCTCCCTCAGTGCAGGCTCTCGCAGGAACTGTCCATCCTTCACTACCTGCCAGCGGTAGTCAAACTCGGCAGTGATGGGGGTCCGAGTAGCATCTGCACTCTCGCCGTATAGGAACCGGCGGATGGCGGGCAGGGAAATGTCAACCTGCACGCCCCGGACTAGAACCTGCTCCAATGGGGCCTATTTCACGGGAGCAGCCCGCCTGTCGATCTGTGATCGGAGAGTCGCTACGTAGGACGCGTAGAACTCTCGGACCATCTCCTCACTGTATCGTCCCAAGGGACGGGCTGTCCACTCTAGGCGATGCCTGGTGAATATGTTGTGGATCTCCGGCATCGAGGGGAGACTCCCTGTAAGTACCCGCCGCTCCAGGGTGAGTGTTCGAGTCATTACTCCTTTATCGGTCAAGAACTTCGCGTCGGAGTAAACCTGAAACTGGCCTTCAACGCACCACCGGTTTGGCTGATCAGAGGCTGGGGTGGGGACCGGGGCTGGTGTGCCGGATGTGGAGTCTGAACTGTCAGCCTCATCAGACGAGGCCGACGCTGCAGCAGTGGCGGGTGCGGGAACCTCAGTCGATCCTGAAGCTTCCTCGGACCAGGATGCTCCCAAGGAGCCAGACGCTCCTTCCTCGTTTGTGGCCGACCCAGAGGGTGTGTCGGTCAGTGTGCGCTCCTCATCAGACTGGGAGGCAGTGACTACGCCGGACGCCACCGTCTTGGGTGTGGCTCTGGAGGCACGTGTAGCACGGGAAGGAGCGGAGGTGCCTGGGGGCATGTATTCAGGGTCCCGCTCATCATCAGACCTGATGATCAAGCGTGCAGACGGGGCGACAGACTTAGATCGCCCGCGTGCATAAGTGCGGTCTTGCTTGGGTGCCATAGTCGATAGTACCTGTAAAGGGGCAATGTTAGTATGAGTAGTGGCAATCAAATCAGGCAAGATCATATGACATGAAACTTTAAAAAAAATGTGTTAGTAATATTGAAACTGTACCACACGACGGGACCTATGACGGCTCGTCGTGACTATGACGGACCGTCATGAGGTCCGTCGTGTTATACTTGGTATATGTATATATAGGGAACCCTGAAGGAGGGGTCGCTGACCATCATGACGGTTAAGCAGGACAGACCGTCGTGGGTATGACGGTCCGTCGTAAGGCGTCGTTGGGGAGGGTGCTAGGGCTTATGCGACGGGCCCTACGACGGTCCGTCGTGAATACGACGGACCGTCATCGGGGTCTTGTTCTGA
The DNA here is from genome assembly GCF_036512215.1 of Solanum lycopersicum. Taxonomy (NCBI): domain Eukaryota; kingdom Viridiplantae; phylum Streptophyta; class Magnoliopsida; order Solanales; family Solanaceae; genus Solanum; species Solanum lycopersicum. The sequence continues at coordinate 27,135,979 of NC_090807.1, read as the reverse complement.
ATATCAGAGACAGAACTGTAGGTACCCTAAGCAACCCCAATGAACACATATAGTCGTGTAGTGTTGTGGACCTCTATGTGTCTATCCCAACTACCTAGAAAACTATTAATGTGAAATCACCTATGTCTGGGGTTATTATTATGGCAAATTCAAACATTTAGAGCCTAGGTCTAGACATAATCATATCAAGGTAACAAGAGATGACTAGGAACGAAATAATAACTAATAAACAAAAATACAAGAGAAATGAGTACAAATTTAGAGACACATACCTTGAAAATGGAGAAAACACAAGTGGGGAATGATTCAAGTGGCAAGGTAGATACCAAAAACAGCAGCACCGACAAGTAACTGATAGTAATAAGGTTGGGGAGATTGTGGAAGTAATGATCAGTGAGGGAAGTGTGGAAGTGGAAAAGAGAGGGGAGATGAGAGGAAGTGGAAGTAATGGGGTGGAATATGGAGGGATGGGGAGTATAAACGGTCAAATTTTGAAAAGGGGTCCAGCTGGGTCGGGTCGGGTTAATTTCATTAATCGCGCGACGGTACCCCGACGACGGTCCGTCGTACATGCGACGCCCCGTAGTGGTGTCCGTCGTGTGTGCCCTAATTTCAAAAATGACAGAAATATGTACCTGGTGTGACGGTGCATACGACGGTCCGTTTCACAGGCGACGGTTCATCGTTGTATCCGTCAGTGGCTACTGCGGAGTAGTTTTCTGCAGAATTTCCTGGTGATGTGCCTGCAAATTTAAAACCCATTTAGAGAAAAATGCTACCATTATTAAAAAGACGACAAATATTGGGTTGCCTCCCAACAAGCGCCAGATTTAACGTCGCGGCACGACTGGGGCCACTTGATTACTCAGACTTCATCAAGATGGCATGCCTCTATCACTTTATTCCCCGATGCTTTATGCCCAAAATAGAGTTTTATTCTATCTCTATTCTTCTTAAACCGCACTCCCTCCTTGGCTTTTAACTCAACTGCCCCATGAGGGAATATTTGGGTAATCAAGTAAGGGCCAGTCCATTTGGACTTGAGCCTACCTGGAAGACAAGGCACCCCAGAACTGTCTACAAGTACCAAATCCCCAACCACGAACTCTTGTTTTGCAAATTTTTGTTCAGTCCCCCTTCTTCATCTTTTCTTTGTGGGATATGGCAGATACCGATTGGAGCTCACCACTCTGCCTCATGGTCCTACAAATGTTGAAGGTTGCTTCTTCATTATTCAACCGAAATGTCATCTGTCCCTTCTCCATGTCAACTAAGGCTCTACCTGTAGCAAGAAATGGCCTCCCAAGAATAATGGGCACCTCGAAATCGACTTCGCAATTAAGAATCACAAAATCTGCTGGAAAGATGAATGACTCCACTTTTACTAGCACATCATGGAGTATCCCTATGGGCTTTTTCACAGTCCGATCGGCCATCAGTAGCTGCATCGCAGTGGGTTTTGGATCCCCCAAACCAAACTTCTTGTAAATTGAGAGGGGCATTAGATTTATGCTTGCCCCCAGATCACATAATGCTTTCGCAAAATGTAATGACCCAACTGTGCAAGGAATAGTGAACGCACCCGGATTTTCTTTCTTTTGTACTAGGGATCTTGTAGCGATAGCACTACAATGTTGCAATCTATCATCATCCTCAAACGTGACCGATCTTTTCTTGGTGACCAGATCTTTCATAAATTTGGCATAACCGGGCATTTGTTCTAGAGCTTCTACCAAAGGGACATTGATAGAGAGCTGCTTCAACATTGTTATGAAGCGCCGGTATTTACCATCCTCAGTCTTTTTCACTAATCTCTGAGGGAAGGGTCGTGGTGGCCTAGGCATGGGGATTACCTTGATAGGTACTTCTGCATCTGTTCCATTACTTTCATCTGTTTCACCACTACCCTTTACCACCCTATCATTATCCTTTCTTACATTTTTCTCAGCAGATGGCATGGGTGGGTCAATGGTTTGCCTACCACCCCGAGTAGTAATTGCCATACAGTGTGCATCATTCTTTGGATTTTGGACAGTGTTGCTAGGAAGAGTGCCCGGTTGCCGTGTGTTCACTGTCGCAGATAATTGGGCCACTTGCAATTCGATCTGTTTAATCGAAATTGCGTGTGTGTCCACTTTTTGCCCAATACTAGCTAACTCACCTCTTAATTCTTTAATGTGCTCATCACTAGCATCGAACCTCCTCATCATTTTGTGCAACATATCCTCAACTCGCGCCATACTATCTCCACCATCCCTAGGAGTAACTTCACGATTTTGAGGAGGAACATAGGGTCCACTCCTGTCGTTTCTATTACCATAGTTACTCCTGTTGAAGTTGTTGTCGCGGTTTTAGTTATCTCGGACATAATGACCCTCACGATTGTAGTTACCATAGTTCCGACCTTGGTTCCCTTGACCTTGGCGCCAATTATCCTGATTTGAGCCTTGGGCGCTTGGTCGGAAACCCGCCATTTGTTCATTGACTGCATAGGAATCCTCCTCATAGTAACATTCACCGTTAGGGGGTGGTGGTTTAGCCAAGTAATTGACTGCATTTATCTTCTCTGCACCCCCAGTGACATGTTTTAGTACCAACTCAAGCTCAGTTCTCATCTGAGCCATTTCCTCACGAATGTCATCTGTGGCTGGGTTGTGAGTGGACTGCACTGCGAAGGTGTTTCTCCCTGTATCGGACTTCCTAGTACTCCAAGCTTTGTTGTTACGGGAGATTTTCTCTAATTTCTTAGCAATCTCATCATAAGGGCATTCTCCATAAGATCCACCTGCTATAGTGTCCAACACCGTTTTATTGTTATCATCCTGTCCCCTATAGAAGTATTCCTTTAGTGACTCATCATCAATACGGTGATTTGGGACACTTCTCAAGAATGAGGTGAATCTATCCCAAGAACTACTAACTGACTCTCCTGGTAGTGCCACAAAGTTATTCACCCTGTCTTTGTGGTTTAATTTCTTGGAGACCGGATAGTAGCGTGCTAAGAAGACATCCCGTAATTGGTTCCAGGTGAAAATAGAGTTGTATGGGAGCTCAGTAAACCACATAGCAGCCTCTCCCGTCAGTGAGAGAGGAAACACTCTGAGACCTATTACATCTAGATCCAAATCAGGCCTCCCCACACAACTCTTACACACTGCCCTTACCTTAGCTATATGGGCATGTGGATTCTCAGAAGGTAGCCCTGAAAACAAACCTCTGGCAGTGAGCATTTGCATCAGACTACTAGTTACCACAAAAGTGTGGCCTGTAGGTAGAGGAGGCAAAACCAGTGGCCCGTCTGAATCTGCTATGTTATCATAGCCTCTGTAGTATACTTGGGGCCGTGGAGCGGGATTCTGTCCCCTCTGTTGATGTTCACCCGGAGCATCGGGTAACATCTGACCATGAACATCAGCCGGAGCTTGGATGTTCTGGTTTGGATCCTCATCATTGATTCCCAAGTTACGATTCATGTTTCGCAGTGTACGTTCTAGCTCGTGATCGTAGGGGAACAACGGTTCTCTTCCTCTCCGTGTATTTGGCATACAAGGAGGATAATTCTGAAAAGGAATCAAAAACAATAAAACAAAGTAAAATCCAGAAAATATCAACTAAACTATAGTAAGAAGTTCAAATTAATCTAAAAGCTAAATTCCCCGGCAAGGCGCCAAAATTTGATACGCTCAAACTTACTTCTCAAATGAGAAGTAAAGCGGTCGCGTCAAGTAAATAACCCAACTAGTGAGGTTGGGATCGTTCCCACGAGCAAAATAGTCTAGACTTAACTCCAACTTGTAATTACTATTGTTCGGTTGATGACTTTCTTAAAAAGTAAAAGCATAAAAGGGGGGTTTTGTACTTCCTAATAAAATAAAAATAACTAACGAACTTGACAGAGACACTTAACAGCTTTTAATGTTGAGTTTTAATCAAGTAATCAAAGTAACTAGGGTTTACGTGTTCCCCACAGGTTCATAACTTGATAATTCTAGCTATAACATTTCTTTCCTAGTATCTTGCATGCAAAGTGACAAGTTATGTATTTCTAAATCCTTGGTCCGGCATCTAGAAAATCTCACTCCGCACCTTGGTCCGGCTACGTGTGTTGCTTTCCTAACCCTTATCCTTACCTCATATTAAGCATCATATTCGATATTTGATTCATTTATTACCTCGTACCAATCAATACTAGCCTATTAGATAGTATACACTAAATCTATGTTAATAATTCTTTTCCTATTATCTACCTCCTTGGTCCGGCAAGTAGCATTAAGGCAAGTTCTAACGTTGATCATCCGTTAAAAAGATTTCTAAGCGAAAGAATTATTAATACATGCAAGACACTCTTCTAGAATTGTTATTTTAGCTAGGGTTTATCTCATTATTTGCCTATGGTTCCCACAACCCTAGTTATAGAGTTTAGTTCCTCATAGCCATAAACACAATATTCAAATATATTAAACAAGAATTCATGTACTTACTTTAATGAGAAAGAATAAAGTCTGAAAATTTGCTTGATTAATCAACAAGAGTTACTTGTAAGAATCTCCAACAATCAAAAACTTAGAAAAACAAAGTCTAATAATATGATGTTTAATCTCCAAGAGTCTAACCTCAAAAACGAGGTTTTTCGAACTATTTATAAAAAAATACAAACCTAATTAAACAAGGATTCTAATTACTGGAAATCTGCCAAAACGCGGCTGGGTCGACGGACCACGCGACGGAACGTCGTGGTCATGACGGACCGTCGTGGGCTCCGTTGCCCCATACTTGGGTGCAATTCTTCTGCTGCTTTCTTCATTCCCCTCGACGGCAAGTGTGACAGACCGTCACAGGCACGACAGTCCGTCGAGGGTCTTCGTTACAAAATACTTCAACTTTTGGAATTTGGGTACTGGGATCACTTCTCTGATCTTCGCGACGAACCTGCAGGACGGACCATCATATCCATGACGGACCGTCACAAGCTTCGTAATCCCACACTTGGTCAGACTTCCCCATCTTCCTTCAGCAGCTTCTCTACGCTGCCACCTACGGACCGTCATAAGCTTCGTAGGTGGTCTCTTCTGCATTTTTCGCTCAAAATCTCCGCATTCAGCTTTAGACAGATTTCCTGCAAAACAAAGAAAAACTTATATCAAAATTAGCACAAAAAGGGCTTTCGGATACACTAAACTTAAGGAAAAAGTATTAATTATACCGTGAAACCATGGTATATCATTAATGCTCCAGTTCGAGTTGATATCCCGACGGGACAAATTGTTAAGGCAAATGAGTCTAGACCACATTTGAATCGTGTAGACCAATTGGTTCCAAGGATAAAAATCCTCGAAAGAGAAAAGGAATAAATGATCAAGATGATCATGGGTTGAAAGAAATTTCTCAAGATGAGACCCAAGTCATAACACATAATGAGGAGGAGGTTCGAACTTATGAAAATAATGAAATTTCAATGAATTATGTCTCGACGAGAAAGTTGTGGAACCGAAATAATGTTGTGATTGACAACATATTTGCCTATAATGTTGCTATTGAAATAATGCAATAATATGAAGATTTTGAGTCAAAATCTGTTCACGAATGTAGATAGAGAAATGATTGGCCAAAATGGAAGGATGTAATTCAAGTTGAATTAACTTCACTAGAAAAACGTGAAGTTTTTGGACCGATAATCAGAACACCTGAAGGTATCAAGGCAGTGGGATACAAATGAGTTTTTGTATGAAAAAAAAATGATAAAGGTGAAGTCATGAGATATAAGGCCCGACTCATTGCTCAAGGTTTTTCTCAAAGACCTGACATTGATTATATGAAGACATATTCTCCAGTGGTAGATGCAATCACCTTCAGATATCTCATAAATCTGGCAGTTCATGAAAAACTTGAAATGTGTCTAATGGACGTTGTCACAGCCTATCTATATAGCTCATTGGACCACAACATTTTCATGAAAATTCCTGAATCATTCAAAGTGCCTGAAGCATACAAAGATTCAAGAGAAACTTGTTCAATTAAGCTTCAAAAATCTCTGTATGGATTGAAACAATCAGGAAGGATGTGGTACAATCGTCTGAGTAAATATTTGTTAAAGAAAGGGTAAAAAAATGACCCGATTTGTCCCTGCATTTTCATTAAACAGTCGGGGTCTGAATTTGTAATAATAGATGTGTATGTTGATGATTTGAACATCATTGACACTCGTAAAGAACTTTTGGAAGTTGTTGGGTGTCTGAAAAAAGAATTTGAAATGAAAGATCTCGGCAAGATAAAATTTTGTCTTGGCCTACAGATTGAGAATTTGTCAAATAGAATACTTGTTCATCAATCAACGTACACAGAAAAGATACTAAAACATTTTTACATGGATAACTCACATCCATTGAGTACTTCAATGGTGGTAAGATCGCTTGACATCAATACAGATCCATTTCGACCTCAAGAGAATGATGAAGAGCTTCTTGGTGATGAAACTCCTTATCTTAGTGCGATTGGGGCAATAATGTACCTTGCTAACAATACTCGACCAGATATCTGTTTTGCAGTAAGTCTACTGGCAAGATTTAGTTCCTCCCTAACAAAAAGACATTGGAATGGTGTTAAACATATACTTTGATATCTTCGAGGGACCATGGACATGGGTTTATTCTATTACAATGAATCCAAATCAGAACTGATTGGTTACGCAGATGCAGGGTATTTATCAGATCGCATAAAGCTCGATCACAAATAGGCTATTTGTTTACATGTGGAGACACGGTAATATCTTGGCGATCAATGAAGCAAACGTTAGTAGCCACTTCTTCAAATCATGCAGAAATAATAGCCATCCTTAAAGCAAGTCGAGAGTGCGTCTGATTGAGATCAATGACCCATCATATTTAGGAAATGTGTGGTTTTTATTTGAAAAAGAATATACCAACCACAATGTACGAAGATAATGGTGCATGTATAGCTCAATTGAAAGGAGGATACATCAAAGGAGACCGGACAAAGCATATCTTAACAAAGTTCTTTTTTACGCATGATATTCAACAAAATGGTGAGATAGAAGTTCAACAAATTCGTTCAAGTGATAATCTTGCTTATTTATTCACTAAGACATTGCCAACATCAACGTTTGAGAAGTTGAGATACAAGATTGGATTGCGCCGTCTCTGAGATATCAAGTAAAGTTTTCATCAGGGGGAGCGAAATACGTGTTGTACTCCTTTCCTTAACTATGATTTTGTCCCAAGTTGGGTTTTCCTGGTAAGGTTTTTAACTAGGCAACATTCAAAGCGTATTATGATATATGTGTACTCTTTTTCCTTCACTAGGCTTTTTCCCACTAGGTTTTTCCTAGTAAGGTTTTAACGAGGCACATAATCTATGGATATCCAAGGGGGAGTGTTGTAAATTCATTGTATATGTGGATGATCCATTAGAGTTATCCAACAATTAATTGGATTCATGTATTAGTGTTTCCAATGTGATAAGATATCAAGGTGATATGAACCTTGATGATAACTATGTAAAATTTCAAGGTGACCTTTGACTATGATATCTCAATACTATAAATAGAGATATCATTCACCATTGTATGAGATACTTGAATAAGAAAATTATCTCCTCTATCTTATACTTCTTGTCTTTTTCTTCTTATATTCTGAGCTTTCTTTAGAACAATATCAATATTATTTTAATTATATATATTCTAAGAAAAATATTATTTTTAAAGAGTCATATTCTTGTTTTTTATTTCTAAATTACTTTAAATAATGAACAAGTAGGAAGTAATTTAAAGCTTCAATACCCTACGTAGGGGTGCTAATGACGATCAAAATGTGTATGAACTAATATGTTCTTTTAATAAAACTAATAGGAGTAACTATAATTAGCAATAATTATGTGACTCATGTGTAATTATTTATTCATGTTTTCTCTATATATATCGGATGTACAACCCTTAATCAATAAGACTCATTATTATATCATGGTATCAAAGCTAAGGTTAAACTCTTCCAAAACCTAAAAACAAAAAAAAACCCTAACCTTCTTCTTCTTCTTCTTCGTTTGCTGCCGATCAAAAACAAAAAAAAAATTCGGCTGCCTCTCTTCATCAACAATGACAGCCGATCCCCTTGCCACCCTTACCTCCGGTGTGAAATTGTTCCTTCGCAATCTTCACAATCTCATCCCAGAAAAATTAACCGATCATAATTATCCAGCCTGGTCGAATAGCGTCAAGACGACGCTCTCCGCAAATCTTCTTCTTGGTTGGGTCGACGGCACTGGAATAGTACCGCCAGTCAATGTAACTGTCACGGACAAAGATGGTACAAACTCGACAGAACCAAATCCCGCCCATATGTCGTGGTCTCTTATCGATGCTCAAATTCATACCTCCCTTCTCGCTGTGATTAGCCCGCAAATTCAGAAGTACGCTCGCGGTTTTACTACTTCTGGGGCTCTTTGGAATGCTCTTGCTACCCACTTTAGTTCCTTATCTACAACCCATATTTTTTAGTTGCGTGATCGTCTTCACACCCTTCGCAAGGGCACTCGCACCATGGTCCAATATCTGGACAAAGCAGCCTCGATCATCTCTGATCTTGATGCCCTCAATGAAGTTGTTCCCGAACGAGATGTCATCAATGCTGTTGTTCGGGGTATGCCTGCTAAATTTTCCTCTTTAAAACAGCATATCCGATATCACGATGGTCCACTCACACTAAATCAAATTCGGGCTGGTTGAATGCAGAAGAATTAAACCTTGCCATGGAATCCAAATTGGCCCTTGCTGACTCGACAACTCAGCCAACCCACACTGCCCTTTACGCGGGTGGACAGCGTGGTGGCGGCAGAGGACGCCAGCAGTCCGTCGTCCACAGCAGCAGACCCGACCAGGACAACCGACGTGGTGGCGGCGACAATCTATCCTCAAATTGCGACCTGCCCGTGTGCCAAATCTGTGAAAAGCGAGGCCACGCGGCTCGCGTATGCTGGTACCGCTATGATGAGCAATTTGCTCCTGCTCCAAACGGCGGCACTCGTGCGATGCATGAATCTACAGGCAACTCTTCAAGTGATTGGTATCTGGATACTGGTGCAAATTCTCACGTGACGCCTGATTACTCTCAACTCCATAATCCGACTTCATATTCCGGCGCCGACACAATCATTGTAGGTAATGGCCAATCTTTACCCATATCCAATACAGGTTCTGGCTATGTTTACACCCCCACAGGTACTTTCTCATTATCGACGCTACATCACGTCCCATCCCTAACATCCAATCTTCTGTCTGTCTATCTGTTTACCAAAGAAAATAACTGCACTCTTCTTTTCAATGCCCATAATTTTCAGATAGTGGACAATTTAACCAAACAGATCTGGTACAAGGGCCGCTGTGAGCAAGGTCTATACACTCTTCCTTCCAAGCTATCTGCATCAATCTCATCTTCATCAATTGCTAATCAAGCCATTCGTTCCTCAACTTGGCACCGCCGACTTGGTCATCCATGTGCCGAAGTCACTAAGTCCATTCTGTCTGTCTTAGGTTTTTCATTTTCCACTAAGGATTATTGTGAGTCATGTTATGTAGACAAATCGAGTCGTTTACCATTTATCTTATCTAATACTAAGGCCACCGCGCCATTTGAATTAATACACTCTGATGTTTGGGGTCCAACCTCCATTTCCTCTTTTAATGGTTTTCGTTACTATATCTGTTTTGTTGATGATTATAGTAAACTTACATGGCTTTATCCCTTAAAACGCAAATATGAAGCATATTCGGTTTTTGTAAATTTTGAACGCATGGTCAAAACCCAATTCAACTCCAACATCAAAATCTTTCGCAGTGACAATGGAAAAGAATTTTTAAACAATGCCTTTGGCTCTTTTCTCCAATCTCTTGGTATTGTTCATCATACATCTTGCCCCTATACTCCTAAGAAAATGGTGTTGCCGAACGCAAACACCTTCACCTCATTGAAACCGTCGTCACTCTCCTTCATGAGTCTCATCTCCCTGCACCTTTCTGGGTCGAGGCGTTGGCCACTGCCAACTATCTCATCAACTGCATGCCCACACCCTCCCTCTCTAACACATCTCCTTATGAATGTCTGTACACACACCGTCCGGATTACACTCACCTTCACCCATTTGGTTGTCTTGCCTATCCTTGGCTACGCCTCACACTCAACACAAACTTCAACCCCAGTCTACACCATGCGTCTTTCTAGGCTACCATCCCACCATAAAAGGATACAAATTGTTTTGAACCCATCTCTCAAAAAACATATGTCTCTCGTCATGTTCGTTTTATCGAGGAGGACTTTCCCTATCCCCGGTTAAGCTCCGTCACTGCAACGTCCAACCCACTCGGTATTATTCCAATCTTTCCACCGAGCTCACATGGCCTTATACCGGCACCCATTAACCCATCCATCATACACACACCACCCAATCCCAACACTCTCATCCCATCTGGATCACCCAGCACCCACAATCCACCCATCCCACCAATTTTCAACCCTCCTCACTAACAACCTCCACCAGCCGAAACAACACCACCCCCACCCCCTTTACATCACATGCAAACCCGTTCCAAATCCGGAATTTTCAAGCCCAAAGTCTACACCACCACTGTACCTGCTCCCTCTCCGTCTGAACCTACTACCTACAAACAAGCATCTACCAACCCCCTTTGGTGTCAGGCTATGGATGATGAATACAGGTCTCTTATTAATCAGCATACTTGGGAATTGGTGCCAGCACCCAGACATCGAAAACCAATTGGTTGCAAGTCGGTGTACCACATCAAACGTAATGTCGATGGATCCATCTCTCGTTACAAAGCTCGACTAGTTGTGAAGGGTTATCATTAAGAGTATGGCATTGACTATAAGGAAACTTTCAGCCCAGTCATCAAGCAGCAGACTATCCTTCTAGTCTTGTCTCTCACTCTTCATAATGACTGGCCCTTACACCAGCTAAGATGTGAGCAATGCTTTTCTCCATGGCACTCTCGACGAGGACATTTATATGGATCAACCGCCTGGCTACGTTGATTCCCGCCATCCACATCTTGTATGCAAGCTCAAAAAGTCCCTCTATGGCCTCAAGCAGGCCCCCCGTGCTTGGTATAATCGTTTCTCCTCTTTTCTGCAGGATATTGGCTTTCAAACGTGCACTCATGACACAAGTTTATTCACTCTCCGACATCCTCATGGCCTAGTCATAATTCTTCTCTATGTTGATGATATTGTGATTACCGGAAGCTCATCTGCTCTTATCTCCACCATCACTAAATCCATGCACCAAAATTTTCAGCTGAAAGATCTTGGCCCTCTACATTACTTCCTTGGCATTGAAGTACTTCGTACCTCCTCCAGTCTCCTACTTCATCAGTCAAAATACACTGAGGAGCTTCTCACTCGGGCAGGAATGGCTGAATCTAAAACTGCATCCACTCCAATGGTTGTCCGTCCACCATCCACCTCCGACAGCCGTCTATTCGACAATCCGACCTTCTATCGAAGCATCGTGGGTGGCCTCCACTATCTAGATGTTACTCGTCCAGACATTCAATATGCTGTCAACCGTGTCTCTCAATCCATGCACGCTCCGACTGAACAAAATTTTCAGGCATTAAAATGGATTCTTTGTTATCTAAAGGGTAGCTCACGTCGTGGACTTCTTTTCCAAAAAGGGAATCTGGAGCACCCCGTCTACTCCGACTCTGATTGGGCGAACGACAAGGATGATCGTCGCTCCACCACCGGATACCTACTGTTTCTTGGACCAAATTTAATCTCTTGGTGCACCAAAAAGCAAACAAGGGTATCTCGCTCTTCCACCGAAGCCGAATACCAAGCTATGGCGGCTGGAGTTTCCGAAGCTATGTGGCTTCATCACATTACGGATGCACTTGGTCTTCCTCCCTTTCGGCCAAAGATTTACTGTGACAACGAGTCCACTATTTGCGTTACAAAAAATCCAATCATTCACGATCGTATGAAGCATGTTGGGTCTGACTGCCACTTTGTTCGTGAACATGTCATGGTTGGTACTATGAGCGCACATCATGTTCCTTCTTCCGAACAACTTGAAGACATACTTACCAAACCTCTTCCACCGTCTGAATTTCATTACCTCGCTACCAAGCTTCCCCTCGTATCCGTGGATCAGTTTGAGGGGGGATAATAGGAGTAACTATAATTAGCAATAATTATGTGACTCATGTGTAATTATTTATTCATGTTTTCTCTATATATATCGGATGTACAACCCTTAATCAGTAAGTCTCATTATTATATCAACAATCATACGGCCTCATAACACTATATTTTATCTTGTAATTTATGACATAACATTTACCTCGTATTCGAAAATATAAACTCTATGTTTTGAGTGTAGTGAGAAATTATTTGTCATTATGTTGTATAATATCAAGATTGTTCATGAATTTGATGGTCACTATCAATTCACTAGACATTGAAGAGATTAACTAATATACATCATCGGCGCAACGTGTTTCTTCACAAAAAATTATTAGGAAAATGCACAAGTACCCCCTTAGACTTTGACTGAAATTTCAGAGACTCACCTTAACTAAACTATGGTCTTGTTACCCCTGAACTTTTTATTTTGGTAATTTTGTGCACCTTTTGTCTCAATTGGCACACTCCGTGATTGTACGCAATTGAGGCGCATGAGAGATATTTAGATGTCACGTAAGCCAAAAAGGTGCACAAAATGCGGGGTGGTGGTGGTGGTGGGGGTAATCGGACCTTAATTTAGTTAAGATGTGTCTCTGAAATTTCAATCATATTCTAGAGGGTACTTGCCCAAATTTTATCGACAAGTTACCCACTATTTTAGTTTTTCAGATTATTTTTCTTTTCTTTTTCTTTTTCTTTTTCTCAACTCTCCTTTCTATAACTCCCTCACTACTCTCTCTCTTCCTTTATAACACTTCATATCTATTTTCATATGTTATCTCTCCACATCAATATTTGTGATCACCGTTCTAACACCAAGGTATTCAAAATCTTATTTATTCATTTAAGGGAGAAAGCTCAACTACGCCATAAAACTGTTAGAAAAGGCTCATTTAGATTTGTTAAAATTTTGGCTCATATATGTCATTGATGTTAAGAAAAAGGCTAATTCATATCATTTTTAAACTCCGAATTAAAAAAAACTATTTTTATACCCCAGACAAGGTTTAACACTTTTCAATTTGAGTTATTGGATCAAATGTACATTTTTCCTTCTACTTCTTTAAAAACACCAAGAACAAATAAAGAACATTCATACTTTCTAAATTTCAATTTTGTTGAATTCTTCACGAAATCGCCTGAAATTTCAAGACTAGTTTCCCTTCGATCTAGATACTAAAAATCAATATCTTTTGAGCTTGAAGTCAATCTAACTCAATAAGCGTTGGATTTTATTTGCCCTAAATTTCTTACTATAAATAGGATTTTCTTTTAGGAAAAGGTTTTGGATTGACTAATCCTTCTTCTGGTAGGAAAAGGTTTAGGACTATATAAATAGAGGAATGTTCCTTCTTACTTAATCATCATTCACAATGTAGTCTTAAAGGCTTTGAGAGTTTTGGTTGGGGAGAGAAATTATGGGTCACAAGCTTGATATATTATCACTTGTGTGAACCTCCCATGTATTCCGAGTGAATTGATTGAGGTTGTTTCTCTCTATATTTTGTACTCGCTCATCTCCTTTGTGGACGCAGGTCGATTGACCGAACCACGTTAAATCTTTGTGTCTTTTGGTATATTTCCCGTTGTCTTCTTACTCGTGATCTTTCGAGGTTTGCTTTGCTAGCTTTCACATGTACACCTACTTATTTTCGATCCTAACAATAAGACCCACTTCTAATTTATTCTAAGTTTCAAAACTTCAACATGGTAGAATTTTTCTTCAGAATTCAGAACATTTAAAATTTTGAACATAAACTCATAAAACACTAGGAAACATAAATTTAATGTCAAAAACAACTAAAAAATACGAATTAAAGAAAATATTTGAAATTTGGGATTGATTTTCATTTTGAATTATTTTTTTTAAATACGGGATGCATTTTTATTCTCTACAGGTGGTTCTAGAATTTTAGTTTTTCTTAAAGAAATTAATGTTCTAATTGAAATAGACATGATTTCGTAAAGAGTTGAAGATGTTGAAATTTAAATAATGTCTTATTTTTTTCATGTGTTCCTGCTTCCTGGTGTTCTTAATGAAAAAGAAACAAAAAGTGTACATATAATCTCAAAACTCCAATTGAAAAGGATTTTTTTTTCACTCCAAAAGATGATTTGAGTGCCACTGAAATATGATTACATATTAAGGAGGGCTAGGCCTAGCCTGCCATAGAATATATATAGATATAACGAAAACCGAAAAAGTTAGCCAAAACAGTGAGAAAGGAAAAGATTCAAGGAGGCTCATGGAGCCTTCTCGATTTTCTCATCTTGACTCTAAATGATGGAAATTGACATCTATCACTAGTTAGGCAACCCTGTGATGGTCGTTGGAAAGCCTCTTTATTGTGTATATATACCTTAATTACTTCAGCGTTATGGCTCATATATGTCAGTTTGTCCGCTACTTTGATAGCTTCTCTAAAGTAATGCCTAGTAATCATTCCATGATCTATTACTAGTTTCTTGATCTCCTACCCCTCTTCATGTATCCTCCTAGGTACCTTCAAAGATTCATTTATACAATTTTGAAGAAGTGGTAAATTTGTTTCTCCCAAGATAAAGGTATGACCATTATCCACACACCACTTGAGACCGAAAAGAAACAAAGAGACTTTTGCTAAGTTTGTAGTGCCTTGGCCCAACGGGAAAATGAAGGTTGTGATAAATCACATGACTACCAACATATGATCCATCTGAGTTCATTTTGACAAACAAGAGCGGGGGCATGATCTATTTGACTGAAATAACGATAATACCAGAAGTTGGTGTCCATTACTGTAAGTAAGCTTCTCCAAATATCTTGAATAAACAATTTTGTCAAGGCGGACTAGATAAGATGAAATATTGAAAGATATCATAGAGGTGGATTGGAAAATTAAAGGCTTATCATGTTCAAATTTTGAGCTATATCTCTATCGCTAAAGCTCCGACATGATAATCATTGGCAAATCTCTCATAACATAGGCTGCAATGGAGTTATGCACTTTGAAGTTTTAGATTTTGTACATAAGTTCTCTAAGATCAATTCTTCTAAAGTCGCCCATATCTCCAACAAAAGATTGTAAAATCCTTTGAGCATATTGACCAGTACAAAATAGGTTCTTAGAGCTTTCCGATCTTGGGGTCATACCTGCACCAATACAACAAGAACAATCATTAGTTAATGTAATTCTAAATCTTAATTTTTTTTCATATGTAGGTAGCCTAGAGTGAATAGCTCTCCAAGCTACAAATGACATTTTATAAGGATCATCTTTGTGCCATAGTCTTGAGTCAAATTGAGAAATATTGTTCACTTTTCTAAGACTTTCCAAAGCTGACGAAATCGTAAAAGCTCCTGATTCAAAGATCGTCCAAAATATGGATCTGTCTTAATGGATGGTAATAGAAAGTCTAGCTATAATTTTTTGATGTAGTCATTTGGCTGAGGTATGAATATTGTCCAATTATATACATCTTTCTTGAAAACTTCTTTCACATTAACATCTTGATATTCTATGAAATGATCCATGAGAAAATAAAGTGTCCCTTGAGTGATCCAATTGTCAATTCAAAAGTTAATGTTCCATTTGTCTATCATCTACCAAATAAGATCATTCATAGGGTCTGTGACCCACAACTCTCACATAGCCTTCCAACTTTGTGATTGAGAAACATATCAATGGACAGTAGTGGGATGAACATTAGTGCAATACTTAGCTTTTAGAAAGTTTCTACATATTGAATTGGAGGTTCTAAATGATTAAGTATTTTTCACAATATTTAAATTTGTAACAAATATAAGCATGTCATCAACAAACATATAATCACATAATCACTGGCTATCAGTTTTATATGTTTTTGTTGGGATATTGCCCATGTTCCAGCCAAAGGTTCATGGTCTAATACTACTTGAAAAAGGATTAGAATTATTTTCTTTATTTGGTTTTCAATTTTATTAGGAAAAGGATTGGAATTGTAATTCTATTTGTAGTTGGTTTTGGCTTTGTAAGGAAAAGCACAACTCGATAAATAGAGGATGATCTTGAGAGAATAATTTAATTACTCATTGATATTGTCTATGAAATACATTAGAACATAAGAGAGGCTTTTGAGAGAGCTTTCAACAAGAGAAAAGAGAGAAGGAAAAGAGTTCTTTTGTTGCAGTCTTTTTATTTAATCAGCAATGTTCAGATCGTGTTTTCCGATTAACTGGCCGTTGGATCGGGCTGAAATTTGAACTGAGTGTTTCTGACATCTTGGTGGTTGATTTAAATGGTGGATATTGAATTTGGAGGTCAAAAAGATTCTATTTTAGGTCCCGAACAGAAGCTGGATTTGGATGGTGTTTCTTTCTATTTATCTTTTGTTGGTGTAACTATTGTTTTTATTTTTTTGGAACATGTTGTGTAGACATTAGAAGAATATTTGTAACCCTTTTATTGGTTTATGCAATTCGGATCTTGTCAATCCGGTGTTGTTACCTTGAGTTTGAAGGGTTTTTCCACATTAAACTTGGTGTTCTGGTGTAGCTATTGTTTGTTCTTTTTTTGCACTTGTTGTGTAGCCATTAGAATAATATTTGTAATCCTATTTGTAGTTGGTTTTGGCTTTGTAAGGAAAACCAAAACTCTAAATAGAGGATGATCTTGAGAAAATAATATAATTTCTCATTGATATTTTCTTTGAAAGACATTATAACATAAGGGAGGTTTTTGAGAGAGATTTCAACAAGAGAAAAGAGAAAAGGAAAAGGGTTCTTTTGTTGGAGTCTTTTTCTTCGATCAGCAACATTCAGATCATGTTTCTTGATTAACTAATCATTGGATCGGGCTGAAATTTGGACCGAGTATTTCTGACATCTTGGTGGTTTATTTAACAGTGGAGATCGAATTTGGAGGTCAGCAAGATCCTGTTTTAGGTCCCGAACAGAAACTGGATTTGGGTGGTGTTTCTTTTTATTTATCTTTTGTAGGTGTAGCTATTGTTTGTTCTTTTTTGGCACTTGTTTTTTAGCCATTAGAAGAATATTTATAACCCTCTTATTGGTATAGTGAAGCAATTTGGATCTTGTCGATCCCGTGGTGGTTACCTTCGATTTGAAGGGTTTTTCCATGTTAAACTTGGTGTTCTGGTGTAGCTATTATTTGTTCTTTTTTTGGCACTTGTTGTGTAGCCATTAGAAGAATATTTGTAACCCTCTTATTGGTATAGTGAAACAATTCGAATCTTGTCGATCACGTGGTGGTTACCTTCTGTTTGAAGGGTGTTTCCACATTAAACTTGGTAATCTTTATTGTTAGATTTTTGGTTTCATCTTTTCATCACAACAATTTTTATCCACTTCAACGAAAGAAAATTATCTCTATGTAAGACTTGATCTAATTTTCATGGCACTACTTAAAATAAGAAATTTATATGCAACGCTATATTTAGCATATTCAATAAGCATGCAATCGACAATTTTGAAATCTATTTTTCTCTTCTTAGGTTCAGACACGAGAACTTAAGTGAGGCACTCTCACACTTTTAAATATTCATAATTATCAAAATTTAAATTTATTTGAGTCTAAATCAGATATTAAACCAAGAGATGCACATACTTTTTATAAGAGACATTTAATATTCTCTAGTATAGCATGAAATAAATAAAGGAAAAATTAACAAACTAGTCCAATCAATAACTTAATTAGTAAAAAACTCACTATTTTTAAAATATTAGTTAAAATGTCAAAAATGTCATTATTTTAAAAAAGAATATGTATCCTAATTAATCCCCTATTTTATCTCCTAAAAAAATAATTTATTTACATTTCTATATATATCCATCCATGGTTTACTTTTTTCAAATTATTTTAATTTTAAAAAATCAAAATCTGTAAATTTTCCCCATATCTCTCTCTTCCATATTTATCCCATAAGTAAAAAAAAAATTCTCCCTCTCCATATTTTTATGTTCATATTCCTATTCAACCTTCAAATCCTTCTTCTCTTAGACTCCAATTTTTTTATTATCTTCTACCGAAATATTTTTTTTATCTTGAAAATTTGGATTCACACAAATTCCTCTAATTAAGGTATTTTAACGTTATCTTTTTTTTTATAGATTTATATTCTGATTTTATTGTTGTTTAAATCATTGGTGAAAGTAGGATTTTTCTCATTTAGAACTATAAAACACTCTTCAAAGAATGATTCTAAGAGACACTATTCATCTTAGTAAACGAATTCTAGTGATTCTCCATCATTTAATATATGTATTACTCAAGAAATAGCGGATATTGTAAGATCTGCTTCTAAAATTAGGAAAGAGAGACGATAAGATTAAAGTATTCATCTAATTCAGATTGAAAACGTAATTCGTAGGGTACAAGAAAATGACGACGAAGACCAAATTGTTGATGAAGAGGTATTTAAATATTTTTTACATGTTTAGATTTTTGCATGTTGAGTTGAAGTTAAATAACAATTTGTTCAATAATGTGTACTGAATATATTTGTAAATTTCTTGTTATATACATTGTGCAATATTTATTAGTTTGTATTTTGTATTCAGTTGTTATTTTATTATTGTATTTTGGGGTCAATTTTTATTAATTTTGATAATGTATTATTTTTTTAATTCCTTTATATTTTTTCACATTTGTAGATATTCAATAATTTATGAATACATTTTACATGACTATGACATTTCAGATTTTATTAATGAACTTTTTTTGAATTTGTGTTGTATGCTATGAAATTTTTATGTATTTATATTTGTAATTTTTTCTTAGAATTTTATACCTTTTCTCAATTAATATTCAAATTAGTATGTATGCTATTAATATTTATATTCATTCAAATTCTCATGTTGTATAGTTATGAATTTTGTATTTGTTCCCAATTGAATCCATCCCAAATGTATACTAACTAGATATGTATATTATTTACATGAAGAACAAAATCCAATTAGCTTATATATATATATATATATATATATATATATATATATATATATATATATATTCAGAATTTTGTAACATTTCTCAATTTGTATTCAAAATCGTATGTATACGATTAATATTTGTATTTATTCAAAAATTATACTGCATGGTTTATGAATTTGACATTTTTTTTCTAATTTGTATTTATTCTAAAGGTATGTCAACTAGTTATCTATTTTATTTAAGAATGATTACACCAAATATTCAATTATTTATTTTCAATTTTATATTTCATTCTCACTTTTTCATCATACTAATTTTTTGTATTTTATATATTATTATACAAAATTCTAAATAAAAGCTAGAATAAATAGACATACAAATAAAAGACATATTGAAATGAATACATACAAGATTTTTGAAGAAAAAAATAACTACAGAGGGAAAAAAAATATATGAATACAAATATATTTCTTAAATAACTATATAGATACATTTGGCATACCTATTGGAATGAATACAAACTAATAAAAAAACTCTAATGAATATAAATAGAATATATTGTGGAATGAATATAATTTTAAAAAGGTAAAAATTTTGGAGAAAAACAAAAGAACAAAGTTTAAATTTTATTTGAAAATGTAACTGATGAGAAAATTAACTGATCCTTACCTTTTTTTGAAATATTTTCTCTCTTGATTTTCTCCATTTTCTTATTAAATAATTATATTCTTTAAATAGAAACAAATAATAAAAACATAAATAAGATACATAACAAACCAAAATTTGATATTTCTACTAAATATTGAAAGTGTTGCTAATGAACCCTCTTAAATGTTAAAATATTGACATTTTAAAAATATTTCCATAAATAAATAGGCTCAATCATATAAGTAAAAACAAATACAACAGTAACGTAATCATCACAAATATTAAGCACACATATTTTGTAATCATAGCTACAAAAATATTTCTCACAAAGAATATTATTTTTAGTTAATATAATCTTATTATCTTCAAAATAAACTTTTTTCCCCACCTTTTTTCAATAATTCCTCGAAAATCAAATTGATTTGGATATCAGGAGCATTGAACACATCACTTAACGCCAAAAGTTTATCAAATGTGAGTTTGAGAACTATTTTTCTTTTTTCAAGTACTTTAATTACCCTTGAGTCACCAAATCAATAAACAATATCTTCTCCTTTTTCAACTTAGGAGTATGACATGATTATTTTTGTTTATACAAATGTATATTGTAGCACCAAAGTCTATCACATAGTTTCTCAATTTGGCCTCAATATTTATTTCTGAAATACCGCAATAATCATATTATCCATTTCAGCCAAACTTATCTTTAGCTTAGTAAAATTGTCATTTCTTCCCAATATTCTTTTACATTGAGGTGCATTTTTCACGAAGGTTTCATAATTATAGCATTGGATTTGCAACCGTATCTATTTACATACTTGTATTTTCTTTATCATAAGCTTCTGACAGAATGACGTTAATAGTAGTAATCAGGATAACACCAACATCAGTATTATCAATAGTTTCAGAACACATATAATTTAAATCAGTTTCTTAGATTTTTGGGAAACAACTGAAATATAACAATAATAATATAACGTAGTATATAGTAATATAGTTGTCCTAAAAATAAGATAAATATTACTACGTTGATATGTAAATAATAGTGCAGAAAATTAATCTTGAGTCTTTGGACAATTTGCAAAAAAGCTATTGCAATGGTGTAAAATATTTTCCCAAAATTAAACAAACATTCCCTATTTTAATTAGAGTATGCACGAATAAGCAAACTAATTAGCATCAATTAATTATTAGAGAGAAAATAAAAAGGAACAAAGCCAAATCTATAATTAACCAAAAGAGAAAGTTATTACACTCTCCGTTTCAAAAGAATGACTCAGATTTCTTTTTAGTCTGTTTCAAAAAGAATGCCTCATTTTCTTTTTTTGACAACCTTTTAACTTTTCACGCGTTATGTTTAAGACCACAAGATTCAAAAGACATTTTGATACAATTAACACAACTTTAATTTGAAATCATAAAATTAAATATTTTTTTTAAAACTTCATTTCAAGTTAAACAAGGTCAATTTTTTAAATTAAACCAGGTCAGTTTTTTTAAAGAAATGAAATATGAAGGAGAGAGAGACCGAGAGTCTAGAGCCTAGAGGGAAAGTAGAGTATAATTTTCTTACAGCATAATACATAAATGTACCCTTTTAAGTTGGTCTTATTTCACATTTATGTCCTACAACTTTGAATATACACAAGTAGACACTTAAACTTGAAGAATTAGACATAAGAGTCCTACGTAGCATAATACATGTTGAACATCACATAAGACAAAAATTACACGTAAAATATCATGTAGAACATGAATGTGTATTTATTTAACTTTATATAAGATTAAGTGTCTACTTATACACACCCAAAATTAAAAGGCATAATAAATATAATTTAAAGTTAAGTTAAGTAACATATTTATGTATTATGTTTTTTCTTACTATTATTCATTCCATTTGAAAGATGATCTAAAAGCTATTTAAAGGAGGAAACTGTTTGGTTTTATTTGCCCTGATTTCTTACCATAAAAAAGGTTTTCCTTTTAGAAAAAAGTTTTGGATTGACTAATTCTTTTTCTGGTAGGAAAAGGTTTAGGACTCTATAAATAGAGGCATGTTCCTTCTAACTTAATCAGCATTCACAATGTAGTCTTAAGGGCTTTGAGAGTTTTTGATAAGAGGGAGAATTTGTGGGTCACAAGCTTGATACGTTATCACTTGTGTGAACCTCCCATGTATTCCGGGTGAATTGGTTGAGGTTGTTTCTCTCTGTATTTTGTACTCTCATATTTTATAGTGGATTGCTCATCTTCTTTATGGACATAGGTCGATTGACCAAACCACGTTAAATCTTTGTGTCTTTTGGTATATTTCTCGTTGTCTTCTTACTCGTTGTCTTTCGAAGTTTGCTTTGCTAGCTTCCGCGTTTACACCTGCTTATTTCCGGTTCTAACAGAAACCAATCAAAAGATGACAAGTGTCAAGACACTTGTCCTCACAAAGCACTTTCAAAATACCAAAACTTCTCTTTCAATTGTCAACTTTTCCAATAAAAATTACTTCTCCAATACACTATATATTTGACTTTGTAAATACACTTCAAAATAAATTCATTTGAAATAAATAGTGATTTACGTAGCATATAAAAAAATAGAGAATATTACTTTTAAAACATTCATAAATAGTTACACTAATAATATGTAGAATATGAAAAACAAATTATTTGTTCTTCCAACAATCTCTTGAATATGAACTTAAGAAGTTGTGTTTGAATTCAACATTTCGCATCAACTTTCATGAAATTTTATACTATGTGCCATATGTAACCAAAATTTTCAATCCAAGAAATACATTTGATTTTTGTAAGCACTTTTCTTTATTTTTAATAGGAGCCATCAGAATTATGAAGTTAATCCTTGAAGCATAATCACTCTTTTCATCTCAAAATTTATTTCTTGTAAGCAAATGACAAATATCTTTAAAAAGATACAGGTAAATTGACATCAAACTAAAAAGTTTCCCAAACTTTAAAAATGAGGGATGACAATGAGGCGGTGCGAGTTGAGCTTAACCGGCAAAATATTTTAACTCATCTTGCTCCACTTCGGATAGCAATGTTTTTAATTTCCAACCTGCCTACCCCGCCCTACACAGATTCGCCGCTCCTGCATAATGCTTTTAATATTTTTTTTTCTAGTTAAGTTTGTCACTAAAAATAAAATTTATAAAAAGGAATTCATTTTTTCATAAAGTTATATTAATTTAATAGTTAAAGACTTTAAAAAATAATTTATAGAAGTCAATTAGGAAACATGTAAGAAATTGTATTTATTTTTATTGAACCATCTTCATTTACCATCTTGAATGTTTTAGTAGCATTAAACAAATTATCTAAATAAATGATGTTTATCACTCTTATAACATGTCAAAAGTTAAAATTAAATTTGAACCCGTATAAAATTGCGTATACCCGCAATCTGCCAAGCTGCACATTAATTTTAAAAAAACTAATTTCAACCCATCCCACATCCCTCCCACCCCGCACAATCTTAAACCCGCTCTACATCCATCCCACCCCATTGTCATCCGCAACTTAAAATTGAAGAAAGATATGTAGGGTTTATAGTATATGGAGTGAGAACATCCATTCAAAATTGTTATCATAGTTAGGAAAAGGCCTAATCCATCGGTGATCCTTTAAACTTGGCACAAACTTTCACTTAGACATTTTAACTGAGCGATGTTTATTTTAGACACCTCATGTAAGATTTCGTTGTCATTTTGACACCTTTTTTATGAATATCGCGCAGTTAAAATATCTAAGTGAAAGTTTGTACCAAGTTTAAGGGATCACCGATGCGTTAGACATTAGGAAAAAAATGAGTCATATGAACCTTCAATTCTTGTTAAAAAATATCAAATATGGATGGATCTTGTCATTGTAGATTGTATATGCTTAAATAAATTGAAGCTAATTATATATTCAAATAATTATGTAAGTTATTTCAAAAAATTTATTAATAACATGCACATAGATGGATCACATTTAATATAAATCCACGTAGCAGTTTCATATATATTCCATTAAAAATTTCACGAATCACATCTTTTTCTTAGCAAAAAATATTAAATCAAATCAAATCACAAGTAAAAAGAAAAAACATACTGTCAATTCAACATGTTTGAAAAATCATGCATCATCTATAAAATAAGAAATGAAATAATAATGCTATACAAAATATGAGAAGCACAGAGTTTAAGTTGTTAAACACAATTATGTATCAATCGATTCATTTCCTCGATTCTTGAAATTTATAATCAATTATGTTTGAGAATTATTATGCAATTTAGTATCTCATAAGTCGCTGTAACGATATAAAAGTTCTCACATGCAAGAGAATTGGAGAACTAACATACATGAGAATTCGATTTAAAGTACAAAAAAAAAGGTTCATTAAATTTTAAAATTGATACGGTAACGAATATATATTTGATAGATTTGTGGATCAACTTTTCCATTTAAAAAAATGTTAATTAGTTAAAAAAATTCTGCATTAATCAATTATTGCCAAGTGTGTTAACTTGCTATCAGTTGACAACCTTATGATACTTTTGCCTTGTTTTAGTATATATATATATATATATATATATATATATATATATATATATTATCCTTATATATAAGTCAAAAAGAAAAGGACTAACACTGCATTATTTAGTTGTACAACATGTTATCTGAATTATACGTGAAAGAATGAACATTGCATATTGTCATTGTACAACAAGCATTCATATTGTACTGGAGAGGTTTTCTCATTTTTGACCCTTTTTGGCTCAATTTAGTTGGCTCTTACAACATAAATTTCATCTGCATATACTCCAAAGGTCTCATTTGAAGCAACTCCAAATCTCCATCTTCGTCTCCTGCAACTTAGCTCAAGATTGAAACTGGTGAGTTTTTTCATCTTCTTTCTGACATATCTTCTTATTCTCTTCTCTTCTCTTCTCTCGTGTTTATTCTTCTTCTCTCTTATTGTATTTCTGTATTTTTTATTTTCTTATTTTTGGCAAATTCTTTCTCCATTCTTTCTTTGTCCATTTCACAATTTTATTGGTAATGGAAATTCGGTGATTGGGCAATGAAATTGGGTCAATCAGTAAAGAAAATTGTGCAAAAAATGTACTTTTTTATGGTGGATGGGTTCTTTTGTGATGAAGTTAGTTTAAAATTTTGCGCATGCATATCAAAGCTATGTTTGACCTTCAATGTACTGAGGGTGTTTGATAGTATGCCTGATACAACTTGTTTTTCGTTCTTTAATTGTGCATTTATAGATATGTAGTAATTTGTATTCTATATTTTAGAAGTCATTCGTAGTGGTCATACGACTAAAATGATGATTAAAATAAAGGCAACTTTCACATATAGCAAACAAAAAATTCATATTTGTATGCTATAGCAAACTTTGCATAATTGCGCTCCATAGCAAACATAAAACTGTATAATTTGCTATACATATACAATTGTATAATTCGCTGGCCTAAATTGTATAATTCGCTGGCCTATTTCGTTGCAATTGTATAATTTATTTTATATACAGTTGAATCAAATTAAAATGTATGTATATTGCATAATTATAAGTGTATAGCAAGAAGATATATGTTTTTCTCGCTTTATACAAAAACAGAAATACAATATATACACTTCTGTTGTATAAAGCTAGAGAAAATTATATTTCACTGCAATAGTATAATTCGCATTTGTATAATTCGTTGGCCTCTCTGCAATATTTAAAGTAAAATGTTTGTAAATTGTATAATTAAGTGTATAACACGAAGACATACATTTTTGCATGTGTATATACAATTTTCTCTCGCTTTATACAAAACAGAAACAGAATTATACACTTCTGTGTATAAAGCGAGAGAGGCGAGCGAGAATGGAGACTGGCGAGCGAGATTTTTGGGAGAGAGACGCTGGCAAATTTTAGCTAATGTTTGCTATGGAGCACAATTAAATCAAACCCTAGATATTCTATTTAATTTAGGTTATTAGTTTGCTATTATATATACAATTTTCCCTTAAAATTATTAATATATCCACCAACAATAGAAGATGCACATGAGCATTCTACATATAATATAGTATACGAGGAGATTATTCAAAATGCACTCACATGGAACTTTAACTTCTATATCATTCGGAAGAAAATCTACTAAACCTAAAAGGCCACCAATGTTTTCAAGTAAAAGCTATTGAAAGACTTCGCATTACATAACAAGGTTAGTGAAGCATTCACCTCATTGTTAGAACTTAAAATAGCACTTCTGAAGGAGTACAATGAAAAAAAAAACTTTCAAAATAAGAAATCTTCTAGTTTTTAAAATGTCTTGCCCATATATTTGTCCGACTAAATTAAATACTTACTTGATTTTGAAGTTGATACAAATTTTTAGTTTAAGGGTGATGGAGGTCAAGAATGATGACATCATAGTAAAAGTTTGATCTCAAAGTATATTTTCTAATTTCCTGGTGTGATTTAGCTTTTAAATTGAAAAGTTTAAAGGTTCATAGACCTTGGCACGAGTGCTATAATAAAAAGTATATTTCCATGTTATTGGTGTACTATGGTAATAGAAACTTCTCCCTGTGAGTTTACAGGTAGCTGCTTCATGTTCCCCATAAATAAAAAGGACTCAATTATATATGATGGGTGATTTACGTGTTCTATATTTACATTTAGTGGAAATCAATTATCTCTTCTTTCAAACATAAATGATTGTGTCTTGAGGGGACCAACTAATTTTTCAAATCATTATTGTCGTGTAAATATATTGTCACCTGAATGATTCTAAT
Source organism: Solanum lycopersicum (assembly GCF_036512215.1). Lineage (NCBI taxonomy): Eukaryota > Viridiplantae > Streptophyta > Magnoliopsida > Solanales > Solanaceae > Solanum > Solanum lycopersicum. The sequence goes on along the minus strand of NC_090807.1, from coordinate 27,109,414 downwards.
TGAAATAAAGCATCATTGTTGGTAAAATAGAACTTTTGTAAGAATCTATATACGCGAATCAGTTTTCTCGCATGCTCAACTTTATGTCGCTTTATTCGGAGCTAAAACTTTCAAAAATGTCAAAATAACAATACGACCGCCTACTGTAGAAGATACAAATGATCATTGTACCTATGATATAGTATATGAAGAAATCATTCAAAAAGCACTCACTGAAATCCTAACTTCTCTATCCTTCAGAAACAAGACCTACTAAGCCCAAAAGGCCATCAAATGTCTCCCATAAAAACTAATAACAGATAGTATTAAATAAATAGTATTAAATAATATTAGTATTTACTGTGTACTAATCCTAGTCCTATTAGGATTAGTACTCCTTAATCCTAGTCCTATTAGGATTAGTACTCCTTCCTATATCTCCTATATATATCTCCCATGTATTTCCTTATTAGGTTAACACTTCAATACAATCAATATTCCTTCAAAAACTATAGAAATCTCTACATTACACAATAAAGTCAGTAAATATTTTTTAAAAAAAGATGTTCGCCAAAATATGCTCGCCCAACAACAATCCCAACAACAATGAATACTTCATTCATTTATTCTTAATTGCAGGTACAACTCAACTCTAAAATTGTATATATGTTGTGTCTTCAGGCATCTGGCAATTTGTTGTGTTCTCCATGTGAGAATTGGAAAAGGTTAATAGGAAGAAAGAAAACTGACGCAAACGTTAGTACTATATGATAGCCGATAGTTCTTTTTTCCCTCTTCTATAATTCATTGTTTTTGGATTTTACATATTTTTAAAATTTTTCACTAATTTTGAATCAAACAGAGTCTGTTTCATAGATGCAACACAAATATCGACACTATGGAGCACAATTCCAACTACAAAGGAAGAGCAAAAAAAAAGGGCTATCAGAAAAGGAACATCAAGCCAAAGTGATTTTTATCTGTATGTACTGTACAACACAAGTTACATATACCGTGTCCTCAAAACTCTCATTTCAAGCAAGCTCTTTCAACTCTAAATTTGCATCTGTCTCTTGTAACACAGATCTTCTCAAAATTTAAATTGGTAAATTATTCCACCTTCTTTCTGCTTTTCTGTTTCTTCTTTCTTTTTTTAGTGTATTTTTGTTCATGGAGTCTTGTTAAACTTTCTTTACAAGATTTTATTTAAGGAAATAAATCATTTTCCATTCACCTTGGAAAACAAGGTAACATGTGTACTAAGACTAGGACAATTTTGTCTATATTTGGGACAACTGAACTGCTGATGGTTGACATATTGAGTACTTAAGGTGTGATTTTAATCATCTATTCCTTGATCTTTAAGATATTTCATAAAACTTTGTGTGGATCCTCAATCACCAATCCTTGCATCAATATGGGTTGTGCTCGGTAAATGAGAAATCCAACTTTCCAAACTTAATCCATGTTGATCTTTTGATTATTTATTGTTAATGAAATAGATAATGTATATAGAATAACTATCATTATAGGTCCTTTTTCAAGAGTTGAACATATTGCGAGGAAAAAATCATTCTCCTCTTTTTCTTTGTTGATTGGTTATAGTTTGTTTGGAGAATAAGTGATGATGATGTTGATTGGTTTCCTTTTTATACTCTATGATTTTCTTTGCTTTTTGTCACAATTTTATTTCATTAGCTCACTGTGGGAATGATTTGGTTTAGTTGTTTAAGCTGAAGCTCTTTTTTTTAAAGAAGTTATTAGTTCTATTGCAAGTAACAAGTAGATGCATAATAGTTACAAAAGCTTAGTTAGCAAAAGATCAGCGCTCATTTACATTTTCTTTAGCTATATTTTTAATCTTAGCGTGTTTGCTTGATGAAATGCTTCAGAATTGCTAGCTTATATGCGAGTTTTATTGTCTGTTTCTTGATAGATGATTGAAAGATTTACTATATAATTTTTACTTTTACTGTTTTAAAAAAGATTTTTCATATGTTTCTGTTCACGATTTTTTTTGCCATTTTATCCTGATAATAGTCCTTGTTATACTATTTTGACACGATATGAATCTCTTCTCTGTTTTTCTTGTATCGTGTGGTATGTGAGACCTAGTGCAGCTCCTATGCCTGGAGTTCCCCCGTTGGGTCCCCGAAGAATAACTGGTCAAGTCTGCCCCCATCAATGTAGCCCTGTTGTTGGACGTGTTAGAGGTGATTAGAGACCACCAAGAATGATAGGTGGCTATGGTATGTCTAGGGTGAAAGGTGGTGTGTCTGCATGTGGCTTTGGGACTAGGCTGAAATTCACTCTTTTCTCACACAAGTATGTTTCCTGATTTATAACATACTCGAATTCGCTATGTTTTCTGTTTGGTGAGGTTTGTTGTTTACTGTTATGAAGGAATCATAAATCCAACTATTCAAAAACATGAGGTAGTTAACTTTTACAGATCGATAGGTAGTTGATATTCCAAAGCATCTACTTTTTTTTTCATTTTTTGTTTGGAGAATATACTTTGAATGGGTCATTTCCATGTGATTTCTTTGGAGAACTTCAAAGTTTCACCTACTTGGAACTGGACAACAGCTAGCTAACTGGACCAATTCCTTCTGAATTGGATAAGAACCAAAAGTAAGTTAAATGATATGTATAATATTCTGGTAACCAAGATTAAAGCACTGCGACTCTAACAATTCATCAACCTTTAAAATACATCTAAGTTTAAAAATAAACACGACACCACAAATTTGTACCGATAGCATTCAAAATTGTACTACACTATCGTACCCTCTTCACTATTAGATAAACACGTACTACTCTTCCGGTTTTTCATTATTTTACTTTGGTCCTTATATCATTTTTTCATCTATTCCATCATTTTTTGCTTCTCTATTTGTCATTCTCCTATACTCACTTTAGGAAAAGAAGAGACTTTTTGAAATTGAAGGTAATTAGAGAAGAGTGATTCAAGTCCCGCTGGTGCATCAATTTGGTGATGAAAATTCACATTTGACTACTGAATTTGGAGGTAATTTTCATTCTATTTTTTTCTGAGATATTAATCTCTTATTTATTAAAATCAAAATTGTCTTTTACTTTTCATGTGTTTATGGTTTGGAATTAGGAAAATTAGTATACCTATCACTACAAAATGGGTGTTACATGTAAGAACAAGAATAAGGTAAACCTCACCAGAAATCTCATGAGCTTTTGGCGCTCTTTCTTTAATTCATTTTGCAGATATGTGTACTCATTACTATTTTGTCTCAATTTCTTATAATACAGAAACACTTTCAAGCAGCAGTGTAGATAGACGTAAAACTCAATTTTGAAATTTCTAACACTCAATGGTGTATAGTTGACAAGGTAATCACATTTTTAATGAAAAATTCTAAACACAATATAGCTTATGAACTTCTTATTCAACAGAAAAATAAGGAACCCGATATAGGTGTTCGTGATCCTTTATTCTTGATACTACTAGCAGTAGCATCTTCTCTTTTTGTTGGTCACGAGAAGGAATACAAAGATTTTCGGCTGTTAAATTTCAAACTTGAAAAATGATACACGACTTAACGAGGACAGGGATCAGTAAATGGAAATACTATTATTACATGCTTATTGTTCTATTCATTTCCTTCATGAAGATGCATAGTAGACCTTTTGTTCCAATTTCTATGTCAATGAGTTTGTAAATGTGCCTACATCTTGTATAAATAGTGTAATTTTCCACCGAAGCAGTTTGGATGAACCCCCTCGCCCCTTGTTGGCTCCGCCCTTGAGTTGCTTATCCTAATGCTTTGTTACTAAGTAATTTTTTATACATGATCCTGCATTTTAATTTTTTGGATGTGTCAATCTATGTTTTTTTTTATAATAAAACTAAAAACTATCACTTCTTAGTTAGTATTACATTAACGTTCAGAAGTGTGTTGTGTTTTAGCTTTGAAGCTAGTAGACCTAATTTAAGAGACGAGTTGTCTTTAATATTTTATTTTCAACGCTTAGTTATTCAAGCTTCAAGCTTCGAGTTCATTTCTTATGTGAAAAAAGTTGAAAATAGTTTGGATGTTTCTTTTGTGAAAGTAAGGCTAGACTGATTGCATTCATCAAGAATTTTAAGTTTAACTTTAGGAGTGATTTGTTTGTTAATTGAATTTCTTTTATAACAATGTCTTCTTTTGTTAAGGTTGTCGTTTTTGCTCTTTGTTGATTATCAAAGATCTTTCGAGATATAATAGTGATTCCAGAACAAATCTTTGCTCAAGTATGTCCAGGTAGACTACAATTTTTTCTCACGTGGAAGGGCATTAGAACCATTCATTTGTAAGGTATAGATATGATAGTGATAGAATATATGCCTTCACTTAACAAGTAATGGACCAGGTACCTTACTACACTAATGAATAAAATAGAAAGTTAAATGGAGTAAAATCAACACAATGATTTTACGTGGAAACCTCCTTGCTTAAGGGAGTAAAACCACGACCTGTCTCACAGGATTTTCAATCGTTTTCACTAATCTTCAAAAGCAAAAGTAAAACACGATTACACCAAATGTTAGAAAGAGTTGTCAATCTTACAGTTAAGCAATAGTCCTCTATTGCTTAACAAGCCTAAGTAGAAAACAATCTACCCACTAAGCTATCCCTCCTGGACAACCTAGACTTCTAACACAACACACCAATTCCTTTATAGATTCAGGAATGGTTTACAGTTTAAGAACCAGAGAATGTATTCCTAAACAACTAGACGAAAAGCTCCAGAGATTGATGTTGTTCTTGGAATAATTCTGCCTTTGCTTTTTGGTAGCCTTTGCAAGAGTTCTTGAAAAGTTTTTATCAAGTTGCAAAAATTGCCAAAAATGTTTAGGAAAGTGTCTTTTGTATAGACAAGTAACTTTCCTAAACTTCTTTTCCATTGGTTGGAGAAGTCACACTTTCTGATGCCATCGGGAAGTGTGCACCTACTTTCTGTACCGTCTTCAGCTGGCAATCGACTGGCTCGTCATCATGAGAGCCTGGTACCTCTACTAGGTCCCTGGGTTTGTTTCATCTGCAATACTCAAACAAGAAACCTGCAATACTCAGTAAGAACCTGCAATACTTAAGTAAGAAACCCGGTACCTTTATGAGGTCCCTAAGTTTTTCAAATCATCAAAACTACAAATAACATTTTCCCCCTTTTTGATGATGACAAACAATGATCTGAGATCTTCTCCAGGATTGTTCCCCCTGACTGTATATTTCCCCCTGACTGTATATTCCCCCTTACTGTATATTCCCCCTTACTATATATTTCCCCTTTACTTAATTATCATTTAGCTACTCACAGTTTTACTTCCCCCTTTTGGCACCATAAAAAAGATATGCAGTAAACCAGTGATGTCAACATAAATACTGAGCAAGATCAAAGCTAACAAAGCAATCAAACAGTAGAGGAAAAACATTCACAAAGGAAGATAGTCAGAACAGCAAAGGAATAAAGTAACCAACATGCCATCATAACATAAACACATTAAAAACAAACTGAAATATTCATCAACACAGTGATAAGCCACACAAAAAAAATGACACAGGGGAGGATTGATAAATAGGCTAGGAAGAGGGCGGAGGATGAGACAGGGACTGGATAACAAGAGTGAGTCGTGCATTGGCAGCATCATTATCCTTGATGGTCTTTTCTTGCAGGGCAGTTATCTTCGCCTTCAACTCAGCATTCTCTTTCTCCAGAGCTTGAACCACTGAAGAACCAGGTTCCTCACTCTGTGCAGTAAGCAGTTCTGCTTTGAGTATAACAATTTCTGCCTCTTTACCACTCAACCGCACAGTGAGCTCTTCAATCTCGTGTTTAAGCTGATCCTGGTCCTCAATAAGTTGAGCAATCTTGCTCTTTGGATAGTCTTTTCCTTCAATGCATTCACACTAAACCAAGGTATTCTCAGAGATAAGTCTGTTTAACTGTCCCAACCATTCCAATACTGAGAGGAATTCGAAAATGCTTGAATACCTCCGTGAGTAAGTATCTGTAACCCATTCCATGAACACCTTTCCTCTCAATGACGGTTTTGTGAATGTGCTCAATTATTAGACTAGGGAGGCTCAGGGCTTCAAAGCTACACAACATCTCGATCACATACATATCAGCAGCAGTTGCAACGGTCCTCTTTTCTGTGCGAGGAAGGAGCACCTTGTTGATGAGCTCAAAGACCAGCTTATACTCACTCTTCATGATTTTCTTATAAATCCCAGCAACCTTAGTTGTGGGTGTCTTCGAAATCATAGAAGCAAACTCAGAAGAGCAAGTTTTGCCCAGCACAAATCGGGTCCCCTCTTCAGGCACCCTGAGAATTTTGCTCAACACTTTCTCATCCAAAGATATGGCAATATCGTTTACCCGTGTGAGGATGCTACCACTTTCCATGAATTGGACATTGTAGTAAAATTCACGAACTTCTTCTTCATGGAGGATGGGGGATTTCTTGTCGAACAAGTGGAGCCAAGATTGAATCTCCACCATGTCGTGCAGAGGATCCATGCCAGGAAGAGTTATAATGCCCATATCAAAAACTCTTCCTACTAGGACTGCTTGTTTCCTCAGGTTGTCAACTACCTTCTGCATGTTGACATTCTCAACTCTCCTTGCTTGGGAACCAGGTCCCTGTGACCGCTTTCTCTTTTTCTCAGATCTCTTCCCTTTTGACTGTGATTTTTTAACCTTCCTTGTAGCCCTTTCCCTTTTCTTCTCTGACTTCTTTTTCTTATTTTTCTTTTCCACTTCTTCTCCAGACAACTCAACCAATTTTGCCTCAGGTATTCTAAAATTTGATACCTTGAAGGTTCTTGCACTTCTAACTGCAGCAGTAGAACAAGCATTTGCCTTCAAAGCATCAGCCATCAACTTTTGTGCAACAGACCTTGTAGTAGGTCGTCTCCTAGGGTCCTCCTCTACAACCTTTTCCTTCCCTTTTCTAGATCCCACCCCTTCTCTTCTCTCAACCTTCCATTTTAATGGCTCCTCCTCACTTGCAGAGTTAGAGGAAGAGGAAGAAGAGTACCTTCCTAAATCAGGGGTTTTATGAAAAATAGGTTGAGTAGGTCTTACCTCTTCCCTCTCCAGGACTTCAGTATGCTCTGCCCTTGCTTCTTCCCGCATCATGGCCAGGCTTTCAATCACAAGTTCTTCACTCGCTGCAAGTATGTTAGACTTGGACGCCCTATGTTTTGGTAGATCCCCTTCAAACATATTATCAGGCAACATGTCTTGAAACGGACCAGGTCCAGTAGGCAGTGCAAAAGTATTTAGATCTATGGCAAAAAAAGGGTTATCAGGAGTGTCTTGTTGAGGACTGGAAGGGCGAGGAAGTCTGGCTTGTGTAGTGGTTGGAGAATAGAAGTCAAGGGGCTCTATTTCCTGAGAGCATTCAACATTTGTTTAGAAGAAGATGAAGTGGAAGACATGATTGTTATACTGGAAGGTTTCTTTGAACAACGAAGAGAAGAAGAAGAAGACAGATTTTGCCTTTGAATTTTGATAAAAGAAATGGATGAGAGTTCCGAAAAGAAGAAAGACTTTTTAAAAGGAGTGAAAAGGTTCCAGGTCCTGTGCTTGGATGCGTCGTTTGAGGGAGAAACGATGGGACTGATCGGTCAAAGTAACCGATGACTGACACGTGGCATTTTCAACGGTCAAATTTTTCAGTTTAAATTTAATGTATAAATGTTAACCTGGACAGGTACCATGGTAGAGTTTAACTTCATTCCTTAATTGTTCTAGTTGCTTCTTTTGCTGAGCAGGTCCCTACAGAGAGTATACTGATATACCGTTGTTTCACGGTATGATTAATACCTTTTCCTTAAGTTTATTGTATCCGAAAGCCTTTTTGTGCTAATTTTGATATAAGTTTTTCTTTGTTTTGCAGGAAATCTGTCTAAAACTGAATGCGGAGATTTTGAGCGAAAAATGCAGAAGAGACCACCTACGGAGCTTATGACGGTCCGTCGTGCTTGTGACGGTCCGTAGGTGGCAGCGTAGAGAAGCTGCTGAAGGAAGATGGGGAAGTCTGACCAAGTGTGGGATTACGAAGCTTGTGATGGTCAGTCATGTATATGACGGTCCGTTCTGCAGGTTCGTCACGAAGATCAGAGAAGTGATCCCAGTACCCAGATTCCAAGAGTTGAAGTATTTGGTAAAGAAGACCCTCGATGGACCTTCGTGCCTGTGACGATCCGTCACAATTTCCGTCGAGGGGAATGAAGAAAGCAGCAGAAGAATTGCACCAAGTATGGGGCGACGGAGCCCACGACGGTCCGTCATGACCACGATGTTCCGTCGCGTGGTCCGTCAACCCAGCCGCGTTTTGACAGATTTCCAGTAATTAGAATCCTTGTTTAATTAGGTTTTTATTTTTTTATAAATACTTCGAAAAACCTCGTTTTGGAGGTTAGACTCTGGGAGATTTAACATCATATTATTAGACTTTGTTTTTCTGAGTTTTTGATTATTGGAGATTCTTACAAGTAACTCTTGTTGATTAATCAAGCAAATTTTCAGACTTTATTCTTTCTCATTAAAGTAAGTACATGAATTCTTGTTTAATATATTTGAATATTGTGTTTATGTCTATGAGGAACTAAACTCTATAACTAGGGTTGTGGGAACCATAGGCAAATAATGAGATAAACCCTAGCTAAAATAACAATTCTAGAATAGTGTCTTGCATGTATTAATAATTCTTTCGCTTAGAAGTCTTTTTAACGGATGATCAACGTTACAACTCGCCTTAATGCTACTTGCCGGACCAAGGAGGTAGATAATAGGAAAAGAATTATTAACATAGATTTAGTGTATACTATCTAATAGGCTAGTATTGATTGGTACGAGGTAATAACTGAGTCAAATATCGAATATGATGCTTAATATGAGGTAAGGATAAGGGTTAGGAAAGCAACACACGTAGCCGGACCAAGGTGCGGAGTGAGATTTTCTAGATGCCGGACCAAGGATTTAGAAATACATAACTTATCACTTTGCATGCAAGATACTAGGAAAGAATTGTTATAGCTAGAATTATCAAGTTATGAACCTGTGGGGAACACGTAAACCCTAGTTACTTTGATTACTTGATTAAAACTCAACATTAAAAGCTGTTAAGTGTCTCTGTCAAGTTCGTTAGTTATTTTTATTTTATTAGGAAGTACAAAACCCCCCTTTTATGCTTTTACTTTTTAAGAAAGTCATCAACCGAACAATAGTAATTACAAGTTGGAGTTAAGTCTAGACTATTTTCCTAGTGGGAACGATCCCAACCTCACTAGTTGGGTTATTTACTTGACGCGACCGCTTTACTTCTCATTTGAGAAGTAAGTTTGAGCGTATCAAATTTTGGCGCCGCTGCCGGGGAACTTAGCTTTTAGATTAACTTGAACTTCTTACTATAGTTTAGTTGATATTTTCTGGATTTTACTTTGTTTTATTGTTTTTGATTCCTTTTCAGAATTATCCTCCTTGTATGCCAAATACACGGAAAGGAAGAGAACCGTTGTTCCCCTACGATCACGAGCTAGAACGTACACTGCGAAACATGAATCGTAACTTGGGAATCAATGATGAGGATCCAAACCAGAACATCCCAGCTCCGGCTGATGTTCATGGTCAGATGTTACCCGATGCTCCGGGTGAACATCAACAGAGGGGACAGAATCCCGCTCCACGGCCCCAAGCATACTACAGAGGCTATGATAAAATAGCAGATTCAGATGGGCCACTGGTTTTGCCTCTACTACCTACAGGCCACACTTTTGTGGTAACTAGTAGTCTGATGCAAATGCTCACTGCCAGAGGTTTGTTTTCAGGGCTACCTTCTGAGGATCCACATGCCCATATAGCTAAGGTAAGGGCAGTGTGTAAGAGTTGTGTGGGGAGGCCTGATTTGGATCTAGATGTAATAGGTCTCAGAGTGTTTCCTCTCTCACTGACGGGAGAGGCTGCTATGTGGTTTACTAAACTCCCATACAACTCCATTTTCACTTGGAACCAACTACGGGATGTCTTCTTAGCACGCTACTATCCGATCTCCAAGAAATTAAACCACAAAGACAGGGTGAATGATTTTGTGGCACTACCAGGAGAGTCAGTTAGTAGTTCTTGGGATAGATTCACCTCATTCTTGAGAAGTGTCCCAAATCACCGTATTGATGATGAGTCACTAAAGGAATACTTCTATAGGGGACAAGATGATAACAATAAAGCGGTGTTGGACACTATAGCAGGTGGATCTTATGGAGAATGCCCTTATGCTGAGATTGCTGAGAAATTAGAGAAAATCTCCCGTAACAACAAAGCTTGGAGTACTAGGAAGTCCGATACAGGGAGAAACACCTTCGCAGTGCAGTCCACTCACAACCCAGCCATAGATGATATTCGGGAAGAAATGGCTCAGATGAGAACTGAGCTTGGGTTGGTACTAAAACATGTCACTGGGGTGCAAAAAAGATTAATGCAGTCAACTACTTGGCTAAACCGCCACCCCCTAACAGTGAATGTTACTATGAATAGGATTCCTATGCAGTCAATGAACAAATGGGGGGTTTCCGACCAAGCGCCCAAGGCTCAAATCAGGATAATTGGCGCCAAGGTCAAGGTAACCACGATCGGAACTATGGTAACTACAACCGTGAGGGTCATTATGTCCGAGATGGTAACTAAAACCGTGACAACAACTTCAACAGGAGTAACTATGGTAATAGAAACGACAGGAGTGGACCCTATGTTCCTCCTCAAAATCGTGAAGTGGTGGAGATAGTATGGCGCGAGTTGAGGATATGTTGCACAAAATGATGAGGAGGTTCGATGCTAGTGATGAGCACATTAAAGAATTAAGAGGTGAGTTAGCTAGTATCGGGCAAAAAGTGGACACACATGCAATTTCGATTAAATAGATCGAATTGCAAGTGGCCCAATTATCTGCGACAGTGAACACACGGCAACCGGGCACTCTTCCTAGCAACACTGTCCAAAATCCAAAGAATGATGCACACTGTATGGCAATTACTACTCGGGGTGGTAGGCAAACCATTGACCCACCCATGCCATCTGCTGACAAAAATGTAAGAAAGGATAATGATAAGGTGGTAAAGGGTAGTGGTGAAACAGATGAAAGTAATGGAACAGATGCAGAAGTACCTATCAAGGTAATCCCCATGCCTAGGCCACCACCACCCTTCCCTCAGAGATTAGTGAAAAAGACTGAGGATGGTAAATACCGGCGCTTCATAACAATGTTGAAGCAGCTCTCTATCAATGTCCCTTTGGTAGAAGCTCTAGAACAAATGCCCGGTTATGCCAAATTTATGAAAGATCTGGTCACCAAGAAAAGATCGGTCACGTTTGAGGATGATGATAGATTGCAACATTGTAGTGCTATCGCTACAAGATCCCTAGTACAAAAGAAAGAAGATCCGGGTGCGTTCACTATTCCTTGCACAGTTGGGTCATTACATTTTGCGAAAGCATTATGTGATTTGGGGGCAAGCATAAATCTAATGCCCCTCTCAATTTACAAGAAGTTGGGTTTGGGGGATCCAAAACCCACTGCGATGCGGCTACTGATGGCCGATCGGACTGTGAAAAAGCCCATAGGGATACTCCATGATGTGTTAGTAAAAGTGGAGTCATTCATCTTTCCAGCAGATTTTGTGATTCTTGATTACGAAGTCGATTTCGAGGTGCCCATTATTCTTGGGAGGCCATTTCTTGCTACAGGTAGAGCCTTAGTTGACATGGAGAAGGGACAGATGACATTTCGGTTGAATAATGAAGAAGCAACCTTCAACATTTGTAGGACCATAAGGCAGAGTGGTGAGCTCCAATCGGTATCTGCCATATCCCACAAAGAAAAGATGAAGAAGGGGACTGAACAAAAATTTGCAAAACAAGAGTTCGTGGTTGGGGATTTGGTACTTGTAGACAGTTCCGGGGTGCCTTGTCTTCCAGGTAGGCTCAAGTCCAAATGGACTGGCCCTTACTTGATTACCCAAATATTCTCTCATGGGGCAGTTGAGTTAAAAGCCAAGGAGGGAGTGCGGTTTAAGAAGAATAGAGATAGAATAAAACTCTATTTTGGGCATAAAGCATCGGGGAATAAAGTTATAGAGGCATGCCATCTTGATGAAGTCTGAGTAATCAAGTGGCCCCAGTCGTGCCGCGACGTTAAATCTGGCGCTTGTTGGGAGGCAACCCAATACTTATCGTTTTTTTTATAATGGTAGCATTTTTCTATAAATGGGTTTTAAATTTGCAGGCACATCACCAGGAAATTCTGCAGAAAACTACTCCGCAGTAGCCACTGACGGATACAACGACGGACCGTCGCGAGTAAAACGAACCGTCGTATGCACCGTCACACCAGGTACTATCGACTATGGCACCCAAGCAAGACCGCACTTATGCACGCGGGCGATCTAAGTCTGTCGCCCCGTCTGCACGCTTGATCATCAGGTCTGATGATGAGCGGGACCCTGAATACATGCCCCCAGGCACCTCCGCTCCTTCCCGTGCTACACGTGCCCCTAGAGCCACACCCAAGACGGTGGCGTCCGGCGTAGTCACTGCCTCCCAGTCTGATGAGGAGCGCACACTAACCAGCACACCCTCTGGGTCGGCCACAAACGAGGAAGGAGCATCTGGCTCCTTGGGAGCATCCTGGTCCGAGGAAGCTTCAGGATCTGCTGAGGTTCCCGCACCCGCCACTGCTACAGCGTCGGCCTCGTCTGATGAGGCTGACAGTTCAGACTCCACATCCGGCGCACTAGCCCCGGTCCCCACACCAGCCTCTGACCAGCCAAACCGGTGGTGCGTTGAAGGCCAGTTTCAGGTTTACTCCGACCCGAAGTTCTTGACCGATAAAGGAGTAATGACTCGAACACTCACCCTGGAGCGGCGGGTACTTACAGGGAGTCTCCCCTCGATGCCGGAGATCCACAACATATTTACCAGGCATCGCCTAGAGTGGACAGCCCGTCCCTTGGGACGATACAGTGAGGAGATGGTCCGAGAGTTCTACGCGTCCTACGTAGCGACTCTCCGATCACAGATCGACAGGCGGGCTGCTCCCGCGAAACAGGCCCCATTGGAGCAGGTTCTAGTCCGGGGCGTGCAGGTTGACATTTCCCTGCCCGCCATCCACCGGTTCCTATACGGCGAGAGTGCAGATGCTACTCGGACCCCCATCACTGCCGAGTTTGACTACCGCTGGCAGGTAGTGAAGGATGGACAGTTCCTGCGAGAGCCAGCACTGAGGGAGACCACCAAGCGGTGGATGGCCCTACACTTATCAGTCAACGGAGAGGGTGCAGATTGGATCACCGAGCCGAAGGGGGCCATCAAGAAGGCCAACCTCACGTTCGTTGCCAAGTTCTTGTGGTTGCTCGTGCGTCATTGCCTTTCCCCCACAGCTGCTGATATCATAGTCACCTGGGATCGAGCAGTGCTGATGGCGGCGATGATAGCCGGCTTCGAGGTGGACTATGCATGGCTTCTCCAGGCAGTCATGCACGAAAGGGCATTCAAGGTCACCACCACCTACCCCTTTCCGTGCATGATCTTTGCCCTTTGCAGGTCTGCAGGTGTGCCCATATGGCACATAGATCAGTTGAGGACCCCGCCGGGTACCATTGACGTCGGCCTCATCAGAGACGAGGCCAATGAGTTGGCCCCACGTTGAGGGCCCCGTCTAGAGCTGCCACCACTATCTGATGACCTTGCAGATACGGTGGCCCAGGCTCGCACAGCTACACAGGCATCCACGGACACTACCCCGGTTGAGTCTATCCCGGGTAGCAGCACAGCCCCTCTACCGACATCGGCCCCGCTTGCCCGAGTCCAAAAATTGGAGGCACAAATGGCCACTCTTCTGCATCATATCCAGCCGTGGATGCAGAAGTCTATTGCTGAGTCTGAGGCGCGTATGGAGAGGCAGATGCAGCGGAAGATTGCTGAGGTTAACCAGCGCCTGATGCCTTTGAATTGAGAGTATTAGCTCGACCAGCCCCTCCGGTAGATGTGTCGACTCTCCAGGCTGCAGTCGCTAGTCTTCGTGCAGACATCGACACGATCCTAGCGACAAGAGTGTCAGAGTCTGTCGAGCCTACTGAGGATACTGTATTGAGGCTCTGTTTTCTACTCCAGACATTCCCCCATCTTCCCCGAGAGAGAGTGCCAAGAGGCGGAGGGGTCGATCAGAGGATGAGGCGCGAGCAAAAAAGAAGGAACGCCGAGAGATGGAGGCCGCGAGGAGAGCCTCACTTGCTGAGGCGGAGGCACACCAGATCAGAGCATCACAGATAGCGGCTGGGGCGTCTAGCTCCCGCACTGTAGAGAAAGCAGGAGGCACTACTGAGGGTGCAGTTGTTGCTGAGGACATCACTGAGGGTGTCCAGATTGCAGAGGATGTGGGTTCTGGGAAACCAGACCCACCAGCTTGTTGATCGACGGCGCTATGCGCCACAGGTTTGCTTCACCTACCCCTCTAATCTTTAGATTTTTTTTATGCATTGGGGACAATTGCATGTTTTTTTGTTGGGGGTGGGGTAAATGGAAAGTGAGTGTTAGGGTGAAGTCTGAGTAGCCCAACTCACAATCCTCTTTTGGGGTTTTCTTGCCTGTGTTCTTTTTCCCCAAAAGACTGATTACTTTTTCTGTTGAACCGGCACGTTATATCTTTTGTACATAGTTTAACTCTGAAGCATGATAGCTGAAATGATATCCCGATAAAACTGGAAAAGGTTGCATGAAAAGGCGTAGTAACTGATAATTGTGTGGATCTAAACATGAAATAGAGTTACACCATTGCACTACCCTAAACCTTCAAGTCGAACTAGGTGTCTGATAATCTGGTATAGTGATGAGATGTCAAGTGAGTGTGAGGAAAGTTGAATAGTCCACTACTGATACTGAGCTAGAACTTGCCTGGTTAGTCCTGCTAAAAGTAAGTTGTAACATACAATTAGGAAAGGATCATAGGCCCTTATTCAATATAGCCCATTTCTATCCTAAATAAAAGAAACCAAATGAAAGTTATCCTTCGTTGATCCAAATAATTTGAGCTTAAAATTAGACCTTTCTTTTTCACCCCAACTGATCTTTTCTAGGAACAATATGTTGGCCCTGGTCCCTCCTTGGACATGTGCACCTCAGCTTATGACAAAAGCATAAGTTGAGGGTGGCTAATGTATAAACAACCTTCGTTATGGCCCTGACCCAATTTTGGGTATTGTGTACCTTGACTCATAGCAAAGCCATGAGTTGAGGGTGGCTTTTTTGAGAAATGCTCTGGAAAGTGGGGTTGAAAGAACAAAGAGAGAGAAAGAACAAAAGTAAAGTGACTCAAGAACTCGTTGAAAAAAAAAGAAATATTCAAGAATTACAAACAAGAAAAGAAAAGAGTCACTTACACAAATGAAGAAAGAAGGGAAACAGCAAGGTGAAAGAATAGGAGAAACTGGGTGAGATAAAGTGATTAGAGCGGAAGGTTTAGCCGATATGTCAAGGAGGGCAAAAAGTCACTAAAGTATACCTAAATATACCCTACCTGACTCTGAGCCTACGTTACAAGCTAAAAAAGTCCTATCGTGATCCTAAGGGTTGTATAGCGAACTTAAGGCAGTGAAAATAAGGGCAAGCTTATGGCAATAGGTATGAATGAGTGTGACTTTGTTCTGAGAGCGAGTGTTGAAATGTAATCCTTATACTCAAACTGAAATCATTGTGTGAAAAATGAGGATTTTGTTCTAAAGTGAGGACACTAGTTGCAATACCGGAATTATTAGCACCTCGGTGAGAAATTGAAGAGGATAGGTGTTAGTGCATGGTGAGTCTGTGTCATGTTCGAATCCCACAAAAGTCAAGCCTAATAGTGATAGTATGCATAGATTTGATGGGATTAGTCGGGATTGATAGCCAAATGATTGCAAAGGATAAAACATGAATACTATTGTACAAAGATTATGTAGTGAGTCATAGTGCGTCGCGTGAGGACAAACAACGAATTTATGTTGAGGGTGTTGATATACCGTGGTTTCACAGTATAATTAATATCTTTTCCTTAAGTTTATTGTGTCTGAAAGCCTTTTTGTGCTAATTTTGATATAAGTTTTTCTTTGTTTTGCAGGAAATCTGTCTAAAACTGAATACGGAGATTTTGAGCGAAAAATGCAAAAGAGACCACCTACGGAGCTTATGACGGTCCGTCGTGCTTGTGACGGTCCATAGGTGGCAGCGTAGAGAAGCTGCTGAAGGAAGATGGGGAAGTCTGACCAAGTGTGGGATTACGAAGCTTGTGACGGTCCGTCATGTATATGACGGTCCGTCCTGCAGGTTCGTCGCGAAGATCAGAGAAGTGATCCCAGTACCCAGATTCCAAGAGTTGAAGTATTTGGTAAAGAAGACCCTCGACGGACCGTCGTGCCTGTGACGGTCCGTCACAATTGCCGTCGAGGGGAATGAAAAAAGCAGCAGAAGAATTGCACCAAGTATGGGGCGACGGAGCCCACGACGGCCCGTCATGACCACGACATTCCGTCGCGTGGTCCGTCAACCCAGCCGCGTTTTGACAGATTTCCAGTAATTAGAATCCTTGTTTAATTAGGTTTTTATTTTTTTATAAATAGTTCGAAAAACCTCGTTTTGGAGGTTAGACTCTGGGAGATTTAACATCATATTATTAGACTTTGTTTTTCTGAGTTTTTGATTATTGGAGATTCTTACAAGTAACTCTTGTTGATTAATCAAGCAAATTTTCAGACTTTATTCTTTCTCATTAAAGTAAGTACATGAATTCTTGTTTAATATATTTGAATATTGTGTTTATGGCTATGAGGAACTAAACTCTATAACTAGGGTTGTGGGAACCATAGGCAAATAATGAGATAAACCCTAGCTAAAATAATAATTCTAGAATAGTGTCTTGCATGTATTAATAATTCTTTCACTTAGAAGTCTTTTTAACGGATGATCAACGCTAGAACTCGCCTTAATGCTACTTGCCGGACCAAGGAGGTAGATAATAGGAAAAGAATTATTAACATAGATTTAGTGTATACTATCTAATAGGCTAGTATTGATTGGTATGAGGTAATAACTGAGTCAAATATCGAATATGATGCTTAATATGAGGTAAGGATAAGGGTTAGGAAAGCAACACACGTAGTCGGACCAAGGTGCGGAGTGAGATTTTCTAGATGCCGGACCAAGGAT
Source organism: Solanum lycopersicum (assembly GCF_036512215.1). Taxonomy (NCBI): domain Eukaryota; kingdom Viridiplantae; phylum Streptophyta; class Magnoliopsida; order Solanales; family Solanaceae; genus Solanum; species Solanum lycopersicum. The sequence continues at coordinate 27,092,179 of NC_090807.1, read as the reverse complement.
TTAGAAATACATAACTTATCACTTTGCATGCAAGATACTAGGAAAGAATTGTTATAGCTAGAATTATCAAGTTATGAACCTGTGGGGAACACGTAAACCCTAGTTACTTTGATTACTTGATTAAAACTCAACATTAAAAGCTGTTAAGTGTCTCTGTCAAGTTCGTTAGTTATTTTTATTTTATTAGGAAGTACAAAACCCCCTTTTATGCTTTTACTTTTTAAGAAAGTCATCAACCGAACAATAGTAATTACAAGTTGGAGTTAAGTCTAGACTATTTTCCTCGTGGGAACGATCCCAACCTCACTAGTTGGGTTATTTACTTGACGCGACCGCTTTACTTCTCATTTGAGAAGTAAGTTTGAGCGTATCATATACCTACAAAAGGTACAAAAAGGAGTGTTCAAACATTTAAAATTCACGCAAAGGATACCTGCACTGCAATTTTATCCATCAAGGGAGTTCCACTTTTGGAAACTAAAAGCATCACTTGGAGATCAACATCCCCAACTTTAACCGATTTCTCTCAAATTGATCCTTGCTGAGAGCCTTGGTGAAAATGTCTGCAATCTGCTCCTCCGTTGGACAATATGTGAGCACAATATTTCCCTTCTCAACATTATCCCTCAAAAAGTGATGTCTAACATCAATATGCTTTGTTCTCTTATGGTGGACTGGGTTCTTTCCCATACTAACAGCACTAGTATTGTCACACATAAGAGGAATTGCTTTGATGTGAATTCCAAAATCTTCCAAGTGTTGCCTGATCCACAGCAACTACGAACAACAGGCTGCAGCAGCTACATATTCAGCTTCAGCAATTGAAAGAGCTACAGAGTTCTGCTTCTTGGTACCCCAAGAGATAAGTGATGATCCAAGGAAATGAGCCATTCCAGAGGTGCTCTTCTTGTCAACTTGATAACCAGCAAAATCAGCATCTGCAAAACCAACTAGATCAAAAGTATCACCTGCAGGATAAAAGAGAACCAGGTCCCCTATTTTCTTCAAGTCTAAGAATGCGTTTTGCAGCCTTCAAATGTGAATCACGAGGACATGCTTGAAAACTGGCACACATTCCAACACTATACATAATATCAGGCCTACTAGCAGTCAGATCTAACAAAGATCCAATGATTCCCCTGTACATTGTCTGATTCACAAGAGGATCAGATTCTTCCGCATCATTTTGGAATTTGTTCCCATAGAAGTATCAATAGGTTTAGAATCAAACATATTAAATTTCTTCAACAGCTCCTTAATGTACTTCTCCTGACATATTAAAATCCCATTTGATGATTGCTTGATTGGCAAACCTAGGAAGAATGTTAATTCACCCATCATGCTCATTTCAAACTCCTTTCCCATCAGTGATGACAATTACTCACACAAATATTCTGAAGTAGCTCCAAAAATTATGTCATCCACATACACTTGAATGATAAGAAATTCTTGTTCTCTTTTTAATAAGAACAGAGTATTGTCTATCTTGCCTCTTTTGAAACCATTCTTCAGCAGAAACTTTGAAAGCCTTTCATACCATGCTCTTGGAGCTTGCTTCAGACCATATAGTGCCTTATTCAATCTGAACACATGATTTGGTAGCTCTGCATCTTCAAAACCAGGAGGTTGTTTGACAAACACCTCCTCTTTGAGATCTCCATTCAGAAATGCACTCTTCACATCCATTTGGTACAGCTTGAACCCCATGAATGCAGCAAAAGCTATTAAAATTCTAATAGCTTCCATTCTAGCAATAGGTGCAAAAGTCTCATCATAGTCTATTCCTTCTTCTTGACTGTATCCTTGCACCACCAACCTGGATTTATTTCTAGTAATTACTCCATTTTCATCAAGCTTGTTTCTGAAAACCCACCTAGTTCCAATTACTGTTCTACCTTCAGGTCGAGGAACCAGGTACCATACCTTACTTTTTTCAAACTGATGGAGTTCTTCTTGCATAGAATTGATCCAGTCTGCATCACCCAATGCTTCTTTAACATTCTTGGGCTTCATAGATGATATGAATGCTGAGAATGCAACTAGATTTCTTATTTTTGATCTAGTATGAATTCCAGAATTCAAAGGAGAAGTAAGATTATCAAGAGGATTTGATGAACTATGCTTCCATCCTGACCTTGGAGCAGACTGACTTGGCTGATCTGCATGTTCTTCTTCATCAAGAGTTACATCATTTTCTAGGGAGTCTGATGTACTCTGGCTGGAATTTTGAGTAGTACCAGGTACCATATCATCCTTTTCAACCTCAGCAACCTCTTCAGGTAGACTATGATTCTGATCATCACAGTCATTATTTAGTTGTTGATCTGCATCAGCTTCAACTCCTTCAGACTTCTTTGATCTGAGCATTTTCATCACATCATCATCATCATTTGATCCATCACTCTTCAAGCTTCCATCTTCATCAAATACGGCCTGAATGCTTTCTTTAATGCATTGAGTTTGTTTGTTGAATATTTTGTAAGCCTTGCTAGATGAAGAATATCCAACAAACACTCCTTCATCACTTTTGGGATCAAATTTTCCCACACCATCCTTTCCATTATTCAGCACAAAACATCTGCATCCAAATGCTCTAAGATAGCTCAGTATTAACTTTCTGTTGTTGAGCAGCTCATATGGAGTCTTGTTCAAAATAGCTCTTATTAGACACCTGTTGGTAACATGACATGCTGTGTTAACAGCTTCAGCCCAGAAACTTTGAGGAAGATTTGATTCAATAATCATAGTTCTGGCAATGTTCACCAAGGTTCTTTTCTTTCTTTCCATTACTCCATTTTGTTGAGGAGTTCTTGGAGCAGAGAAATTATGACTCGTACCATTTTCCATGCAGAATCTATCCAGTGTTGAGTTCTCAAACTCTGTGCCATGATCAGATCGAATGCTGCAAATAAGTTGATTCAATTTGGTTTGAATCATTTTGAAGAATACCACCAACTCATCAGTTGAGTCTGCCTTTGATCTCAAGAATCTCGTCCAGGTGTATCTTGAGTAATCATCAACAATCACCAAAATGTACTTCTTGCCATTTCAGATTTAAACCTTTAAGGGTCCACACAAGTCCATGTGAAGCAGCTCTAGGGTTCTTGATGATGTTACCTGATTTTTGGGCTTAAAGGATGACCTGATTTGCTTTCCTTTAACACAAGCTTCACATATTTTATTTTCAGCAAACTTCATCTTGGGCAGACCTCAGACCAGGTCCTTAGAAATCAACTTGTTCAATAAAGATGAGCTCACATGCCCCAGCCTACGATGCCAGAGACCAGCATTCTCATTCTAAGCACTAAGACATGTTAGGTCATCTCCATGAGACGTTTCTAAGTTTGCCACATACAAATTTTTACTTCTGTGTGCAGTGAGAATTACTTTGTTTGTAGTTAGACTCACCACAGTGCATTTCTCAGAAGTAAACTTGACCTTATTTTCTTTTGTCACGGATTTGTGACACACTCAACAAGCTGTACTTCAACCCATCTACATGATACACATTGTCAATTGAATCTTTAAGAGATCTTCCTACTTTGCCAACTCCCAAAATGTACCCTTTCTTGCCATCACCAAATGAGACACCTCCTCCTTGGAGGGTCTTGAGTGAGAGGAAGTTCTTTACATCACCAGTCATATGCTTAGAGCAACCACTATCCATATACCAACATTGACTGCTGCTCCTCTCACTCACCTGCACCAAAAATCACTTGTTAAGCTTGGGAACCCATTTCAGCTTGAGTTCCCAGTAGGCAGACAAAGGAGTGATTAAATTGTATTTGGTCCAATATGGTAGATTTTGAAGCTTTCTAACAAAGGACATAGGAGCAGGGACAGATTTTTTCTTTGAAAATCTATGAGTTGAAACATGCTTTGGAGGACCAGGTCTCTCTTTTGGTACATTTTGTCTTTCAGCATAATTAGAGAACCTTTCACAGGAGTTTCTCCAGCTAGCACACTCATCCTTCAAATGTCCATTCTTGCCACAATGAAGACACAGCAGATTGTCAGATACAAACACATACTTACTGTGAGGATTATAATGAGGACTTATGTTCAGACTTCCTAGTCCTTTCTTATTCAAATTACTCTGATTTGTTGCATTTGACAGTAACTTTGAGGATTTGGTCCACTTAAGGGATTTTTCAAGTTCTTCCTTAAGTTCCACAATATCCTGTTCCAATTTGTTACTCTTTTCAAGTGACAGACCAAGGTTTTTCTCAGAGTTTTTCAATTTTTCTTGAATTTCAGCTTGCAAACTATTTGACATTCCATTCAGCTTTTCAGCTTCTTCAGTAATCTGATTCAAGTGGTTCTTAAGTTCAGAGTTATTTGACTCTAGAGACACCATTCTTGACATTTTCTCTTCAAGTTTAACTTTTTTTTCAGTTAAACTGCCAAGTTCAGCATTCATGGTGTCTCTTTCAGATGTTAACTCTATCACAAAATCAATCATGACTTTTGCCAAAGTTCTCAATTTTTTAAGAGAATATTTATCCAAGTCATTTTTCATATCTAGAAGGGTTACCTGATTGTCCTCTTCTTCATTTTCTGTGTGAGCCATGAGAGCAAACATTTCATTGAAGATAGTTTCCTCCTCATGCACAGCAACCATGGACACATCTTTTGGCTCATCAGGGTCTTACGAATCACTTGAAGAATCCCCCCATGCAGCAAGAGCCTTTTTGACAACCATATCAGCAGCAGCTTTTTGATCTCTGTTGTCAAGTACCAGGTCCCTTCAATTCTCTTTGTCACTCCTGTGTTTTTGATGTTCCTTGTTTTCATTCTTGAGCAAAGGACACTCTCTGATGAAGTGCCCAGATTTTCCACACTTGTAGCAAGTATCACTTTGAGCAGCATTTCGAGTACCATTTGTTCCTCTTTTATAAACTTTGTTTTTCCTTACAATTTTTTGAAGTCTACTGATGAGATATGCCATATCATCATCACTGGAATCTTTATCTGATTTATACTTCAGCATCAATGACTTGTCCTTCTTGGCTTCCTTCTTTGACAAATCGTAGTTTCGATTCATCTCATGTGTCTTCAGATTACCAATCAGAACATCCATGGTCAGCACCTTCAAATCCTTGGCTTCTTTAATGGCATCAACCTTGCTCTCCCAAGACTTTGGAAGGATTCAAAGCACTTTTCTGACTTGTTTGGTCATGCTTATAGGTTCACCCAGATTTCGCAGCTCATTTGTAATGGAAGACAACTTGGTGAACATGTTATGTATTGTTTCTCCTTCCTTCATTTTGAAGTTCTCATACCGTGAGGTAAACATGTCAATCTTAGATTCTTTGACTTGTTCAGTTCCTTCATGTGCAGTCTTCAAGCAGTCCCAAATTTCCTTAGCAGACTCACAGGCTGACACTCTGTTGTACTCATCAGGTCCTATCCCACAGACAAGAAGATTTTTAGCTTTGAACCCTTTTTTCAATCTTTTTCCTGTCAGCTTCGTCATATTTCTGCCTAGACTTTGGAACAAGAACAGTCTTCTCTCCATCCTTTTCTTCCATAGTTGGAACAAATGGTCCATCCAGTACAATAGTCCATAACTCGCTATCTTCAGCCAAGAGGTAATCGTGCATTCTAACTTTCCACCAGCTGTAGAAATGTCCATTGAAACGAGGAGGTCTGTGTGACGACTGACCTTCTTCGAGGTTAAGTGGAGCTGTCATTCTAGAGCAAATATCACTTCCTTGGTGTTAACCAAATAGATAGTGCCTGCTCTGATACCACTTGATAGAATATATGCCTTCACTTAACAACTAATGGACCAGGTCCCTTACTACACTAATGAATAAAACAGAAAGTTAAATGCAGTAAAATCAACACAATGATTTTACGTGGAAACCTCCTTGCTTAAGGGAGTAAAATCACGACCTGTCTCACAGGATTTTCAATCGTTTTCACTAATCTTCAAAAGCAAAAGTAAAACACGATTACACCAAATGTAAGAAAGAGTTATCAATCTTGCAGTTAAGCAATAGTCCTCTATTTCTTAACAAGCCTAAGTAGAAAACAATCTACCCACTAAGTTATCCCTCCTGGACAACCTAGACTTCTAACACAACACACCAATTCCTTTATAGATTCAGGAATGGTTTACAGTTTAAGAACCAGAGAATGTATTCCTAAACAACTAGACGAAAAGCTCCAGAGATTGATGTTGTTCTTGGAATAATTCTGCCTTTGCTTTTTGGTAGGCTTTTCAAGAGTTCTTGAAAAGTTTTTATCAAGTTGCAAAAACTGCCAAAAATTTTTAGGAAAGTGTCTTTTGTATAGACAAGTCACTTTCCTAAACTTCTTTACCATTGGTTGGAGAAGTCACACTTTCTGACGCCATCGGGAAGTGTGCACCTACTTTCTGTACCGTCTCCAGCTGGCAATCGACTGGCTCGTCATCATGAGAGCCTGGTACCTCTACTAGGTCCCTGGGTTTGTTTCATCTGCAATACTCAAACAAGAAACGTGCAATACTCAAGTAAGAACATGCAACACTTAAGTAAGAAACCCGGTACCTTTATGAGGTCTCTAAGTTTGTCAAATCATCAAAACTACAAATAACAGATAGCCTACTCTATTCTTTCTCTCCGTCTATTCCAGAGATTCAATGGACCAGATTTGAAGTTCCTATGTATTAAAATAGCTCAAAAGTAAGGAAGATGATGGATGAAATTGATCTCCAATAGAGCAGTATCCATGAAAATCAAAGAAATTGCTAACTCAAACCTCTCCTCAAGGTATATTATTTAATAATTTTTCTATTGTAGCAGTATGTGCTTTTAGGCAATGAATGGAATATGTTGTCAAATTTAGTGTCAATATGTATTATTTTGATTATAATTTTTGGTGTGTGCATTTTTCAATCATTTACAGGAACAAGTAGTAATGTCTGCACTAAAGGTTTACAAGTAAAAGGATCTGAAGAGTTGATACATGATGCTAATTGACGTATTGAATATATAGAAATTTATATATAATAAATTTCAAAAGCAGAAATATTTCTAATAACTTCTTGGACATCCTCTTTTTCCCTTGGAATTGGGATTTTATAATTGAATGAATAATCTTTGTTGATAGTTTATTATTATTTATACAAATATAAATATATATATATATATATATATATATATATATATATTATTATTATCTCTCTCCGTATTAATAAATGACAGTTGGGAGGATGAACATGGCATCAGATTGTTATACACGAGGCAAGATAATTTGTACTACAAATAGTAGGGTTAAAGTAGTAACTTCATCTACTTTTACTTTTTCTAAAGTGCATAACATGTAGTGCTTTCTGTACACGTGTGTTATATGTCCAAAGAAAAGGAAATATCCCTATTCATATGAACTCTCTCGCCTTCCGCTTTACTCTTCTTCTCTCAATAGTAGTCATTTGTAGAACTTAAATTTTACTTCAAAGTCTTCTCACTTTTACTTTTCACTACATAATTTTTATATTAATAGAACATAATGTAATTTTCTCGGTTAAAGTGAGTGTATTGATATATATATATCCGTTGTTGCAAAATCAAAAATTCATCTTATCAAAATTCAAATCTCTATGTGAGAGTGAATTTATGTGTTCAATAGATGATCTCGAATCAAATAATGATATGCATGTACATTTCTTCTTATTTAATTTAATTATTTTCTTTTCTGCATAATTAAGTTATTTCACAAAGTGCAAAATTACTTATCCAAGGTGTTTGCTCATTTGGCTCAGCAAACTGAATAATCTTTTGTTATATATATATATATATATATATATATATATATATATATATATATATATTGCTTTTTGGTAAGTGCAACATATAATGCTATGTAAATTTGTGTTTATGACTGCTAACTTTGCTTAATCTTGGATTTCTTATATTTCTATTAGAGTTTGTGACTTTTACAATTAAATCTTGTTTATGACTGCTATCTTACTTAATCTTGGGCTTCTTTCTTCTTTTAAGTAAAAAAAAAACCATTTCAGGTAACTCTCAAAAGAACAAAACAATTTTTTTTTCTGTTTTGCTTGTTATTGCCACTACAGGAGAAACAGTAAATTACATGGAAAATTTTTTAGGGATTACAATAAAAATTCGTAAAAAAATTATTTTTCTATAAATTTTCATATTAATTCTCAAAAAAATCTCATGTAATTCATAGTTTTCTTGTAATATACAGCATATGGCTTGTTGTATTTTGTTTTTTTTGAAAGAGATTACGATAAAAAAAATGGTGGCTTTCTATGTAATTTATAAGGCTCATTTGTACTAGAAAGTTGGCTACGTCGCACATGATCGATATCTTTTACAGCATAACGGTACAATCTAAGAAACAAGGGAACCTCTTTACTACAACTAGATAGATGCTCATCATAAACTTTGGTTAAATTAATTTGTTTGTGAATTTTGGTGGAAACAAAGTTATGTTTTTTTTTTCAATTTTAAGATAGCAATTCTACGAAGGAGACATATAACGATGAAATTTTGTCGGTGTGGCATCCAAATTGGTACTCACAAATTTTCTTTCTCAATTTTACTTGTAGCCATTATGATTTTTCTTACACTACTAGCTTTGTTAATTTACTTGAACATAGTCAATTTGCTGAAGAAATTCCTGATAGGACCGAATATAAGCAGGTGTAAACGTGGAAGCTAGCAATGCAAACCTCAAAAGACAACGAGTAAGAAGACAACAAGAAATATACCAAAAGACACAGAGATTTAACGTGATTCGGTCAATCGAACTACGTCCACAAAGGAGATGAGCAATCCACTATAAATATGAGAGTACAAAATACAAAGGGAAACAACCTCAACCAATTCACTCAGAATATATGGGAGGTTCACACAAGTGATAACGTATCAAGCTTGTGACCCACAAATTCTCCCTCTAACCAAAACTCTCAAAGCCCTTAAGACTACATTGTGAATACTGATTAAGTTAGAAGGAACATACCTCTATTTATAGTGTCATAAACCTTTTCCTACAAGAAAAAAGGATTAGTCAATCCAAAACTTTTTCCAAAAAGGAAAACCTATTTATGGTAAGAAATCAGGGCAAATAAAACCCAACAAATCTCCCCCTTGGCCTGAATTTCTGACAAAATAAATTTGTCCACCTTCTTTACTTAATCTTCAACAACTTGTTTCTCCTCTCCAAAATCTCCTTTGCAAAATTTATGTCTCAACACAGAGAACCTCTCTGAAACAATTTCTCCAACAAACTCTTCGTTACTATCAAAAAGGTTGCGGCTAGAATTACACCCGTCAAGATCAACACCTCTTTCTAACCTGGTTCAATCATCGATTATCGAACCACTGAACCTGACTCCGTCATTTAATCTAGCTCCGATACAACTTGTTATAACCGATAATAAGCAGGTGTAAATGCAGAAGCTAGCAAAGCAAACCTCGAAAGACCACGAGTAAGAAGACAACGAGAAATATACCAAAAGACACAAAGATTTAACGCGGTTCGGTCAATCGACCTACGTCCACAAAGGAGATGACAATTCACTATAAATATGAGAGTACAAAATACAGATGGAAACAACCTCAACCAATTCACTCGGAATACATGGGAGGTTCACACAAGTGATAATGTATCAAGCTTGTGACCCACAAATTCTCCTTCTAACCAAAACTCTCAAAACCCTTAAGACTACATTGTGAATGCTGATTAAGTTAGAAGGAACATGCCTCTATTTATAGGGTCCTAAACTTTTTCCTACAAGAAAAGGATTTGTCAATCCAAAACCTTTTTCTACAAGGAAAACCTATTTATGGTAAGAAATTTAGGGCAAATAAAACCCAACAAATCTCCCCTTGGCCTGAATTTCTGACAAAATAAATTTGTCCACCTTCTTGACTTAATCTTCAACAACTTGCTTCTCCTCTCCATAATCTCCTTTACAATGTTGAACGCCACATTTTTGACAAAGTCAACCGGATCAACCCTAGAGCCTGGTGATCCTTGAGTTTCCACTTCTCCTACGTCATGGATTCCGGCTTCACCCCAGTCAACAGTTCGTGAAGATCTTTCTAGTACAGATAATCTTCGATCTGCATCTTCCAGAAACTGAAATCGGATCCATCAAACTTCTCGATTCCAAGCTTTGAACTATCCATCTTCAGTGACGTGATGAATCTCCTTAGCTCTGATACCACTTGTTAAGACCGTAAATAAGCAGGTGTAACGCGGAAGCTAGCAAAGCAAACCTCAAAAGACCATGAGTAAGAAGACAACGAGAAATATACCAAAAGACACAAAGATTTAACGTGGTTCGGTCAATCGACCTATGTCCACAAAGGAGATGAGCAATCCACTATAAATATGAGAGTACAAAATACAGAGAGAAACAACCTCAACCAATTCACTCGGAATACATGGGAGGTTCACACAAGTGATAATGTATCAAGCTTGTGACCCACAAATTCTCCCTCTAACCAAAACTCTCAAAGCCTTTAAGACTACATTGTGAATGTTGATTAAGTTAGAAGGAACATGCCTCTATTTATAGAGTCTTAAACCTTTTCCTACCAGAAAAAGGATTAGTCAATCCAAAACCCTTTCCTAAAAGGAAAACCTATTTATGGTAAAAAAAAATCAGGCAAAACCCCAACAAATCTCCCCCTTGACCTGAATTTCTGACAAAATAAATTTGTCCACCTTCTTTACTTAATCTTCAACAACTTGCTTCTCCTCTCCATAATCTCCTTTGCAAAATTTGTTTCAACACAGAGAATCTCTCTGAAACAATTTCTCCAACAAAATCTTCATTACTGTCAAAAAGGTTATGGCTAGAACTATACCCGCCAAGATGAATACCTCTTTCTAACCTGGTTCAATCATCGATTATCGAATCACTGAACCTGACTCCATCATTGAATCTGGCTCTGATACCACATTTTAGGACCGGATATAAGAAGGTGTAAACGCGGAAGCTAGCAATGCAAACCTCAAAAGACAATGAGTAAGAAGACAACGAGAAATATACCAAAAGACACAAAGATTTAACGTGGTTCGGTCAATCGACCTACATTCACAAAGGAGATGATCAATCCACTATAAATATGAGAGTAAAAAATACAGAGGGAAACAACCTCAACCAATTCACTCAGAATACATGGGAGGTTCACACAAGTTATAACGTATCAAGCTTGTGACCCACAAATTCTCCCTCTAACCAAAACTCTCAAAGCCCTTAAGACTACATTGTGAATACTGATTAAGTTAGAAGGAACATACCTCTATTTATAGAGTCCTAAACCTTTTCCTACAAGAAAAAAAGATTAGTCAATCCAAAACCTTTTCCTAAAAGTAAAACCTATTTATGGTAAAAAATCAGGGCAAATAAAACCCAACAATTCCTATAGTTTATGCTTCCCTTTGATTAATGGTTTCACTAAATATGAGTTTGTTAACAAAAGCATAAATATTTTCTATTTGTGAGATGAAGATGGTATATATATTATCCCTCACTATTCTAATAAGGTCTAAATCTCAAAACTAAAAGATAGATTTTTCCCTTTCCCGTTCCTACTATACTAACTAGTCAGGCAGCTGAAAATAATACTATTTAATTTACTATCGTGTTATCGGTTATTCATTAAGAAAAAACTTTAAACCGTAAGAATCGATAACCCGATAACAAAAAAAATCAAAATCGTCATCAAAGCCATAAACCAATAATCCAATAATAAAAATCAATAACTTTTTTATCAGTTCAATTTATCAATTTCAGTTCGATTTTGAACAGCCCTAGAAATAACCATTGTTGGAAGAAGAAAACAATGAAGGTGTGAAAGAGGAGCGAAGGAGGAAGAAGAACCAACATAATGTGGAGGAACTAATATTAAGCCTATAGGACAGCTGGACTTACACCTAATGAACACGTGTATGTATCAGTACATTAATTATTCAAGAGCGTTATTGTCGTACGTCTTATATTACTTTTAAATTTCTTTAGGATCATTATACTTTAATGTGGCTGGATAAATCTCTTTTGTTCGGTATGATTGCTCATCGTTTTTAGTTCTTTATTACATTTTTAAAAAGCTTCTGATTCAGATGAACACTGAATTGATAGTACCTAAGAGATTGTCCTGGTCTATTGACATTTGGAAGTGAAGTCTCACAAAAAGCTAGAAGTTTTGTTACATATGTGGATCTATGCTTATTATTAGTTCCAATAGTTGGGAGATGATTCAAGGCGCTAATAAAGTTGAATGGTGGACTTAGGTAAATAGGCATTTTTTCGGCATATCTTTTTTTTTCATATAGTATTTTCCCCAAACAATTGATTAATCTTTATATGTTAAAGCCTTCTGCTTTGAGGTGATTTAATTTTCTCGTGGGATATGATATCATAACTTCCACGTGAATGCTTAGAAGCAATTTGAGTTGCCAAATTGTTTGGTGCTTTTATGAAATTAGCAGTGATATCGATGACTGAAAATTCAGAGTAAGCTTTCAATATTGATTGTTTTGTTGTTAACTTTTCTGCTATCAATGTGTTGAAGAAAATTGTAGGCCTCATTTGAGACGGTTGGATTGTCTGAAGCCGATGAAAGTCATCCATGTAAACCTCAGACTAGCTTTGAAATCAATTGTCCGAAAAAGGTTAGAACCGACAAACCAGAGGATTCCATGCCCACGTCACATAGTTCTGCTTTTTGGTGTTCTGATTTTTGCACATCCATAAATTCTGGCAGAAAGAGAAAATTAATGGTCCAGAGGTAATGCAATGTTTTATGAACTTCCTGAGAGGTCACTAGATGAGACAGTTAATGATGGACTAAGAGCATATCTCAAAGGTATTATTCAAACTTTTGTTGCATCTTATGCTTTTAATATGCATTTATCTCCTATTTCAATCTTCTACAATGTTACTACGAGTTGAAGAGAACTGCATTTACCTAGATTATTAACTGTCAATCATAGTGTGAATAAGTTTTTGTTGTGACACTATGTCTCCTGGAGTATATTTGTATGGATATCACTTATTTGTTGCAAGAAATGTATCCACTAGATTTCCAATATACCACATTCCGTGCATCAATAAAATAAATGATTTCTTTATCCCTATTTGGGATATATATAGTATTCTTTTGGAACGTCCTTCAGCAGAATCCATATAATAAACTAATGGGAATATGATGAATCAACAGAGTATTGATGAGATTGATCGAGTTAAGTTTTAATAGTTTTATCGTATTAAGACTTAAATGAGATTATAAACCAAGAGTCAGTGGTAGCATCTCTGTTAATATCCTAATAAGTACTCCACCTATTGAACTAAGAAGAGAGATGTACGGCGAGTAAAGAAAATAAAAAGAAAAAGGTCAAGGGCGACATTTTATTGTTATTAGCATTGGTAGCCAAATACATAACCAAAAATAATATTTAGCAATAATTTATTAACGGTAATAGCTTAATCACCACTAAATATGTCTTTTAAGCGACACTTTACACATTTTGTAAATGTTCCTTAAGATCTAGCAACATTAGATCAAATGATAAATGTCGATAAAAGCTTTGACACTTCATGAATATGTGTATTTATCTGTTATTGTTGTGGTGAATGTCTAATATGTGAGGATTATAATGACATAAAAGAACATTTTTTATTTTCTCACGTCATCTAAAAGCAAAAAGCACTTCTACTTTACAACTTTCAAGACGAAGGAGAAATAAAAAAAATGACATAATACATAAAGATGTCATTTAACTTGGATTCGAATCACATTTATGTCCTTCAACTTTGGGTGTGCACAAGTAGACACTTAAACTTGTGTAAAGTTGAACAAAGAGACACACATGTCCTACATGTCATTTTTCGTCCTACTTGGTGTCTTACGTGTATTTTTTCATGTAGAACTCATGTATTTACTTATTTAAAAGTTGGATAGTTAAAGTGCCTGTTTGTGCATTATAAAAGATGGAGGTCAAAGTTAAAATGTGAAGCTAAGTTTAGGGTCTAATATATGTATTATACCTAAAAAGAAATAGTCTATGGTGGATGGAGTTACTTAGCGAACACAAACTACATTCCTATTCTTCCTATATATTGATAAATTTCTATTATAACCATGGATATAATAGACAACCGATTGAGTTCAATTGTCAAGTTAGTTATGTCTAAGATTTGAGGATACAATTTTATCAGTCCTTATTGTTATCTTATTTTTGATATATGAAAGGTCTGTATAACATATAAAATCATTCTCCAGTATTCGACAAAAATGTTCATAGTTTAGCTGCTCTATTTTCAAACAAATATTTCTCTCCTTAATTAAAGGTTGGAGTTGTAGCCTTCTCAGCTAAAAACACTTCTATAAAGTATGATTTATGATGTGGTGATCTTTCACTGATACTTTATTTACTCTATTATGGCAAAAGAAGCAAAAGAGAGGACCAAGAAGAAGCAAATTTTGTTGCGTCGGCCATATTTTTGGAGACAAAAAAGGCTGAATGGCGATGTTTTTTTAGTAATAAAAAGTTTTTTTTTATAAGTGAGGTATTTTTAGTATAAATAATTTAATTCAATAGTAATTTTGTTTAATACACCAAATATAAAATGTTGGGCCCGTGCTTTTTGGAGTCAGGTTCAGTGATTCGATAATCGATGATTGAACCACAGTTAGAAAGAGGTGTTCATCTTGATGGGTGTATTTCTAGCCGCAACCTTTTTTGACAGTAATGAATATTTTGTTGGAGAAATTGTTTCAGAGAGGCTCTTTGTGTTCAGACATAAATTTTGCAAAGGAGATTATGGAGTGAAGAAGCAAGTTGTTGAAGATTAAGTAATGAAGATGGACAAATTTATTTTGTCAGAAATTCAGGCCAAGAGGAAAATTTGTTGGGTTTTATTTGCCCTAATTTCTTACTTATCATGATTTCAGGTGTATCTTTCAAATTGATCTTATTGACGGTATTGCTACAGTCACAACATCTATCTCTGGTGAATTGGGAGAAAAACTACTCTCCATGACAGCGGAAGACATATTTGACATAACTTGTGCTAAGGTGATCTCTTATTCCAGCCTACACATCTATTGTCACAAAGATTTTCTTCTCACTCTTTACATTTACAGAGGCAATCATTGCATGTTAATCATGTCCATGAGATGTTGTCCAACAAACTATTTCAAATTCAGCTAAGGAAGTCATCTTGGGGTACCTCAAACAACACACAAGAAACTTACTCCATTATTTCCTACATGGAAAAGCAACATACTCCGCCAACCACTATTGATAGGAATTTCAAAAAGATAAGACCTTTGGAGATAAGTGAGATGGAGGTGACAGAAACAACTACTGCAACTGGTTCTTCAAATGCAACTCTGAAATTTGAACCACCCACACCAACAAAAAAACTGTAAAAGGTTAGTCTACATCTGATTATCACATTTATTATTGAAAATCAAACTATAAATCACAATAATTAACAGCTCAAAACTTACAAGTATTTGAAATTTATTAAAATTTAAAATTTATCCATGCTGTTAGCGAAAACATGAACGAAACATTGAGGTGTCTTTCATTCATTTACAATGCTTTCGGTTTTGCTTTAATCAAAGGATCACTACTTTTTGGCCTCCTCCATTGCAGTCATACAAAACAAATTTAGAACCTCTTGATTTCATATAGTGTGAGAGGCTTGCTAAAAATGTTTGTACAAACAAGAAAGTCATAAAAATTTGAAGAAAATCAGGGATACCATGCCTCTGTTTGCATCTTTCGGACTATCTGTTTAGAAAGAAAAGAGAGATATTTTTGAAACTCCAAAAATTCATGTCTTTTGTAAACAATAGATGCTTTCAGAATTAATGTTTTGATGTAGGAGACATGGAAGCTGATATTTCTCAATAATTACAGTTCATTGAGTATTTGACAATATATCAACTTTTGTTAATGTATTTTATCTTGTTGTGGATGTAAGCGTACTTCTGCAAAACCATCTTATATCCTTCTGTCGTAATATTTTTTGTTCACCACGAAGAACGAAAAAGAAGCAAGACATTATCTAAAATTGAAAGACTTCTCCTATTAAAGAATGTAATTTCATTCCTTCAAATATGCATATTTCAGTTCTAACAATGGGGTGTTATAGATCTTTCTTATGAAGGATAGAGAAAATGGGATTTTATGTGAATGTGTTGCAACCGATCTCCTCATACACGTTTTTATATGTAGAATTATCAATTGCAAGTTTTATTCTAGGTGGAAGTATCAATAATTTGACATTTTTTGGGTTGGAATGTGAGCATTGACTTTTGAGACATTTGATATTGTACCACCTCTTCTCATAGTTGGCACATTCTAAAATGGACCTCTCTATCACGCAAGTGACATCATCACTATCAGTAACACAAAGGTAAATAGATAAATAAAATGTTGAATTGTTAAAGACTCCTAAACTTGATGTTTTAGTTGTCTCTCGTAAACTATCATAGTATTAATCATCTGCAAAATTTGATAATTTAAGAAAAAAAGCAAGTTGTTCAAGAAAAAAAGTAAGTTGTTCTATAAAGTTTTTCACTTGCTATAACCGCAAGTGCATCTCTAGAAACCAACGTGATAATACCAGCATAAAAAGCAGAGCAATAATGAACCCCAATCAGCTAAAAAATGTAGCAATAGTTTAGCAAAAATGCAGCAATCCTTAAGCCTCAACTTCTGCCCAAAGTGCAACATTTGTAGCAGCAATATTTTTGACAAAAATGCAGCAGTTGTCTAACTTAAAAGTGCAGCAAAGTTTAGCAAAATACATAGCCAAACCATTGGCTCAAATATAGCCAAAAGTGTAGCAAAATTTAGCTCGACACATAGCAACAATAGACTGAAATTTGATCAGAAGTGTAACAAATAGCTTAGTCTAAAATTCAGCAGCAATACGATACAAAATCAGCAACCCATGGTTTAAAATACATCAAAAAATGCAGCAGAAAAAGATCAAAACGCAACAATGATTCAACCTCAAAATGAAGTAACAAACCATAGTAGTCAACCTCATCAAAGGCAACAATTAATTCTCATCAAAGACAGGGGTAAGAATAAACATGCCAAACAGAAGTTGTTCTACCAAAGTTGTTTCACAATTGGTCTCAACAAATTGTAGCTGAAGAATGTTCAAAGTGCTGAAATTGTTCATCAAGGAAACTATTAGCAACAACTTGAAGTCACAAATTCACCCAAAAAGCAACAACTATATTTTTATTTGAAGAAAGGTATGTGTCCATACCAACATAGGTATAGCTGCTTGAAGTTTCAGTATTGTTAGTGTTACTTTGATTTCATGTTCAATCGTAGTCAAGAGGTCATTTTCCTTTCATCGATAATTGTAATCCATTATTTTGTGATGTTATATAGAAGTGAACTACATATATACTATGAATCAATGGATCATTAATCTAACAATTTGAACATAACTTTCATCAAATATGTTATGTGCAAAGAAAGGCAAAACTTCACCCTTGAAAGAAAATTGCAAACCATAATGTAGAAAAATCGGAACACCCAAAAATATTATTAGATTCCCATAAATATGCTCTAATGAATGAATTAGAGAAAACAGCAAACACAATTAGACAAAAAAAAAAGATGGAAGGAAGATTAGAAATATTTACTGAGCATTTCTAAATTTTGGTGTAAGAAGAGTGCTCTGTCAAAAAGTAAAAAGGAGAACACTTAACACCAATATTAGAATTGAAATAGCAGAGATTTTTCCAGTCAAAATCGACTAAATGATCCAAAAGAATTATTTGAAGACAAGGAAGTTTAGAAGATCAACAACCTTTGTTCATTTACTATGAAGCTCTGTTATTTTTCATATGTTCACCGGTAAGCATTTCAATTTGAGCTTTCTTTCATGATTTCCTATATATTTGTATTTTTATCTTGTGTTTCCTAGAAATCCCCCTTTTGGATTCATCCTGGACATGCACATTCTGATTTGTCACAAAATACTGTGCACATTGATTAATTCCATCGTTAACAATTTTTTCTATGGTAAAACAGGGAGTTGTCAGTAGAAAGAACGGAAGAGATGAACAACTTTTTAAAGTTGTTTTAGTCCTTCAACTCCCTCTTCTAAATAGGGTTTCCTATAAAGTTTTCTTGGGCTGAGACTTATGCCAAGCATTCAAATTTGAAGACGAGAAACAAAACACACCAAAATTGTCTCATGGCTACAAGAATCAAATCTGATGTTGTATGCAAGAACAAAACAATAATTTGTTCAAATTTAAGCTCAAAAAGGTTGTTACCTGAGTTGTATTCTACACCTCTTCTTCTCTCTAATTTCTGACCACTATGTCGACTTTTCAAGAATTCTGCCCAAATCATTTTACTTTGAAATAAACCCTCTAATTTGTATTACCTGGACAGCAACATTGAAGAGAAATTTGAGGAGAAATGGAGATTAATGGAGAGGAACTATGGAGGAGAAATCAATGTTGAACAATGGGAGTAGACGTAAAGGCAGGCAAAAGAGAGTTCCATGAAAACCCAACAACATGCATTTGTGCACATTCTCAAATGGATATTTGTGCTACTGCTATTAGTGCTAGGAGATATATAGGTGAAGTAATTGATGGTCAAGTAGATGAACAAGTATGATGCAGAACACACAGAGAATTAATTTGAAATTCAATGAAGAGGACTTCTGAAAGACATGATGCAGATTATGGTTAGAATATTAGAAGATGATTTTCTAAGATTATAGAGAAGTTGAAGCATATGGAGCATGTCCTCATTATGAGTTCTAGCTTCAATTCATTAATAACAAGATAACGGTAAGCCGAATATATAAGCCAATGGTCCAGATAAAAAAGAAAACTTTATAAGCCGCTTACTCGGAACTTGTGTTTTTCTATTCATACCGCTTCAATATTGCATTTTTCTATTTCAATTTGTATAATTATAACATTTTTTGGTACTTACAGGAATGAATATATATATATTTTCTAGGTCAATTTTATAACATCGAATGACATTGTGAACAACTCGAAGGTTGTGTCAGCAAAACTTTCAACGTCAGTAACACACTTATATTCTGTCGATTATTTTGGTTAGCTTTAAGCTTAATTGTGTTTTTTATGGCTTTTATCTATTACTAATCAGCAACAAACAGTTTATTCTAATTTTGATGATTTAACTGAAAATAAGAAACAATTGGATTTGGATTAAAGGCGACGAGATTTATGAAAATTGTGATGAGAAAGATGAAGAGCAAATCCTTAGACGCCGTTTTTTAATTTTCGAAAGTCTTTTTCCTGCCACAAAGAATGTATAAGAGATTTTTTATTTAAAGAAACTTTCCTTAGTAGTACTTTGTTTATGTAATTTGTTTGTGTGATATATGTATGCAGATATGCTTGGGGGTGCACATTTTAAAGAGTGTGTAAATTATTAAGAAGAGAGAATATCAATGCTACTTTGGTTGTTCTATTGGAAACAGTGATTACATATTATTTACACACACTCTAAGCATGGGCTATCCATACACATCAAACATTCTTCAAATAATCATATCGAGTGGTGCATATGATGGACAATGTTCTCAGGCTGGGTTAGTATTTACTTTCAATGATTTTGTTTGCCTATTTGTCATACATTATTTTAGCTAGCATGTTATAACAAGTTAACAACTATTTATAGAATCATTATAAATTATATACTACTTTAAAATATAATAACCAAATAGCAAAATAAGTTTATAACGAAAATTATTTAGAGCTTAGAGTATTCGGAAGAAAACGGCCACATTTAGGGATAACAAAACTGATAACAAAACTATTAAGAATTTATTGCATAAAGTCATTAGTATATATTTATAGATCAAGACAATAGTAAAATCAATACACAAAATAATTTTAGAAAAATATTTCAGATTTATCAACTACCTATTTGTCATTATTTAGGTAAGGAACAACGACTGTGCTTCAATGGGCTCTACCAACTTAGTATATTTCACCTTTTTTTAACCCGAAAACTTTCTACTAATTGTTTCTTTTTAATGATGTAGTTTTATTCTTCTTATATAGTAAATAGAAAAGGTATACCATATAAGCTTTGAAGTGCCTACTGATGGATGGAGACCAAAATATTTTTTAAAAATCATTTTTATGTCAACATTTTTCATCAGTAAGATATAGTTACTCCTTGATCATATAGTTTACTTTTGGACAATATTATATGAAAATGTAGTTGAAATAAAAAATTTCACGAAATTTAACTGAATTAGATTCTTTGAGGTTGAATTGTGATGCCCCTGTCATCATAAGAGGCAGGCTAAGCTGATTTTTTTACAGTAAATTGAGTTCTTATTTGAGTGTTTCATGGATAATCAATTTGATATTTATACAAGTATAAAAAAATAGTTGCTAAAACTTTTTGAGTTGGAAGATTTATTGGATCTGCTAACATAGAGTTGAGTGAGATTCCTTCCTCAGAAAATAAATTTTATGACTAACTTAAAGCATATATGTTGTTGTTCAACCTCTTCCAGGATCTGATAATTTTGGAGGATTGTAAAATGTGTATAAAGTGTATATTGTAGTTTTTAGTGCAGAAAAAAGATAAAGCATTGAGACTTGACAAAAAGGAAAACATAAGAAAAAACTCGAACACTTTAAAGATTTTAATAGTTAGTAGCGTATGCATATACGACCATTAATTTTGGTATTTTTGCTTTGCAGGTTTGGCTTAGAGCCTCTACTTTCTTACTGTATTGCTGTTTTTGTTTTCTTTAATCTGAGGTCATTCAAAAACAATCTCTCTACTTTACAAGATAGCGGTAAGATTTGCGCACATTTTACTCTCCTCAAACTCTACTTGTGGACCTACTGAATATGTTACTGTTGTATTAGGTAACTAAGGTGTATGTGGCCATAAAAATGCAACAACAGAGCATCTAGATGATGAAGGTGTGGAGGTCTTACAGAATAAATCATTTAGTGATGATAAATATAAATAGGACCAATAATTAGTGATTACTTATGTAGTTAAGGATTTTACCAAATAAGAAGTTGAAGTTCTTTGGACATGGTGATTTTGGCATAAACTGATCAACTGGTTATTATGGGGGTAGGAAAGAGGAGTTTGGGGGGGGGGGGGAGGATATAAGAGAGGGGGGGGGGGATATAATCATAAAATTCAATTTTATGAGGTAAATGATAGTTACAACACAACAAATTTATAACCTAGACAATGTTTTGTTTGATTGAATTTCACTTATGAAGAGAGATTTTTAAGCAGCTCATTTTGTTCAAAAGCCTATTGTATGAGATTTGATTTTTAATCATTGTAGCGAAGTATGATGGTTGACAATATTAATTTCCACCAAGTTGATGCCCTTATGATGTGACTGAAACGCATATTCCAAATATAAATCGGCTTATCTTTTAGTCTACTTGCAATTAATGTTTTTTTCTTGGTTACTATTACAGTCTTTATTCTGCTTTCAGACTTTGCTGATTTCGTCGGAAATGTATCATCATTCAATGTCTAATGTACAGTATTAAAATTTTTGATTGACTTTCTTTTACTGTCCTTAATTTTCTATTATTCTTTATGAGCATTGGCTCCATCCACCAAGTAATCATGGATACTTTGAGAGGGTAAGTTAAATGAAATTGATTGTTGCGTTAAAATGCGGGTTCAGTAAAATTACGCTACAATTTCTCCTCTCACAATTTTCATCTCTCTTCATCTGAAGTATTGCCTTCGATCTTCTTTGACAAAAAAGACAAAGTACGAAGGATGGTCAATCGTAAAATTACTTTTGATGGTATAGCAAATCATGACAACTAAAAGGAGTAATGTAAATCATTGTAGAACTTAATTGTATGTTCTCTGATGTATAACTTTTACATTGCATGTACAAATTTTACAGAACATACAAGCTTTATGGAAAAAGAAGTGGAAAGTGAGCCGAGAAGCTTTGAAGGACAATAGAAAATTTATGTGAAAAAATTGTCATATATGACTTCTGCTTGCTTCAATATGTCATATTTGAGTTATGAATTCTACTTGCTTCAATCATAGCGGAAATTTTCTTTTTACATATTTCATGTACTACTTTAAACTTTTTCTACTCTTTATTAATATTTTTCATTGTTCAATGACTAAAATATTGGGCCCGTGCTAGCAGGGGCCTTGTGAATTTTGATTCCACGGGGTTACTCTCATTTGGTGTTTTCTTCCTTTTGTGTAAAGAGATGAAACAATGTACTGTTTGTCTTGAACTTGATTGTCCAAGTTAAAATTTATTAGTTCATTATTGGTGTATTTTTGTTTTGGATATATGCAATGCCTATATTACTTGGGAAGATATTCTCCCGTGTACATTAAGTACTTATGCGACCTACTTTTACATCAAAGTAGTTACTTTATGTTTTTTTTTTGTTGATAACTCCACCCTTTTTTACATCAAATGACTACAAAGTAAATATTATTTTAAAATATTAAATATTGGGCCCGTATTCGGCACGGGCCATACTCCTCTAATATATATATATATATATATATATATATATATATATAGGTGAATTCTAACAGACAAATTTGGTAAATAAAACTAAGCAATTTTTTTCGAATCTAAAACTAAACGGCTTAATTAAAAAGATAAAAATTTCTAAAATGCACTATATAAAATTAAGTAAAATTTTAATTCTTAAATCATTCCTTACTTCCCTATATATATTATTAAAAGAAACTCAAAACATTGACAACGTTTATGATAATTTTTAGTTTTCGCAAATTTGATCATTTTTTAAAAAGGTTTTTTTAAATATAATTAAAAATAAAACTTAATTGTATTTCCTAGCTTTTTGGCGGTTCATTCGTGTATGATGCGGTTGCTATACGGACATGACTGTATGGTGCATTTTATATTCACAATTAAGAACTTCAATCGACATAATTTTGATAATAGCTTTTGATGTATTGGTGAATTCTAATAGAAAAATTTGGTAAATAAAACTAAGCAATTTTTTTCGGATCTAAAACTAAACGGCTTAACTAAAAAGATAAAAATTCCTAAAATGCACTATTTAAAATTAATTAAAATTTTAATTCTTAAATCATTCCTTACTTCCCTATATATATAATTAAAAGAAACTCAAAACATTGACAACTTTTATGATAATTTTTAGTTTTAGCAAATTTGATCATTTTTTAAAAAGATTTTTTTAAATATAATTAAAAATAAAACTTAATTGTATTTCCTAGCTTTTTGGCGGTTCATTCCTGTATGATGCGGTTGCTTTACGGACATGAGTGTATGGTGCATTTTATATCCACAATTAAGAACTTCGATCAACATAATTTTGATAGCTTTTGATGTATTGTCATTCGAATTAAAAGTTTGCTTTCATTCGAAGTTTAAGAAATTAACTGAATGGGATACTGAAACTGTTAAACCTAAGGCTAGACATATTATTGTTCAAGTTGTATCTCTAAATAATTTTCTGCTACAAAATAAATTCTAGCGTTAAGGTAACTAACTTTTTAATGGGGTTTATATGTATCATTTACATGGTATGGAGCAATAAAGGAAATTTGAGAGGATAGAGTGTATGAAGGCGTTACTTCTACCTCACGTAGGATAGGAGACGCGAGTTGAGAAATGTTGTTTCCAACTACATGAATAAGAAGATACAAATAAAGAATTAAGTTTTAAGGTTTTAATTATCTCTACATTTTTGTGAATATTCTAACTTCTCTTTTTGCTTTCTTATTTTATATTTTGTGCTATATGTACTTATAACCCTTACATATGGAGTGTTCATTAAGATACATATACTATGCTTCATTTAAATTAATATTTTCTCTTTGCAGTTTTCTTCTTTTGTTGTAGTCAATAGGGAAAGAAGCAAAACTATTCTGTAAGAAAAAAACCTTTTTGTAATGCACATCAACTACATCTCTCAACCACGAAAGTGCACATAAATTAATCACCTAAACTTGATTTTTGTGTTTGTACTATTGAAAATACATTGATATGTCTAATGATATAGTTATTCATTTATTAATCGCTCAATATACGTGTTCCAATTTCTTGGATACGGAAGAAAAATGGCATTAGAATGTACGATTCTATAGATTATATGTTCATAATAGTTCAATCCTTTGAGCTACATGTTGAATTTTCTTGAAATTCATCTGACCCATAATTTTGATTTGGGTACTAAGATTAGTATCATATTTTGGTAATCTTTAACTTTTTTAAGTTTATAAATAATGTTAATATAAAAATGGATTCATTTGCATATGTTTTAATCTGTGAGTTTTTGAATTGGTGGCATGTGAGTGGCATTATATATCAATATTTTGATATATATAAGACAATATAAACAGAGAACTTAATTATTATTTTTATTCTCTAAGCACCACAATGCAATTTCTTGCTTAAACTCTTGATTTACCACATAGTTGGGACTTATATATAAAAACAAGAAGCAAGTTGAAGCTCTCAATTGGTTGTTGGAGGTGATTACTTTGCACATAATATAAAGAAGTAATTATTATATTATGCAGTATTGTACAGTAAAATTTAGGGAAAGTTTCACATATATCCACTTAAAAATAGTCTAATTATTTTTCATAGATATAGTTTGATAATTACAATTAATTGCTACATGTTATATGGAGAAGAGAGGCGAGAGAGATTGAAAGAGAAAGGAGATAGGCAAGAGAGAAGAGAAAAGAGTGGGAGAAAAGTGAATTGTATATGTATATCAGTTAAATAATCATATATTATACATATGTATTTGTATATATGGCAAGCAAGAGCGGGAGAGGGAGGAGAGTGGCGAGCGAGAGAGGACAGAGAGTGAGAGAGAGGTGAATTGTATATGTATATAATTGTATATTATACGTATACATTTGTATGTAGAGCAAGAAGGATTGGGAGAGGGAGAAGAAAGGCGAGTGAGATTGGGAGAAGAGAGGCGAGCGAGAGTGGCAGAGAAGTGAAGTATATGTATATAGGTTAAATAGTTGTATATTATACATATGTATTTGTATATTCTTGTCAATTATACATATATTTATACGTGACTAATTATACAAATTCAAAGGTCAACCCACGTAATTAATATATAATAGTCGTAAGTGATAATTATATTAAATTATAACTATAATAAATAATTAAATAGTATAAATTTACTTTATTACGTAATTTTATCAATTTTTTATTATAGTCATACACGGGCATCCTCCATCTAATATATATATATATGTATATATATATATATATATCACAATAAGCATAGAGGTCACCGTTAACATGTGTGGTTGATGGAACTAAGTCTGAATTCGAGGGTACTTCCGTCATCCACGCAACTGCTTCTCCACGTGTCCTCATGGTTGTCTTGCCAGCTTACCGACCAAGGACTTTGTTGGTATTTCATGAGTTTTAACGCTTATTGTACTTGGTTATTTAGTGAAGTTGCCTTTTTTCTTGGACCAAAAAGCTGTTTCACTTTCAATTTTTTTCACTATACCTTATGAAATATACTTGCACACATTCTCAGAATATGTAGATACCTTTTTATATCCTCCACACACAGTATTGCTTTTTTCTGACTTGTGGGCCTGACCTTATTCTTTTCTTTTAATTTGGCTTTGACAATTTTATTTTCTTTTTTTCCTACTTACTATTTTTTGACTAAATATATTATACTATCCTGCCTATTGTTTTGCATTTTGATGGTAATAAATGATTAGTATTACACTATATTGTGAAGTCTGGAACTAGGTACCTCTTTGTTACTATGTTTATTCCTAATAACCAAGAGCATTTATGCTATTTCTATAATCTTTTATGTTTTTATTCTTATTTTTACTTTTTAATCATGATCACTATCATTTAAAATATTTAAATTTTAAAAATATTAAAAAATTAATTCATTTTTGAAATTCTATCGATGTCACATGAATTGGGACCAAAGAAGTAAGACATATAATTTGATTGATAATGACATTTAAAACACTAAAATTCACCATAATTAATAACTTAAAATAATTTTTAAAAAAACAAAAGAAATATGATTGACTCTTAAAATTTTATTTGTGTTGTGTAAATTGGGACACACAAAGTAATATATATTTTTTAAAAAATTTCGTAAAAATTATTATAAATCACAATAATAAAAACTTAAAACATTTAAAAATCATATTTTTCTTGGATAATTATCAAAATTTTAATTGTCACATAAATTAAATCAAAAAGTAATATATATTGGGTTTGTAACGGATTCCATATCTAGTATAGATATAGATGAGACATCCACAACTAATATTTTAGAATTTGACGAGAAAAACAAAATAACTTTAACATTTCTAATCACGAGAAAATTTAGTATTAACAGTTAAGAAGGAGAAAAAGCATGATACACTTTTCAATTTTGAGATCTAGAGTTACCTTTCATAGTGAAAGTGCTCACATATACCACAGTTAAAAGGTGGTTGATATACTCTTTTCGTTTAACGAAAGTCAAAAGATCAATTCTAATTTATTTATTTTTTTTAAAAAAAAAAAAAATATATATATATATATATATATAGACAGAAGAGTGACGATCAAGGATAGTTTTATAAATTTACACTGCCATATCAACGTTCTAGAATCATATGTCTTCTTTCTCTAACATGAAAAAACATGCAGCCCTCGGCATCGATGGCGTATGGAGCATACAATCAATGGGTTCTCTTCAAACTGAATTCAAGTATAGATTATATGTGGAAGTCACTAAAATTTCAAAAAATAAATTGAATTTTGAGAAGAGATGCATTCAGTTGCAAGAACATAAATGTTGACTCTGTCAAATTTAAATTTTGATTCGTTTCAGTTCTCCGTTATTTGCAGATGCAGAATGTGAAGAAAAGGACGACCAATGTTATTTTGGTAATTTCCCACCAACATATCACGTTCTAGAATTCTCTTCATCTTGTCAGATATACTGTATTAAGTTATACGTATGATTTTTTTTACGGTTTTATCCAATTCTTTTTCAAGCTGAAGTTGGGTATCCATCTTTGTCTCTTTTGTGCTCAAACTGGGTAGTATTCATGTTTACTATTGATGATAGTACCTATAACTTCAAGAGTAATGTCAGAATCGTGGAAGAAAAGGTAAATGTGCACTTCTATGAATAAATCATAATAATAAATGTATTGACTACATTCATCTACTTTACCTTCTTTGCATTTCACACCTACATTCATGCCAGGATTTGGATGCAGATTTAGAGGTCAGGTTGTTCATTACATAAATTTATGATTGAAAAGAAAGTATTCGAGCGCTATAAATGTATATTACTCATATAAATAATATTATGCTCATAAAACCACAATACAAATGTCAGGATCAATGTTTCACATGCTGCCTGTTCTTGGCGGCAGGTGCATTTCCATTTCTATGGAACAAGTCCAGTGTTTCACATGCCACCTCCATCTTCTATTATCATTCAGATTAGCAGTACCTTCTAATTGATCTGCTCTGCTATTTTATATATATATATATGCTTGAAACCAAAATTTATATTATATAGATGAACCCTTCTTATCTATCTTCAACACAAATCAAAACTTACAACATAATAAAATTGCAAGATTACAATTGAAAATAAAATGAATAAATTAATTTCTTTAGGCTGAGGCGCGGATATCTCGCTTTCTTTAAGGAAATTCAAGCCTACTGCAATAAATGTTTTCATCGGTTCCGGTAGTAGTCCTCTTTGACTTGTCCCCTCCAGGATACAACAACATTCACAAAGTATAACTCAACAACTCTGGACAAGAGTTGAGTCCAAAGCTCCACAAAAGAAAACACCTCCCTTCAACTAATAAGAACTCTCTTTTAGGCTAACTCTTTCACTTTTTGTTTTCTCTTGTGTTTTATGTGTACCAAACCAAATGAAGACCACCACTATTTATACTACAAGAAGTCTTCCTAGCAATGAATAGGAAGATAATGGAGGTAGTAAATAGTGAAGATAATGACCTTAGGAGTATCATAGGTTACAATAGGAGTTGCATATGTTACAAAGAGTAATGGAGGAATTAAGAATCAAATAAAGTGATGGATAACCAATGTTAATAGATGATGTAGAAGTTATCCATTCCAATGTTTATTAGAATGTTTTTATCTCATGATGAATTCAGCCAATAAAGTCAAAAGTAATGGCATTACATGGCTACCAAGTCAAAGATGAATAGCAAAATTAAATTAATAGTTTAAAACACAAATGCCTATCAATAGTCATTCTTATAACTCCAAAATAAAGTAATTTAATATGTTAAATATTACTATTAAAATGCTAATAACCTAACAGAACACGTGTTATTATTTAACAAAACCTTTAAATGTAATTGTTTTCCTTATGTCTCGAGGAGTCGAAAAAAGGATACTGGCATATACCACTTGCCTTATAACTTGAATCTGAAGAGGAAAGGGGTTGTGCATTAGGCATGCCAATTCTCTTATAGCAAATGTAATTTTACCAGTGTAAACATATGTAAGTGCGTTTTACCAAAGAAAAAGCAAATAGATACACAAATTGCCTTTTGTGAAATCTGATATTAGCCAAGGGGCCTAAGTGCCAAATTTGGCTCAAATATCCTCCAAAAATCCCATGTACATATGGAAAATATCATCTTCTCAATCTTATTGATCCCTATTCTTTATTCTTGTTGTTTAGCTAAAACAGTGAAATATCAAATATGACGGTGTAAATAGCCTTAGGATTCATGAGATATTTGAACTCAAAGACTTTGGACTCGCTGTATTTTCAAAACTTCCCCTTCCCAACCCTCGACTACTTATAAATTGATTTGTCATGTACACCTATCGGTTCGTTCTTCTGTTTTGTTTTATAGGCAATATTGCGTGACATAATAGTTGGAGCCTCTTTAGTCTGCAAATTAATTTATGTATAGGAGTGTTATGGAGAATCTTGATTGATAGCCACGTTGAAAAGATCATAATGACATACATGAGATATGTGGAATATCATTGCTTAGAGAATATGTCCTATATCATTAAAATTTCACTGTTTATCTCATGTATGTTTGTACAGTTAATGAATTGCATCTGTGGAGTTATTTTCTTGTTTCTGAAGTTGGAAAACTTCTATGGAGCGTTCAAATTTGTTTGATTTAACCTTGGATTTGATGTTGTTCTATACAATGGCTTATCCAGGATTTAAAGGTGGCTGATCCAGGATTTAAAGGTGGCTGATCCAGGCTGAAAAAATTTAAAAACAAGCGGGATTTAAACCCTCGCCGGTGGGTTCGCGCGTCTCTTATTGCCGAGGTTTAAACCAGCTCACCCACAACTGCTTTTGTTCTATGGATGCTCATTTAAATTATAATAAAATATGTATCATATTATATATATATATATATATATATATATAAAAAAATTTCGAAAATCAATGAGTGCTGAAGCATCCGCGTCTGACTTACTGGGTCCGCCCCTGGTTCTATACTTAAATTGTTGCTGAAATGTAACAACAATTACACTACATTATTTCAATGACAAATAAAATAATCTTGGAGGGAGAAAATAATGGCGCTCACTATGTTTTCTGTGTGTTTAGTAGTTTGCATTGCATTAGGTATTTAGACATCAAAGTGAGTACAATATATCATTTTTCTCTCCATTTCTTTTGGCTCCACATTATTCAAGATTTAGATTTCCCTCTTTGATTTCATTTTTATTTAATATTTTATATACTATAAAGTGATGAGTCAGTTATTTTTTCGACTCATTCAAGTGTGGAACTAGCGAGGGAAAATTATCATTTCGCTCAATCCCATAAGTTATGCATCATCTTTTTAGTTTTTCTGCTCCACTTATGGTGTCTCACAACTTCACACCCTTAGCACCAACGATTCAGTTAAGGTTCATATCTAATCTCTGATCACGAAATGACGTAGTAACATTTCGAAGAGAATCAACAACCATATCTCCTTTCGGTGATTACAGCATGACCTCTTTCAGTGCCTTCACTGCAGGTGGCAATACAGCTACAACCATAGGTAATAGATGCCCATATTTGACCCGATTACTTAATGTGTAGTTCTCTGCAGAGATTTAATTGATACATGGCCATTGTAAATCGTGGCTATGCAAGACCATCATTTGGACTACTGTTATTGCAGCTTTTTCAATATCAATACAATGCACAAGGTCAGTAGTATAAATCTTTGGTTATGATCTGTTTCTTTCTACTTCCACTAAACTCGACTCTTTCATCTCTTTTTCCTGTTTTACTTCTCCTTCTTCACACTTTCATTTCCTCTTTTTCTTTGATTTAAGCATTTTCTTATATACTTGCTATATGTAATTGTAGATACAAGTTAAGTTGGAGAAGAATCCTTTAACTACTTAGAGGTGAAGATATATAAGAGAAGTATTTCAAATGCTCATTTGTATTCCATATAACCAAGGTACGAGAGTCTATTATATTGGTTCAGCTATAGTTTCTTCAAATTCATGGCTGCCATGCCATGCCCATGTTTAAATGTTGTGCCTTTTTGTTAAGTTATCAACTTTACTAAGTTGCAACAACTAATTTGACTAAATCTTGCTGAGATAGAAAATTTAGCATAGGAATAAAAATATGACATGGGAAGTTTCTACTCAGAATTTCATATTGTGACATGTTTAACACGATCATTCTGTTGAAGTTTCATGATCTTCCTGATTACAATATATTTTGTGCAGAAGGTAATCTACAATAAAGGTTCCAACTTATACAATAGGAGTTGCATGTAGCGAGAAGATTAGGAAGGAAACAATCCACTGTGTTTTAACTTTTAGTTAGCTCATAGCGTTGAAACATGTTTTTCTCACTCAAGGAGTTATTAGTTGTGATGGAACAACTTGAGCATCACAAAGGAGAAGAGGTCCCTGAAAGTGTACTTTTCCAACTTTGTCATGTCATATATTGAACATTTAACACATGAATAAGTTTCTTATGTCTACACATATATTCAGTACTAAACGACATATAATTTCTTAATTCACAGAGGAACTATGGTTCTGTTGAAAAACCGATAATTTTATGAAGTCATAGCTTGAAAGTAACTTAAGTTTCTGTGAAGTATATATTATCAGGAATTGCTGGAACATGTCTACTTGGGTAAGCCAATGTGTCTTTTAACCTTAAAACTGCTCTGCTGATTTAAAGTTCTCTCATACTTCATTCATCAATTGTTTCTAATTAACTGCAAGCTTCAGTTGGACATTTTTTTACGAGAATTTGAGTCTTATAGGAAGATTTAATACTGCACACACTGCTGCTAGGAACAACATAGTAATTATATTTTGAATTTCATTAGCAAAGTTATAATGGTACTATTTAATTAATTAGCTGAAATCGGATTGTATGCTGTTAGATTTCTACAATAATTTCAGGGCATATATCATGCTGCAATTAAATTTAGAGGACTCGATGTTGATATCAATTTCAATGACAGTGATGATTACCATGATCTAAAGCAGGTGTTGGGGATAAACGACCATTGATTTATTTAAGTATGAAAGCTTTTTTCACGCTTAAAAAATTGAATTTGGTTCATTATTAGTGTCTTGTGACTGGTATGTATATGTCGAGCATCTCAAAGGATGTCAGAGCACTGAATTATCTTAGATAAATTTCAAAATACTGTGGAGCCAAACTGTACAAATGTGCATGATGGGAGGCCCGGAAGGGGCAGTAGCGAAGACGGAAGTGAGATAACACTTATCCCTCCCTATAGCATATGCATATCCTATATGGTCTTTTGTTTTTATCTTGCTTCGAATGTTATTTCAAATGAAATGTGACTATCATTCCACGGAATAGTAACACAATAAAAAAGATTTTCCCATTCAATGTCATTTGGCAATGATGATGATGAATCATGGAGGTAACTTCACGGTTGAACAGTATGTCAGGCTTTGTTGTGAAGACATATTGCGAGTTCATTACTTTATCTTCTCCTCGGGTTCAGTTCAAAATGTACAGAGGTTGTTGATATACTTAAGCCGAACCTATGACAAATTTATTTATCATAATATCAAGCTCAAAACAGCAAGATGTCTAATTTCATTTGTGAAATGCAAGAGTTGAATAACTTGTATTATATACAAGAACAAATAACTATCGGAATAACTAATGAAGTTACTACTATAATATAATGTTACGTTCAGAAATTTCAGTAGAGGCTTGTGATATTTTTGCTTCAACTGTATGTTCGTCGGTTCTTTTCCATTTATTGTTGCTTTAGTAAGTAGTAAGCTATATAACAGTGGAATTAATTCTCTGATAAACAGAAGCTTATATACACCCACAATTTTCTTTCCGATATGAAGCTTATAAGTTGTCTGAAGGTTGTATAATGGAGATAATAACAGAAAATTAGAGAAACTAAGAAAAAGCGATTATTGGAAACACTGCAAAATATAATTGTTGGGCCTGTCACCTGTGTTGAGCACAGATCATACCTTAGATATGATCCTCCAACAAACGAGTATATTTAATCATTTTTATTTTGACTTTTTTGATTCAATAACTAATTTGAATTTTAGTTAAATATCTCCTTTATAGATATATTTGTTTATCGTTAATCGAGTTTTCTATTCTTTATCTCATTTTGTTTCTTTCATTCTCTAGTAAAAATACAGTAAAATCTCTATAAATCAATATTCGGTAAATTAATAATCTCTCTAAAGTAATATTTTTCTCCGATCCTAACTTGGACCAATGAAAAAAATCACAAATTTCAATAAGATAATAAGATAATAAATTTTCAGAAGACCCCTATGTAAATATATGACTCATTATTATTACAAATTAATAATTGTTTGAAAGTACAAATATATCTATGACAATTTAGTGGAATATGATTCTATTGTATTCTATTTTTTCTTAAAATTTTAATTTTAGTTGAAGCTCATCTATAACTTTTCTTATTGCATCCAAAAGCTCCGATGTTGTCTTTTTAAAATGTACCATAAAATTATAAAGAGTTCTTGATGTGATAAGTGCTTCCTTATGCATAACTCGTGCAAAAGGTTTAGTATTATCTTCAACTTCATCATCAACATTTTTTTTTGATAATGGTATCCACAATTTCTTATAAGCTCTGGACCTTTGAACATGTACCACTTTCACCCAGATAATTCAATAGGCTATTGACATCCATTTTATTGTGATAATTGATATCATTAATCATGACCTCAAGTTCAAGAATAACGTTTTCACAAGTGAGTTCATTCAAGTTCTTTGAGATTGCATCCCCCAAACGAATTTCACAACATCAATAACAATTTGTTATTATCTCTTGCTGACATTTATTGTCCAAGTAAGAATTGCAAAATTGAAAGCATCAAAAAATTAGTCTTTGTTGGATTAGTTTGTCCCACTTTATAGGCTTCTAATATCCTACGATAAAACCTATTACAATAATACATCTTAAAAGCTCTTATAAATGTCATGTAGGGCGGCAAGAAAAACAATTCAACATTTTGCAGCCCTTCAATATTTCTATCATGGGCTGGACAATTATCTACCATAAGCAAAACTCGTCTACCATGTATTTTGTGGTCAAATTAACAAATATATTCATAAAAAAAACGCACTTGTCACCCATGCTATTTTGTTTGCACAATAGTGAGAATTCAACAGATATGATACATACAATGTTTTTGGTGTACTCGTACTTAAAGTATAATATCTTTTTATTCAAAATCTATAAATATGATACATAAATTAGTAAGATACAATAATTTTGATATAATTAAAATTAACCTTCATTAAATCTCAAAACATTCCTCAAATTAATAAATATTAACTAATATCTCCATAACATAACAAAAATCATAATCACACCTATATTAATTTATAGAAATTTTATTATACGAAGAAAAACAAATGAATAGTATAGGCGAAAAAAAGTTGGAAACAATAACTAAAACTAATTTTTTACAGCTATATTGTAATTTATTCTTTTATTAAATATAGGGATGATAAATTTTACAAACAAAATGTGAAAAATAAATTTAACCATCAAAATAATACTCAAAATTAGATATTGAATCAAAAAAGTAAAACAAATCACATGAGAGAAAAATCAAATGTAATACGGATTTTTTTAAAAATTGAAAAATCAAAAAAATAATTTAAAATTAATTTCTTCAAATCCATTGGACCAAAAGGGTATATCAAAGTTCATTATATGAGTCAATATAATCACGAAAGATATATCACTTTAAATTGTAAAGTTAAGAAGTATATCAAACTATTTTCCATTTTCCTTTAAATAAAACAGACCTAAGCGGAGGTTCTGGAATGATCTTCACCGTTGGTTTAAAACCTGAGTTGAGGGAAAGAATAGGCAAATGTTATAAAAGTTAAGTCCACTGCTACCAGAATGAAATAATAGGTAGACAGACACTTGTGTCACGGACTAAGAGTCTCACTGATATCTCATGCGCGGGACATGACAGTTGGCTGGGCTCCAATAAACTTAAATTTACAGTCTCATTTCTGCTACTGTTGGAACACAGCAACGTCAGGACTGAAAACTTGAGTATCAAGTCTTCATTCAAACTAGGCCATTACGCTATTTCTAACAGAATTTACAAAACAGTATTGAAACAAACCTAGGGTTTATCCATTTCTTCAGAACTATGCTGGTTCACAAATGAATCACGAGCACCCTCTGATTCTGAACTATTGGAGCCCATTTGCCGGTTATAGGGGCCTTGATCGAGCTGCTCCTCTGTCTTTAGTCGTGTTTTGAATGGCCTCTCAAAATCTTTTGCAGCCCCAGGATCTATCACTAGTTTACCAAGTTTTTGCTCCTGTATTGATGACACATCACGGGATTTCATGTCATTTACTAATAATTGGAAAGAAAGTAAAACTCCAAATTGATTGAACTGTCATTGACATCCAGCATGATTTGTGCATATGCACATTCTAATGTTATACAAGGAGAAATTAATACACATGCTAAACAATTGATCGATAATATGGATATTACATCAAAATTGTGGACAGATTATACTCGTTGGCCACGAGAAAATGATCAAAATGGCCATTAATGTGCGGGTAATGCTTTATCTTGGTTCTTACTATAATTTAGGGAATAGGGACAAATATACCCCGAACTATCAAAAATGGTACGCATATACCCTTCGTTATACTATTGAGACACCAAAAACATAATTTTTTCAAAATTTCAATAAAAAATCAAACAAATAAACTAATCTGAAGTAACATGCTATCCCATCCAACAAAAAGAGTAAAGCACAAAAAAGCTGGAAACTTTATCCAAATTGTGAGTATAAATCAGTATATGAACTACACAATTCAATCGTAGATGATCTGGATGCAGGAGGCAACAGAGGTTACGGTAGAGAAAGGAGAGCCAATTGGAGAGAAACTCGAAGGAGATTCGGAGTTCATTGGAGTTGTAATTAAGCAGGATCGTCCTTCTGAATTCACCGGTGGTCGGACATGGCAACGAGTCAACTCGATGAACCAAAGTCGAGTGAATGATTAATATTTTGCGAATTGCAAAGTTTCTTTGAGAATATGTGTGGTTAGGGTTTGTTAATTCGGGTCTTAAATGGGTTAGGGTAAAATTGGGTGGGTTTTTAGTTTTTCAGTAAAAAAAAATTCGAGCAAATTATTGAGATGGTGCCACGTGTTCGTTCGTTAGTGTGAAGGATACAAGTGCTCCACTTTTTGGACGGCAAGGACTTTGGTGTCTCAATAGTAAACGAAGGGTATATGCATACAATTTTTTATAGTTTGGGGGTATATTTATCCTTTTTCCTTATATTTTATTTGATTGAAATGGTCCCTAATGTATAACAAAAATGTTCATTCTGACTCTTAATATCTTTCACAAATGGTCCTTAATGTATAAAAAATGTGTTCATTTTCGTCTTTTCATGTGAATTTTTATAGATACGCTAGAATGACTAAAATTTCATGGAAATATATATGTAAACTGTAATGAATAATAAAATGTAACAATTACAAAATAAAAATAAAGACTTACGGCAATAAAACATTCATAGAAAACTAAATTAAGAAGTTCAATAGAGAAAAAAAGACAAAAAAAAACAGATTTAAGAAAAAATACAATATAGACATTATTCTTATAAGATTGATGTATGGTATAGATGAAAAAATTAGTAAAAAATTAGTTCATAACTCTGTGAGTTCTTATCGACTCCTTTCATATCCTATCAAAATTCAACAGTCTTCTTCATCTACTTTAGCTATAAAATAAAAATAATAGCCTAATAATCTTGGTAGGGGTTCCATTTAGAATAGAAGGAATATCAAAAGATATCTTAAAGTTTTAATTTAAATATTTGGAGGTTATAAATATGAAAAGATGAGAGTTATGAATATTAAGAGTATAAAAGGTGGATAAGTAATTAGAAAATAATAAAAAATAAATGAAGAGTATGAAAAAGGAAATTAAAGTTAGCAAACCATGTAGAAAGAGCAACTAAAGTTCTTATCACGAAATTAAGCATCAATGAATTTAAATTTGTGAAGTTAAGTCATTCTTTAACAATAAGAGGACATTATTAATGTGTGTCTCCATTTTGCAGATTCGCACCCTTTAAATTATTAAATTTCGTTATATATCATAAAGGATAATACTTTATCCATATAAATTATATTATTAAGGAAAAAGTTAAGAGAAGAGGAAAAGTATAGCAATTTAGGTAGACTTTTTAAAATATATATATATATATATAATTATTATTATATACATATAGATTATAGATGATAAATATTAACAAATTAGATATTTAATTAGGAATTAATCTTAGGAAGTCTAAAAGTCATTAACAGTTTAATTAAATTTATACATCAAATATTTAAATATTTAATAACAATTTAATCTATAGAAGAGGTAAAATCGTAATTCAACTTTCAACTTTTTTTGTTCATGCTGAGTAATATATGACAACATATTTTTATAAAAGAAGTTAAAATTTATATGTGGACGTAAGTGGCTAACAAAATTCACTATTGATGTCTTCTTTGTTAGCTTCATAAACGTACTCAATAAAATCTAACACCATTTCTCCTACGTTCTCTAACAAAACTTTACTATTTTCTCTTTTCTAAAATATTATTCTACTTGCCTAGTATTCATTTCTGTTTTCTCTAAAAGTTACAAAAGGGATCCAAACAAAAAAAAATTCAAGTCTGATCTTTTCAATGTGTACATGCGCATTTTAGAGCTAACAAAGAAGACAACAATGGTGGACATTGTTAACCATATGGGATCAGCAGGTAAATTTAAGACTTTTCTTTTTAATATTAATAAATTTGTTAGGTTTAGGGTAAAAACAAAAAAGAACACCTTTTGTTATCACTTCAATCCGGTGAAATATATTGAGGACCAAATTGAACATTTTTGTTATACATTTAGGACAATATCAATAAAGTGAAATATATTAAGGATCAAGATAAAGCATTACCCATACATTAAGGACCATTTTGATCATTTTCTCCGCTGGCATTTGTGGTCTTTCATTGGGTGATGTTAATAAACTCAGGTTAAATATGAGTCTTGAATTGAGAGATGGGAAGAAGGTAAGATTTTGGGAGGATGCATGGTTGGGACATGGACCTCTGAGAGACCGATTTCCTAACAAGAAGTTGAAACTATTGCAGTATGCAGGAATAATGGGTATCAGAATCTGAAATTCGGAACAATGGCAGAACTGTGAATTGACAATCTAACCACTTTTATGGATGTTGGAAAAAGTAAAACGGGAAGGTGAGAAGCATGAATTATCCCAGGAGGAAATAGCTCAGGGACAATTTTAGTGAAGAGAGAATATAACCAGTTCAGGAGAAGAAGCCAACAAGAAATAGAATGCAAATAACCTTGCCCATCAGTTTGGAAAAAGAAAAGGCACCGACAAAGCTCTTAATGTACAGCCCTACATGATGCACACTTGACACAACATGAATTGTCAAGAAAAGGTTCTACATATGCAACATATGTTGTAGGTGCTGTAAGGATATGGAAGACACAACCCACTAGTTCCTCCATTGAAAAGAAGCAAGAGAAATTTGGAACATGTTTTTAAGCCTAAGGAGTATTAACCTTATCCAAAGAAAAGGGCTGAACCAACTGACGACAAAAAGAGAATTCCAGAAGCAACGCTGTTTGTATTTTTATGATGTAAATAGAGTATCTTGTTGATGCTAATTTGTAAAAAGTTCTAATTAACTATACCCAAACCAAGAAGGAAAAAGTATTTCAACTACGCCTTAGTCCCAAACAAAAAATGAACGAAGGGGAGGGAGATTACCAATGTAAAAGATCAGTATCCTAAGGTGAACTACAACTTTACTATCTTTGTTTGGGAATCTCCCAGACTTGCTGATCTTTTAAAAGATTCAGAGACGGTGACTCCCAATGAACAAGCCGAGGATCAGAATACATAGTATTGACAGAACGACGGAAAATTCATTGTAAGGGGTCATTTGGTACGCGAACTAAATTATCCTGGGATAATGGTCCTGCACTAATTTATCCCACCTGGGAGATGGGACAAAATATTCCCAAATTAAATGGGATAAGAAATATTAGAGGATTAAGTGTGGGATAAAATTTATCCTGCATTTGGTTGATGGTATAAATTTATCCAGCAAGTGGGACAAAATAATCATAAGTTGGATGGGATACAACATACCCAGTGAAATATCACAAAGTAGGGTCCGAGGAGGGTACTATGTATGCAGGCAGGCCTTACCACTACCTCTCCAAGGTAGAGAGGTTATTTGAGAAACCCCCGACTCAAGCAAATCAAAGCAGCAACTAAAAGAAAAATAGCAGTACAAATAAATATGACAACTAATTGCAATGCGGAACATATATGATATAAGCAAGGAAATGTAACAAAAACAACAATAACAAGGTGTGATCACCTAAACACATGAATAGGTGATATCAGATACAAAAGGTCAAAGACTACATGAATAGGCTAATACTACGACTGCACAGTGCTTTATACTAGCATCAAGCCAAATACATGAACTGCTTAGTAATAAGACAACTCCCGACTGTTTATTAACCTTCTACCCTTATTTTCGACCTGCATACCCTCATATCTAAGATTATGTCCTCGATAAGCTGAAGATGTTTCATATCATGTCTAATCACCTCTCCTCGATGCTTCTTCGACCTACCTCTGCCTCTTATCGACCCCACTATGGCATACCTCTCACACATCCTCATTGGGGCATTCACACATCTCCTTTTCACATGCTCAAACTATCTTAGTCTCATTTCCATCATCTTGTCTACCAAGAAGGCCACACCTACTTTGTCCCAAATATCCTCATTCCTAACTCTATCCCTCCTAGTATACATCCTCACTTGCACCATTTGCATCTTCTGAACCTGGCCAGCAGTTTATCCCATACAACAAAGTCAGTCTAACCACCACCGTAGAACATACCTTTAAATTTTGGTGGTACCTTCTTGTCACACAAGATGTCGGATGAAAGCCTCCACGTTATCCATGTGAATGTCGCACTCATATGTGTGACATCATTGTTGATCTCCCATTTCCACATATCAAAGATCCCAAATACTTACTTTCCCTCTTGAGAACAAATTGTGCATCAAGTCTCACTTCCAGACCTTCTTCATGTGTCACATCACTAAATTTACACTCTATATACTTTGTTTTGGTCCTCCTCAACCGGAACCCTACCCTTTAGACTCCAGAGTCGGTCTCCACACATCCAACCTATTGTTAACTCCACCCTGAGTCTCTTCGATCAAAAAATGTATCCGCAAAATCATACACCATGTCACCTCACCTAATGTGTAGTATGCATTACGGGAATCCGCTACAATGACAACTGCACCTAATGTGTAATTGACTTTAATTAAGTGATGATCTTGTCCTTTTTTAAAAAAAGAAAATGATTTGCTTACAAAATCTCAATTTTAGTACAAGCATTAAAGCAACTTCAGTAGATATCAAATTAGTACCCAGTAATAGTGCTTCAACTATAGTTGTCTTGCCATATTATTTATCTTCAAAATTATATGTTCGAAGTAAATATGGAGTACATATTTGGAACTATTTTCCTATTTGGTAACAAGGCATATATCATCAAGCAGAAATTGTAAATAATTTAATTTTTGAATCACTCCTTTGAAACAGGTTATATTGGTAACTTTGAACATATCACATGATCATCAGATCTTCCAACTCTTTGTTGCTATTGGTTAGAATTCTAACTATTTGTTACTTGATTAATACTCAATAGCTATTGCCAACATATGTTCTCACTCCTCATTAAACGTACAGAAGAAGTCTTGTGAAACTCATTCAGTGGAAGCAGCACCAACCTTGTTTAGCAACCTCCTGCTTTTGTTAAGGATCTCCTAGAAGCAGATCAGGTAGGTGTCACCACCACGAGATGTCTCGTGAGATGTGCTCACGCTCCAGCATAACTCTTTTTGTAACTACTCATCACCAGCTACAACAAATACTACTAGTGATAGGAATGTTTGTAATGCTAATAATAACATAGTTACTGCTACAAACAATATGCACTCCAATATGGTAGCTACTGCCTCCCTTGTAAATCTTGTTTGAAGTTAATATAATCTTCATGACCCCCCCAAAAAAAGGTACTGTATGATCACATTGCCATTTTTTAAACCACGAGTCCATTAAAATATTATCCAACTTAACTAAATTGATTAGTTTTTGCAGGTTCAGATAATATCCATTGTTGTGCCCGTGTATAAATAATTGACACGACTATTACACGATATTATTGACGTGCAACGACATTCATAGAAACTAGTTAGGACTCACACAATTCAATTAGTGTTCCTAGACAGTCATTTTCTTAACATTTTTTTACTGCTACTGGTTTCAAATTCTTTTGTGCTCTCTATTTATGCACAAGTATATTAACCTATACGAAATTCACACTTACGGAAAACCAGTACCCCTCAAAGCACTATGAACGACCATGTTGAAATAGAAAAAATTACATGACGGCTGACGCAAAGGTGGGGTGTTCCGTTGCTTCTACAACTATGTATAACAACGATGTCTAGGGAAATTTCACCAAATGTGCAGGCAACTCTGCAACTAACATCTCTTTCCATTTAATTGAGATGGGAATTCTGTCCTGTGAATTCTTTTCCTTTCTTCCTGCAAGCTTAGAATATAGCATCTAGATGTCCATTATTTTTCACAATACATAAATCAGTTTATCGCTTAAAATAAAAGGAAAACAAAGTCTGCATTATTTTAACTTCCCCTAGAATTTTAACGCAAGAAACCTGGAGAATCTTGCAGTTAAGCTACAAATCAGATTACATTTGCATGAATGTAATTGATATTACAATCTGACAAATGATAATGCAACAGTGTAATGGCATATGCTGTTATAAAAATGTATTGAACACAATTATAAAACCAGGAAGTCTAAGGTGATATTGGTGGTAACCGGCCTGTAGATGTAAGATTTTAACAACTGTGAGAATATGTCGTGCATTTGCTTTTCTTTACCACGTCTATAAGCTAATATTAGGGGTTATGATTGCTTACACTTTGGAGTGCCTCAAGCTTTCTCTGCAGGGCTTCATGTTCTGCCTGAATACGGAATGGAACACCGTGCTTCTGATAAACATTAGTTTGTGCCAGATCCTCGTCAATTTCACTTGCAGTAGTTGCAAAAGGATGATTTGCAGGAATCCACCTGATAGTGTCAGGATCCACATCAGGAGGCACTGAATCACCTTCTCTAAGAAACAATGTTGGTCTCTTCCACTGATATGCACGTGATCTCCGCTTCTGATGGACCGCTTGTTGCTCCTTGGTAAGAGTTACTGGTGCCAAACGGTACACTTGCCCACACATCTCTACAGTTGAATTGCTCTTGCTGACTTTCACTAATGGATTATTGAATGGGTCGTTATATTTAAGAGGATTTGATCTGAATTTCAAGACAAATCAATAAGGAAAAGCACACATTGCAGCATTTAAAAACTATGCAAGCACTGAATTTCAAAAAAATATCATCTCAGCAGCATATGATCATATGATTAGAATCTACATCCTGAAAAGTAACAGCAGAAGAAATACATCATAAACAAGCAATTCAAAAGGTTAATGATCCATACATGCCTCTTCTATCCGATCTTAATTGCCCACGCCTAACAAGATCAGCTACAGACCCAGGGCGGTTGGGTTTTGACCTTTTTGCAACATAATTCCTCAGTATAATAACCAACAAGGTGACCATGGTAGACAGTGCAATTGGTAAACTAACACCAGAATGTTTCTTTACCTGCAATTAAAACACATGTATTAAAAGAAAAGGCCAAAATGAAGAAAGCAGGACCTTCCCTTCCCTTTGACCAATGGGTCCTCTGCCGAACTTGGACTCCATCTTTGAAACCATAGGTCTCTAAATAAAAGTGAATACAATGTCTAAGCTGCTTTTAATGGTGAATTTAATCAATAAATACATTGCACTGGATCTGAACATCAAATCGGAATTATTGAGAGCCCAGATGGAACATGAAAAAATTGCACCATGAAGAAAGAAATAGTTGGTATGTCAAGAAAGAGTAGGAAAAAAAAAAACATCATATCACGTACCATAAGATAGCAGGAAGAACAAAAAAAGTGATATGAATATAGTCATGTTGAGCCATTTACCAGGAGGGAAGGGGGAGGTATAGATTTGACGCTCTCTTGTAATTTGGTAACAGCGTCTTGAAGTAGAACAGGTAAATTGGGCTTGTTGGACTTGACAACCATAATTTGGTGCGGAAGATTCTTCGAATTCTTGGCATCACCATTAGCAACTATGTTAAGCTTCTTGAAGGTCCTCTTCCTAGTACTATTATACCTCCAGAATGCCTCAAGTGGTACCGGAACTGAGACTGTATGAAGTTGTAGACTCCACATAGAAGCTCCCATTTTTTCTTCTATCTCAAATACTTCTCAAAACTAGGGTTTCCCTCATATCCACACCTACAATTGCTTCATCTTTACCTGATGATAAATTACATAAATCCCTCTATCCCAAATTTAACTAGCCATTAAACTTTGATCCACAAAAAAATCAAATTAATAAGTGGAAAATATAATTAATTGTTCAATTAAGTTCATTAAATATGATTTCGTTTAAAAGGTATAAATACATTCGACTAGCTCATTTAATTGGACTACAAATGATAAGTACAAAATGTCATTTTATCAAGTACAAAATGTCATTTTATATTAATACCTAAATTGGTTTCATGTGTATGTCAATTTTTTGAGGCCAAGGAAAATGTGTTATATGTACATGTAATTTGTTATGATAACTAATCAAATGTTATTGTGTCAACTCCAAGATGATTTGGTCGAAAAGATTTTGTTCCTATCACAATTTGTTCATGCTACAACTATAAATAGAATTCCCTCAAAATTTAAAAAAAGATATCAGAATTCAACAAAAGCCAAAGAGAAAGGTTGAGGATCAAACATCATAAACGCAAGAAAAAAAAAGTGATAGTTCTTACTTCGAGAGAGCTGAAGGTTCACGAGATAAAAACTATTCTACCCATGATCTAGGTGTGCAACAATATGATTTTCTTCGAAGATTTGAAAGCATTACCTCTATGGTATAGATTGTCAGATTTTCACATATCATTGTTACTTCTAGGATAATTTTTAGCAAGAGGGGTCTTAATTTGAGACAACAGTGTTTGGGGTTATTAAGGATTATGATTGATCATTTTTTATCATTCTAATAAAACTAATGTAGTAGCTAATGTATAGGGTCATAAGGTAGTTAACGTGGTAGCTTGACAATGTTGCAGGTCGAGGAGGGATATTTGTATATAGATGTT
The DNA here is from genome assembly GCF_036512215.1 of Solanum lycopersicum. Lineage (NCBI taxonomy): Eukaryota > Viridiplantae > Streptophyta > Magnoliopsida > Solanales > Solanaceae > Solanum > Solanum lycopersicum. The sequence continues at coordinate 27,048,220 of NC_090807.1, read as the reverse complement.
TAGTACTTGCGTAATAGCTTTATGAGACTATATAGTTCAGAGCTAGACAAATTTCTTGATTGTGTTGAGGTATATATACTTCAGGGCAGAGTTCTTGGTTGTGTTGAGGTATAGTCATTTATGATGGAATAGATTAAGGCTCGACTGCTTGAAAAAGAGAAACTATACTTGATTAGAGCTAAAGTTTGAATCATGCATGTGTTATGAGGGTCAAGGATCG